>NC_070583.1:13923749-14237499 GCF_027409825.1 Scomber japonicus
GCTATAGCCAGACTGCTGGGGAGACGACTAGAGGAGAGTGCTGCCACACGCTGCAGGTTAGCAGAGACACCATGGGCTTTTTGTTTGTTTTATCCTCTTATGGCTGATGTTAGACCTATTGTGACCCTTTTCTGTTTAGGGTCACCTTACAGTATGAATTTCCTGCGGGTGCTCATAGTCACTGGCCACTGTATGTTTTTGTGTGGATAGATTAAAGGTTGCAGACTTGAAGAACACAACACAAATGATTGAGACATGCTGGATAAAGTGAGTCATGAAAACCAAAAATGCTACTATTATGTTAGTTGTTGGTCTGATACCAGTGACGAGAATCCAGTTTACATTTTCATGAAGAACTTTTACCTCACGCTTTGTGCACAAATTGCAAAACAGTTATTGCAATGAGTAGTTCCAGATTACCAGCGATTCACATGGCCATTTTTATTCAGAATCAATTAACAGTAAATTAATGCTAAATTAAGTGTTGATCATGGACAAAATAAATAGTGAAGAACTTTATCTTCATATAAATTGATGGTAGAGTAATCATTAATAAAAATGTCAATACTGATTCCTATTTGAAAGACTAATTAAGTGGCTGATTTATCTGCATGTCACAGAAAGTATTTAAGCTTTGACACTTGCAAGAGAATATATACACTGGACCTCATGCATGAATCCTTTCTTATTTTTCTCTTATATTTGTTCTTGCACAGTGTTTGACCTTAAATTGGATGTGCATGGCAGGCAATTTGCAACTAGCATAAGGAAACAGCCCAATAAACCTATATAAGGGCAGCAGACCTAAGTGCTGTGTGCAAACCACAAACCAACAAGGCAATGTAATTTGACAGGTAACTTTAAACTCAGATAAAAGAAGAAAAAAAGAGATAACAAAGGAAAGGAAACCTAAGGGCAAAAAGCAGCAAAAAGAAAAAAAAAGTTTCTTATGCAGAGACAGAAACTTTACTTAATGAAGTTTTGTTAAGAAAAGGAAGTCCTTTTTTCCAAGTGTGAGCAGTGGAGTCAGGGGTCCATAGAAGTGCAAAGCATGGCAAGAGATCACCAGTGCAATTAATGCTGTATGTGCAGAAGAAAGAACTGCCAGGCGTACTATTACAGCCACGGGAGAGGGCCAGGAAACCGTCAAAACAACAGGCATGGATGAGCGCATCGGAGCCATCATTGACGAAGTTTCTTTGTCGGGTGTGCAGTCTGATATTCCGCTGGACGGTGACCAACCACAGCCAGGAAACATCCTGTCAGCACCAGACAGCATACCCCAGGATCAATTAGCAAGATCTGAAGACAATGGTAAGCATCGATCCAAAGGGAATTTAATTAAGTTGAATGCTTCATTTTATACTACATTAAACGTAACACTTGAATTTGATCTAATCTTTAGCTTACCATATCCCATTTTTGTTTCAAGCCACATGCCCATTTTAAATCATTCGTATGTGAATAAATTAAACCAAAAACATATGTATTAACGCTCTTTCTTTTATTTTTTAGATGCATGCGGCACATATGCACCTGGAACATCAAATTCATCCACCTCATCAGATCATCTCGAAGCCGGTCCTAAAAAATCAAGAAAAGATATGAAAGACTCCTCAGCATCTGTCATCCACTTTTTCCTCAAATATATGACACTCTCAAAGAAATAAATGAAACTTGAAAAAACTAGAAATAAAAACCATAATCAAATAAATGCCACTGCACTTTTTCTGCCTTGAGTATTGGTCATTGCAACATCTCTGTTCCCGCAAAACCTTCAACCTTCATGTCTTTAGGTGGTGGCAGATGGGGTGTGGGCGCACCATATTGTGCAGAACACAGCAAAACAAGGTTATTTTGCACACTTTTTTTAGGTATGTATAAATGCTTTGCACCTACTGTGTCTTGGCATAGTGTGCTCCACCACTGAGCAAGTGTGCATCAGTTTCTGGTTATAGGCCACCTTCTGTCAGGTCTTACGATAAGCAAGTGGTGTCATAAGCCACGGTAGTAGCGTATAGCCCCAATCACCTGACCAATAAGGCACCTGTCTCCAGCAGCACCTCAAACCAACTGTACACCCAAACACCCAGCTTCCACTGGCCAGTGTGCCACCACGTTCAAGATGTTCTGTGCATCACATTTTATCAATTTATCATATTATTGTTTGAATGGAATTGTTTTCTATTTGGGAAGGATTTGGAGATTGTGCGTTGATGCACACATAATGATAGTCCATTGTTCCAATAATACTGGGCAGTCAAGCAATGGCATAAAAAACCCTTTTTATCTGGGTCTGTTAAACACTGGTATATGGGAACTGAATATACAGTGGTGTTAACTGGATGATACCCTAGAGAATTTTGCAGTGGACTGAGATATGCCAGACCTCTCACCAGTCTTTCTCTGGAAGGTCCCAGTAGCCAAGAAACTGCTTGAAGTGAGTACTTGCAGAGGAGGTCAAGTGGGATTAGATCGTTTTGTATCTTATCTAAGCTGAGATTCCAGAACGACACACAGGTTTTGAAGAATCTGGCTCTGTAATCAAAAACTACTTACAAGCCACTCATCATTCACAGCAAACAAATGTGCTCCGTCTTTAAATACTCACTTGTTTCTCAAGGCTTAGTTGGCCACCGCGAGTAGCAGCAAATAAGCTGTTTTGGTTTGGTTTGGACACTGCTACATACTACTTGATATACTATGACCAATCATCATTTATGACGTGTGCTGTCATGATTGATGATTGGATGGGTGTGTGTTTGTGTGTATGTGTGTATGTACAAGCATATTGGTTTAATTAAGTTGTAATTTTGGCTAGACATACAGTAATCCTTTGTAATAAGTGTAAATATGTAAAATGTGTAAAAATGTCTCAGTGTTTCAAAATGAAGGCATGCATGCACATATGTGAACACACGTGAGGTCAGCATGGGTCTGTGTGATAAACGAGGGAACGGAAAGATTGAGAGAAGCAGGGTGGTTTGTTAGTGAAAAAGCAAGGGGTGAAGAGAGAAGATAAATGAAACAAAAAGGGGCTCTTTCAGCAAACAAGTGAAATGTTTGGTTTATAAAGGTCACTTGTGAAAGAACAAACAGGGAGAGAGAGATGGATGGAGGGAATAATTAGTTAAGTTAGAGTTCAGAAGAGGAGGCAGGCACAACAGTGAGAGCCACAGAAAACAAGGACAGTGGAGGGATTTTGGCCAGTGAAAGAGGGAGAGAGGGGATACAGGGGGTCACAGACACAGAATTAGTGCCAGTCATAATGACAAAGCGAGAATTACCGAAAAGCAAGGCAGAAGGGGAGGGGGAGTGTGTGGCGACTGAAACCCATCCAAATGGGTCTATCCAGCTTCATCCACCTGAATTCCAACCATGTGTGTGTTTGTGTGTGTTTTATAGGGTGGATGGGGAGTGCCCGCTGTCTCCTTGTGCATCTCTTCAAGGAGAAGGCGGAGGGGGAGGAGGGGGGTCAGAGCAGCGGCTGCAGGTGAAGATCCAGGCCTTTGAGGAGAAAATGGGTGGGGATGGGGGAGAGGTGGAGGTGGAGGAGAACTCTCCTGCCCCCCAGCGACGCTACAGCCTGAGCCAAGCTGTCAGGGAGGAGCGACGTGAGATGAGATTCAACAGGTTCGTCAGTACACAACATCACATAACTCTGCTGAGTATCTGCTCAAAGCTGATGGGATTGGGAGACCACTACCCTCAAGCCAAAGTCTTTTACCAGGATTCAAGATTTTTTCCATGGATTGAGTTTGATCTTAAACACAGAACTGAGGATAATTAATCATAAAATGGTGTGGCGTTTTCTTGATTCAGTGGTGTCAAATCTGTCCAGTGCATCCGTTTCAACATCCTATTTCTGTGGTTTGAGGAGGAACAGGAGCATTGTTAACCGAGGTTGAAATATAATACTATTAAAAAAATTCAACTCTGTCCTCTGATTTGGGGATCATTTGCATAGTTTTCATTCACAGATTTTGCTCTCCATTTGGTTCACGCTTATTCTAAAAAAAAAATTGCCACATAGTTGAATATTGCTGTTTTAGCTTGAGAAGGACTGTGAGAGACTGGACATAATCCTCATCAGGCACTCAGATACATTTCTCTTTACTTCACTCTTTAGTAAGACTGTACATTACCAAGTCAAACAAGGTTCTTCTCAGAGTCAACCCTATTTGTGACATAGATACATATATATATATATATATATATATATATATATATATATATATATATATATATATACATATATATCATATAACTAAAACATTGCACATTCTAGGCCAAGAGCATCACTTCATGTTGCAGATGTTTCTGTTACAAACCTACATTTATGTTTGTCCCAAAAATAGTTGTATGACATATTTGATAAAAGCCTGAATTACTCTAAAAGGAACAGAATCCTTTTAGTGTAATTCACAACATTAACATGTCTTAGTAAGTAACACAAAATGTATTCAAGCAAAAGTAAACACTGATTACAACAGATCTGTATCTTTGGCATAAAAACATGCTTATGTCCTCAGTTCTCCTGCCACACACTGAAATTCAGACATATTGCTGCTTTATGTTTCCAAAATCACTGTCAACAATGTCCCCTTTTAGGTTTCTGCTTCAGTGGTTTTTCTACAACCCTGGAGCCAAATCAGACCCTGTAAAATATGCTGAAATGTGTCAAAAACACCAAAAGATAGAATTCTATTCTAGAAGCAGATAGAAATTAAATTATTCAGATTTGCAAATTTGAGTCCTAACCATTTTATTTTGTGGTTTCTTTTAGGTCAAAGAGCCTGGCTCTGCACGCTGTGCGCTCACGATCCATCAACTCAGACACTGGGGAGGACGGGGAGGGAGTGGACCTGAGTCCAGACAGTGTCTTCTCCAGCACCTTGCCTCCCCAGCATTCAGAGCACCAGGAAGTACCGCCTCCTGAAAAGAAACTGACCAGTGACGTGCCATTGCCCATCACAACTGTGCCGGACAGAAGGGTCAAAGAGGCCGAGAAAGGTCACAGCAGAGAGAAGGAGGCACAGGGGGACACTGACAGACTCTTTGTCCATTTAAGAGACAGTATGGAGACAATCAGAGAGTTCTGTAAAGACATGGTGCAGCAGATCCCCATACCAGAGCAGTGCATGATAGAAGGTAATGTGAACATGACAAATGGCTTGATCCATTAATGTTTGGACAGTTTTATCAGTATTTAGCATGTTATTATGTTTGTGTTTATACAGTAAAGGAAGATACATTACACAGAGAGAAGTAGAGGGAGGATTTATGTGACCTGCTGAACCAATGAGATTGCACTCAGATGTGGTGGCTGGGGTTGATTAATGATGTGGTATGAATACATCTCCTCTTCTCTCTCATCCACTTCCACTCTTTATCTTACATACACACACTCACGCAGATGCAGTCTTGCAAAGCAGTCAATGGGTGATAAGTGTCTCTTTAGCTCCAATCGGACATTGATTTATTTCTCTGAGTGTAGTATTTGGGGACAGAAAGTACAGCAGGCCGTCTACTAACCACAGTTTGGCAGCTCAGTCCCAGACTCTTACTCTCTGTATGTCAAAGTCTCCTTAAGCAAGACACTGGATCCCAAGTTGCTCCTGATGGTCAGCCCCTTGCATAGCAGCTCTGCCATGTTTTGTGTGAATGTAGCAGAGCTGATTTGTTCATGAAAAAATGAATGGTTGCTTACATGCAGAGAATGGTTTTAAGGTGGGTAGGGTCATTGTATTCAGAGTCAGGTCCAAGTGGAAACAGATGTGTATGTATGTGTAGGTGCAGTTTTGCATGTGTCTGTGTGTGTGTACATGTTTTCATAGTTCTTTCAGTGGATGTTGACTAGAAACCAGGGGTCAAGCAGTTCATATGAAAATACAATGAAATGAAAAACCTCTGCTTTTTCCAACCTCTATGTTTCCATCTTTAGCCTAATCTAATCCATTTTCTAAAATTTAGTAATCCATTTATCCTTCTTCTCATATTCAGGGGTTTGATATTTTATTTAATTTAATTTACTTCAATACAAGGATGCTCTTTCTTCAGCCAAGACCACATACTACTCAACCTTAATCAGGACAGCTGATGGGAACACTAGAGCCCTATTCTCAACAATATTCTGAAACCACCTGATGCTCTACCTCACTTACTCACAGTTACACCAAAATTGAAAATACACGGACTACTACATATAGCTCTGCATCCTCCCTGCACTCTGGCTGGCAGCTGTCTCCGAAATAACTGGTCTCATCCATAAGACCAAGTCATCTACCTGCCAGTTAGACCCCCTACCTACCCACCTGGTAAAAATCTGCCTACCTGCCCTCTCCACGTTAATAACTGACATCATTCATTCCTCACTGACTTCTGGTGTTGTTCCATCATCACTAAAGACTGCTTCAATAACACCAACACTCAAGAAACCTGACGCCTGACTCCAAATGATTTGAACAACTTCCGTCCCATCTCAAACCTGCCATTTCTCTGCAAAATACTAGAAAGAAATGTTGTAGCTCAGGTCCACACCCATCTGTCTGACAACAATCTCTATGAACAATTTCAGTCAGGTTTCCGTACCCTCCACAGCACTGAGACAGCCCTAGTGAAAATCACAAATTACATCCTGATGGCATCTGACTCTGGACTTCTCTCCATTCTGGTTCTCTCGACCTGAGCGCAGCTTTCGACACTGTTTCTCATGACATCCTCCTGGACAGGTTAGCCTCCATTGGAATCACTGACATCCCTCTGGCCGCAAACAGTTTGTTTAACTCAAGAACCTGAGATCTGGCTCCTCTCCAGTCTCTAGTGGTGTTCCCCAGGGCTCTGTCCTTGGCCCCCTCCTGTTCATTATTTATCTTCTGCCTCTTGGTCACATTCTCAGGAAATTTGATATACAATTCCACTGTTACGTTGATGATACCCAACTCTATCGTTCCACTAAGCCTACTTCCACTCTGCCACCCATAACTTTATCCGACTGCTTACTGGAAATTAAATCATGGCTCTCACTCAACTTCCTTAAACTCAACGGTGAAAAAACGGAGGTCCTCCTCATCAGATCAACCTTAGCAACACTCAACACTTTCTCCATGTCCATCAACAATTCAACTGTTCCTCCATCCCCTCAGGTAAAGAGCCTGGGTGTCATCCTGGACAGCACATTATCTTTCGAAGCCCACATCAATGATGTTACTCGGTCTGCATACTCTCATCTACGCAACATCAATCGTCTCCTTCCCTCACTTTCACCAACATCACATCCCATCTGGACTACTGTAACTCTCTCCTCTTCTGTGGAAATCTCCTCACAAACTCAAACTGGTTCAGAACGCAGCCGCTCGTATCATAACCAGAACTCCCTCTATTGAACACATCACTCCTGCCCACCAGCAACTTCATTGGCTCCCAATCAAATCCTTATTCTACTCTTCACTTTCAAGATCCTTCGCAGCCTGGCACCATCATATCTCTCTGAACTTATTCACATCTACACACCTTCCCGAACTCTCCGATCCTCCTCTGCCAACCAGCTCTCTGCCCCATCTGCCAACTTAACTACCATGGGTTCAAGTGCCTTTAGCCAATCTGCCCCCTTTGGAACTCTCTCCCATCAGACATTCACAATTCTGACTCTGTCTCCACCTTTAAATCCCGCCTGAAAACGCACATGTTCAGAGTGGCATACTCTGTCTCACATTGACTAGGCAATCACATTCTTATTTATTTATTGTACTAATGCACTTTGTAGTTAGCCTGGCTAACTCCAGACCACGTCCCAATCTCATGTGAAATTGAGGTAGGGTCTGGTGAGGAGCCATTCTTTTCCTCATATTTGAGGCGGGATCAATGAATGTCAATCAAATGCGATAGACAATGACATATTCAGAGCCTGTAGGGAGCAGTGCGAACACATCCTTTTTATGAAGGAAAAATCATGTAGCACTGCTTTGAACGGTTGCTGCACCTCCGTGGCCTCCATGCTGGATGTAAACAGAGTCGCTCTACGGTCGCCATCGCCTTGAGCCTGCCTCCCCGTTTGGTGATTGGTTCCCTATCTCAGGCGAAAATGTTGTCTTGGTGGCCATGCTAACTTTCTGAGTGAAGTAGAATCCCGCTGGAATGAGAGCATGGGTATATCCAGGCTACTTTGTAGTCACATTCATATTTATTCTTTATCTTTGCACTAAATGTTACCTGATTTATATTGTTTGATGTACTGTTGTTGTGTTATATGTGCCTTGTGTGGTGTCCTTGAGTGCTTTGGAAGGCGCCTTTAAATAAAATGCATTATTATTATTATTATTATTATTATTTATTATAATTTATATTGATTTTTTTTTTAAATAAAACATGCTGAGATGCGACTGTTTAGACAGAAAATATGTTGAGCTGCTACAAGAACCTGTGAGCTCTGACTCACCTGAACGGTATGCAAAGACACGCACCCGCACAAGTTCAACACACAATCTAAAATAAACACACATCCTTACATAAATATACAACTGGAAAGTTCATTCCTTTGTTTGAGCCATCTGTGAGCCCCACCTATGTGGGGATGAAACCGCATATCATTACATATCTTTTGAACGTATTAAGAACAGACAAAGCTCTCACACACACACACACACACACACACACACACAGACATGACACGTGCATGAGAGGTGATGATGTTTTAATTGACAGGAGGGGATGTTATTGCTTCGCCTTTGGCCTTAATGTCATTTTAAATAGAGGCAGCCAAGAGTCATACTGCAGACACACACACACAAACACACACACATATATGCACAAACTTAAAACAGGAAACAACACAACAAATAATAAACTCCTCCTTTGCTGTCAAATTGATTAAATCTGAAAATGAATGTAAATTCAACTAAAAAAACACTGTTAAAACACACAAACACACACACACACACACACACACACACACACACACACACACATGTGCACTCCATTCCTCCATAATTAATACTTTGAATCTGCTCTCTTAGTATTTAAGTATTAAGCCTCTTAATGAGAATCAACCCCCAAGGCACATAACACATGATGTCACAGGTGGTCTCAGCTGGATGATGTCATCATGCTCCTAGCTGAAATACACATGAGCTGTCGACCATCCATCTCAGGAGACAAGGATTATACAGAAGAGTGCACATGCACATGTATACTTAATCTAAACATCGACACACAAAAACTATATGCAGCTTCATCGGCTGTCAGATAGAAACAAACTTGGACATGCTAATGAGTGAAGCAATATATTAACACACATATATTGAAAGCTGCACACATTTCAAACATTTCTCTCTCTTGGTCTCTCCTGCACACACAAAGACACACATGCCTTGGCCTTGGCATCTGAGTTGAATTTATCCCACAGATATGTCAGTGCTGAACAAGGAATATGATGATGTATTTAATGTTTTATTGACCTACTGCACTGCCTCTATATGCTAAACGGATGATGTATGTGAAGATGTATTGAAGCATTCAGCATGTAAGATTGTCTTTGCAGAATAAGTTTGGCTGTAAATCACTTTGAACATCTTCAGCTACCTGAGCCACCGTAGTTTTACAATGTTCCAACACAGCTGTTGAGTTTGTACAATTCTTGGTGAGTGCCTAATTAAAAGAAATAGAAAACTTCTCTTTACTAGTTAAATCAGATCCAACTGCTTTGAATAAATCTTTTTTTTACAAGCTTATACAGCTAAAGAATGTCCATGTTATTTAATTGGTGTGTATGGCACAAAATAAAAATGAAACGCGTTAATGAGGCACTCCAAAAAGAATCATTCGTCATTTAATTGTGATCTTATTGACTAGATGATTTCCTCGTGAAGCACAGAAAGTGTTAGGCTCCTTCTCCGGTGCTGAGAGATGGAAGTTCATGGGAGGTGGGCGGGAGTGGAGAGAAGACATTTTCTGATGATTACAAGAAGCAGTGTCCTTGCATACCATGAATCACTGTGTAACTATGTTCCCAAGGTTACACATATCCATATATGCGAGAGACGGAGAGACATACAGAGGAAAGGGCTTGTGAATTTCTACATAAGCTGTGAAACTTTTGTGCATCTGCTAAATATTAAAAATTTTGCCCACTTTTGCTCTCTGTGAAACAGATTCTAATCGAGGCTGTGTGGCTAAGCTGTCCTTCTCCTGTCCTCTGAAGGGCCACTACTGCCTGTACGCCAAGTCCTGCTTCAACCTGACCAGTCGACAGCCTCATGTGTGGATACACATCATGCTGCTGCATCTACAGGTGCACCAAATATTCATCTGCAAATCACAAAACATGTTGTTGTACAAGAATCTATGAGCATCCGGAAATCATGAAAATACTCAAAACATCCATCTGCTTTGTTTTTTTTTTAATTTTAAGAAATTGTATAAAATGTTTTATCTTCCAAAAGCTCAGTTTTAATGTGGTACTGACATATTTAGAAGCTACTTTAATGTTGTTTCCTGTAGTAGTAATAATACATTGCTCTTGAAATATGTTTCTAATTCTGAAACTTCTCTTGTTGTATTTGAGAGTATCTAAAGATCTTCACAGTTCAGGAATATCCTGGAATGCAAAAAGTGCCTGCATCTGTTCAAATTTAAAAATTGCAAACAAGACTAGCTTTGTTGTCCAACTTTATGTTATGTTTTTCCTTTCTTGGCCATATCCCAACCATGTCTCTGTTTTGTGTTAATTGTCTTTGTTTCTCTGCTCTTTCATTTTCTCTCTTTCTCAACCAGAGTAAGTCCAGAGTCCCTCTATGCTCCAGAGACCAGTGTGTCCAGAGACTGGCTTCCCTTTGGGAGAAAACTCAGCTGAAAGGAGCTCATAGCTTCCCAATGGCTATGACACAACACACCACCCCTCACAGGAAGGTACTGAACCACTGTGTGTGTGCGTGCATGTGTGTGTGTGTGCATGCGTGCTTGCTGCTTCTTGCTAGCTGCCTCCAGGAGAGAGGATGAAGTCATGGATAGAGAGAAACTCCAAGATAGGAAAAAGTTCAACACCCACTTTGAATTGTTTGAATATGGAATGCACAAAATGGACACTTTTATATACAATGCCTCCACTCACCCTGCCTTCTCCATTGCTCTGTGTGTAAGCAAGATTGAGTTTCAGAGAGAAAGCTTTGCTAAAAGAGACAAAAATCATTGTGTGTGATTTCAGTGTCTGTTTTTGCATGTAGGTGGTGTTCCCCGTGCCGCCCCTTCATAATGTGGCAGTCTAAGCGGTCCCTCAGAAATAATTAGGCCCACTAAGAAAATACAGCTGTCGTTTGTCTTTCCCTAAATGTGTGTTGTGGCGGCAGTGAGACGGACCAGCTATGGTTACCATATGGAGCCTAAATATACTCAGCTCCAGTTATTCGTAAACACCTCACATACACACTCCTACACGTGCATGTAGAGATGTATTGTTTCCTCTCTAACATGTACACAGAGTGATTCATGCTGCGTGACACTAAAACATTCAAATGTGGTCGTAAACATCTGCCTTTGCTATCTTTATTGTATCAGCCTCCAGTGAAATCTGTGATTTACCTGCTCAGTTACCAGTAAAGTTCACTTCCTGTTAATCTCAACTGGCCCAAACAGGAAAATTCTTACCTCTAAAGGAGTAGTTCAACATTTTGGAATATTTTAATTGGTTTTCTTACTGAGAGTTGGATGATAAGATTGATGCCACTCTTGTGCCATGTCATGTACACTAACTATAAAGCTACAGCCAGCAGCCAGTTAGCCAGTTAGATACTAATGATAGATTTTATTATCTCTTTTTGCTTTAAATTAAGTCCTGTCTTATTTTCAGGAAGCACTAAGAAGAACCTCTGAGAAAAGAGGATGAGATTTAAAAGGAGAGTGGGAGGAAGAACCTCCTAACCTTTTCCCTCCAACCATATGCCCTCCATTTCCTCTTTGCTTTGCTCTCTTTCACTCTCTGTCGGACCTACAGCTTCACTCCTGTCACTATTGGCCAATCAGAAACACATGTAGTGGAAGGTGAGGAGAGGGGAGGAAAGCTATTACATGTAGTAGACAGAAAAGGTTACCAATTATATCTGTACTGACAGGGAGATTTAAAGAGAGACTATAGGGCTTTATGAGACCTCTGAGATATAAGAGCGTCTTATGTACGGCCTCTGACAACTCAGTTTAGTACTTTTATGATAGTGAGATAATAGAAAGCTGGTGTGAGGGATGAGATGGATAGAAGACGGTAAAAGAATGAGTAGGAGAGATAGAAGATGAGAACAGATGTGAGATACAGATGAAAAGTTTTAGAAAGATGCAGTAAAGATAAAACGGTCAGTCTGTCACAGATTAAGGGGTAAAGAGATAAAGATACATCTTTGATAAACTTCATGTGGTATTTGGAAAGTGGCACTATGATTGAGTTTATCTTGACGTTATTGATAGATGGGAGAAGAAAGCAAAGTGGAGACTGAGGAAATAAAGACATGATGGAAAAAAGGGAAATATTGGAGAAAATCCAGACTTCCTATTCTATAGTTATACCAGGTGCAAAAGGTAATATTCAATAGAAGAAGAAATGGACAGTATTTGGCTCCTGGATGAAATATCCCAAGATGTTATTTAATTATTTTAATTAATTATATTTAATAACCTGACAAATGGTCAGGGTCAATGTTTGTAGAAAACTGATTACATCCTGCATATGCCATGATTATACCATCAAATAAAAACTGAACTGAGCACTATGAATGTGACCTTCATGATACATTGTGAACAATTTTAATAGCTGCAAAAATGTTAGATTAGATGTTTGTTTGAAAGTAGCCTTTTCATAGAGAATAAGATGAGCATAATATGACACCAAAACAAAACAAATCAGAGACCAAAAACAATAATAGAGGGAAGAGAAAAAAGAGAGGAAAGATTATACTTTTTTTTAAATTGGAGAGAAAAAAGAGAGGAAAGGTGTGATGGCAGGGGGACTGAGAGTAAAAGGACACAAGGACAATGTACTGCAAATGTTACCTGATTTATATTGTTTGATGTACTGTTGTTATATGTGCCTTGTAAGATGTCCTTGAGTGCTTTGAAAGGCACTTTTAAATAAAATGCATTATTATTATTATCATTATTAAAAGAACCATAGCTGTGGAGTTACAGCTGCATTGTTCTGGTGTTGGCATGTAAGGCAGGAGATCACAGGAAGAGCAGACAGATTTAGAGATGAGGCTAAACGAAAAGTGGAGAACAAAGAAGAGAAGATGATGTACAATAAGATAGAGTCACGAAAGAAGGTTGAGCAAGAAACAGAGAGTTGTGATGTGGAGACAGCTTGAGGGAATCATGATGAGAGCAATATGTTAATTATGTTTTTAACTACTAATAAAAAGTACTATTCATTTTCAGGAGAATAAAAGGGGTGAAGATAAGAAACAATGAAGGGTAGATTTAGGAGAGAAAATCACTCTGAAAAAGAAGGAAGACATGAACACGCCACAGAAAAATGACCACTGAATAGATGGAGACGAGGGACAAACACAGAGACAAAAACAGGTAGTTGTTAAATTAGAGAAGCTATTTTTCCAAGAAATAGAGGAAAAAGGGAAAGATGTGGAATGAGATATGAAGGGATGCTGAACAAAGTGGAAGCCTGAGAAGGAAGAGATACATCACAATTATTGTTTCACCTTTTTCCCCTCCTGTATCGTGAGAGCGTTTGTTGACACAACTGTGGTGGAGATAAAGTTTGGTGGATGAAGAGGAGGCTGAACACGATAGGATAGGTTAAAGCTTAAGAGAGAGCTGAGGCTGAGATTAGATAAAAATGTTTGCCTAAAGAGAGAAAGGGCCAAGCTGGTAAGAGAAAAGCAAGAGCTGAAGGAGCAGAAGCTTTAAGTTTGTTTTATTGTATCAGGACATTTATGTCCAGAAAAACCTAAAGTTGAGACTGAAATATGGCTGTTTTTTGTTTATTGCCTTCATCTATCTCTCCTCCACTCCCCTTCTCAACACTCTAACTTCTCATCTACTCTCCTGTCTCCTGGCCTCCACCCCCTGTCTTTTTCTTCATGTCTCCACCTCCCACTGCCCTACCTCCTCTCCATGAGGTAACCTCCAAAAAACTATCTGCTATTCTTGTTTTCCTCTCCTCTCTTCTCTCAGAATTTCAAGTGTAAATGAACTTGTATAACCTCAAAAACAAGACCATCATGTAGTCTGACTGAATCTAGAATTTCACTCTGTAAACTTAAAACTACAGTTATTTAATCAGTTTACAGATCATCATTTAAAATGTCTATATCTACTTAAGAACTGAGATGATTTACCATTTAGTGGCCGTATGATGGTCGATCTGACATGACATTATTAACATTGTATAGGTTTATTTATTAATCTATTTTTTTTTTCATTATGGTCTCTATCTTAAAAATCAATCTCCACCTCAAAGCATCAATCACTGTTCCACCTCCTAACCATGTGGTCAAAGGAGCTGAAAATATCATTAAATGTTAATTTTAAAGGGTATGTTCATAGTTTTTTTTAGTCAGTCTTTAAACAACAGTCAGGAGCCCATATGAGCAATGAAAGAAGTCGTCCTTGCTCCCTCCTGTTCATTCTGGCTATTAAAAGATACCCTTCAAATGCGTTTTCAATGTAGGTGATGGAGGCCAAAATCCAAAGTGTGTCCATACAATCATTTTGGGCAAAAATGCATCGAAAAGTTTGTCTGAGGCTTGAATGAGGCTTCAGCAGTCTGAGTTAGTTATATAAAATGGATATCTGCCACATTTACAGTTCATTCAGCCAACTCATGTGGAATAGATTATTATTTAAACAACATTGGCATTTGGCGTCTTGGCTCTTACCTCGTTGCTCCCCGCAAAGAAACATAGATCTTCTTGCACAGCATGGAGTGTGGAATGATGATGGAATTAACTTCTCCCTTAGGTGAAGATAGACTCAGAACACTAAAGGTGGATGCCGGGGTGGAGGTGGGGCTTTTATAGCAGTGGTGGCGGCCATAGTAGTAAGCAATTATGGCTTGTGTGAGCAGTGTGGCAGTAGTCATGCAGCATCATTTTAAGGGTGTTCAAGATTTAAGATTTCTTTATTGTCATTTGTCAGTACTTGCATACCTTCAAGCAAGAATCCATTTTTCTCAGACCAAAATATTACAAAACAGACAGTTTAAACAAGTTGAACCACTAAACATAGTTTAAGATTAATAACAATATACTAGCAAATCTGTATTAGTATATCATATATGTGAGTAAAGCAGCAACTCAAGTTAGGTTGCCTGAACTAGCTTGCAATTCATTTTAGCATTAAATTCCTGTTTTGTCCCCTTTTGGATCTGCAGTGCGTGTGTAGTAACAAAAAGAGGGACCTGAAAAGACTAATGTTGAAAAATATCGACTTTATTTGCCTCATTTGGACAGCTGAAGCTTAATATTAGCTTCAGATGAACTTGTTTGTTCCTTGGTTTTGTTCCTCGGCTAGCTTACACAGTTAGTACAGCTGTTAGCAATAATTAATGTTGTTATTAGTAACTGAATTACTATGACTTCTTAAAAGATGACAGCAGTGAAAGCCAAAACATTAATACGTAAGATGATGCAGAAGAACTGCAGATTTGACTCATTCTTAAAATATTTGACCCAAGATTTGAACAAAATATATAAATGAAATTGAGATTGCATGGAAAGCCACTGGAGTTATTGCACTCTGTTGTGGAAAATGTCCTCTTATTTTAATGTAATAAGTCATAAGAAACTGTACATGAGAATTAGGGTTTTTTTGTTTTGTTTTAAAGGACTACTACTCACTACTAAAAAGTACATATTTTGCAGATTCAGCTCAGCTCACCAGTGTCATAGCTGTATCCTGCCAGAGGCCATAGTCAGTCATGTGCCGTTACAATCTTACATCTTGATCAAATTATAATTATGATCTAAAAGGAGTGATACAGGGAGGAGGACGGGAGGTGCATAAAGAAAGAAGGGGTTACATAAGGATAGACGTATTAAATTCAGGCACACATAATCCAGCCATTGTTTCCTCATCTCTTTATTGAATCCACCTCTCTGGTTCTGATGAATCAAGTATGGGGTTGTGTTTGTTCATTTCAGCCTGTTTCCCAACTGCAAATTTGTCACTCTAAAAACACAGCGTGTCTTTTCCTTAAAAGGTTATTCGTATTGTGTAGCAATCATTTTTTCCCTTTGCATTATGACCTGTCAGCCATAGTGGTGAGCATTGCACACTGTAGTTTAAGGATCTCTGGAAATGAACTCAGGAAACAAATGTGCATGTTTGCTGCGCACGTTGTTATCTAATTTCTCTTTGTTAATGATTCCTTTGTCAGTGTGTTATCAGTAGATTTGAGCCCTATAGCCACACTTTGCTTTATACATATATGCTCAACTTCTCAGTCACAGTCCATCTTTCATCACCTTTCTATTTTTGTCTTTCCTTTGCTGTTGCTTTTTTAGAGGAGACATGATTTTAACGTTGTTTGTAGATGTAAGGTAAGCAACATGGATGAGATTTTAATCATACAATAATCCTGAGCCACCGTTTAATGCGTAACATATTTTGTAGGTAAATGTAGACTTGTTTCCTCTCTACATCATATAGCCACCATTACAGGTATCTTGGTGGTCTAACTAACTCTAATTCAGTACTACATAGTGAACTTTTCACATGTTTAAAAAGAAATATCTAATTTTCCTTTAGACTTTAAACCTTTTCACTCTCTTGCAACATGTGTCTCCTAAAGACCAGAATATCTTGGACCCCTGTATAGTTTCAGAATATTGATGTTCATTTAAACCCACAGATGGCCCAGCTTTCTCAGGCACACATGGTTCTGGTTTATCTGTATCCACAGGCAAAGCCCTTTCACCTCAATTATGTAAGTTCCAACAACAAAAAGAAACTACTGATGTATGGATGAATCCAAATGCACTGCCACTCTTTCAATCAAATGTGTGCTTGCTCTTTGCCAGCACTGTATGGGTGTGTATGTGTGTTTCGCTTCTCCAAATGAATACACACACTTAAAAAAAAAACAGCTTTCACATTTACATCCTTGCTCATTAACATGAAGGACTCAAGGGGCCAAAGGTCAAAAGGTCAAGCACACTAGTAGCTCAGCCATTACAGCTACCTGTTTTTCTTACTTTCTTTAAAATCCCTCAGGGCGTTTCGTGTAAGTACGCCTTCTGTCCAGTAAAGAAATATTATTCTTTTTCAAAAAATGGATCATCAGAAATTGTGAAAGGGCTTCAACAAGGTCATAGTTCAGAGAAATGATGAGGCAGAGATTCTACTAGATTGGTGTTCAGGATATTAAAAAATAATTCATATTAGAGAGAAAGTAAGCATGCAGCAAACGTCACAACAGCAATCACAATAAGGAGACAGAAATACTTCTTACACACATATGTATAAATACAGTAGCACACACCCTTGCAGGAGAAAGACTGTTTCTTTGTCATGAAGACTGATGACAGTAATCCATCATCCACCCAAAATGTCCCCTTTTTCTCAAAAAAACAAGCCTAAGATAAATATGTATTATCTCAAGGGTGCAAGTGTCACTGGAAGAGTGTTTGTGTGTATTTAGAGTGAAGTATAACTCTTGCCATGTGCAGGGGGTCTTCAGGGATTTCTAATGGGGGTCTTGGATTCCATTACTTTGTGTTCTGACACACACACACAACACAGAGGCAAAGTTGAATTATTTCCTCAGTATGAAGCAGTCTTTTAGGGATATCTTAGAATTAAGTCACTTATCTTCTTTGTGTTATTGTATATGTTTTGTACTTGCAGGTTTTCTTCTTTCTCCTTAAAGTCTAAATGAAATGAAATTGCCTTGTCTACTACAGCATACATATCTGCTCTGGTAAATCACTTGTCCTGTGTACATTGTCTTAGAACAAAAAAAAGTCATAAAGAAAAGAAAAATAAATTAATCTTTTAAATAGTTTGGTTTTAGGATGGCTCCTCCTAGTTTTACATTTTGACTAAATACTGTTCCATCATCTTGTGCTGCTGAACTGCAGAACATTAAACTGTATGTTAATATACCTGCAAATGTCACTATGGATCTGCAGATGTTTGTTTCATTGATGCTTTTCAAAATTCCTATTAGTGACGCACTGTTTGTAACTTGTAGCTGCAGCAGTTTGTTTACAGTTTCATATGATGCAACACCAGGAGCCTGCCAGCTAATGTCAATAAACCTTCAACACATTATTAGGAATCCCTACTTGGAAGTTTGAATATATTTAGAGGGCAGTTCTAATTTTATGTGTTTTCTTTTCCTTCTGTCTTCAGGACATGGACAGTCTCCAGATCCAACTGGAAGAGGTCCGTTTCTTTGACCTGTTTGGCTACAGCGAGGAGGAGGGAGGCTGGCTCTGTTTCATGTGTAACAACCCTGAGAAAGCCACAGGTGCACACACACACACACACACACACACACACACACACACACACACACACACACACACACACACACACACACACACACACACACACACACAGCAGTATTTAAATGGCAGTAGTAGTATTAAAAATGGCTATGTCAATAGAGATCACACACTAACAGATGAACTAACCAAATTAAACTAAACTTAATAATGGGATGCTTAGAGGAAAATCACAGATGCAGGAAAAGGAAGGGAAGACTTTATCTCTCCCTTCTCCCGTCTCCCTTCACTTTTAAAACCATGAAATAGACACTTCCACATATTAAAAACCATCAAATTACATGTTAAGTTTTAAAGAGAACATTTCACAGTTTCCGCCAACTTGCTCCTTTGCTAGCATTGTCTCCTCTAAACAGAGCAATTGACCAATGAAATATGATTTCAGGAGATTTTTCTTTTCAGTTCTCATGGATAAAGTCGGGTTTTCCTGATGTTAAAACCAGCGCAGAGCTCCAAGGGATGTTTTCACTCCAAATGCCTTGAAGGGAAATAATCTTTTCCCAGAACATTCAAGGAAAACAGAGCAGCTCATATTTAATAGCGGCCTGTCTGATTTTAGCGTCATTATGAAGGGTCATTGTAATCAATCAGTCAAGGCCATCATACTCAGTTCTGGATAGTTTACTTTGGACAAGCGGCCCCCTTTGATGGACACTTTGTCCTGATGGGGTCAGACTTATAGAAAAGTGAATAGTGATCACAGTTAGTTAATGTGTAGTTGTGTGTGATTGTGTGTGTGTGTGTGTGTGTGTGTGTGTTCCCATTTAGTGGCTTTATATGTTATTTTTAAAGTATTTTTTAAATGTGTATGTGTTTCCTGCCTGTCATTACTCTACTCTAATGCTTGACGTTGAAAACTGTATAAAATGTGCCCATGGTCGTGTGAAAAAACAAGAAAACATTCCATTCACCTGTCTCACATATAGTAGCTTGATTTACACTGTTACTCCCTTGTCGCTTGTCTATTCTCACTTGGCTTTTCTTTCCAAGCTACACCGAAAGCCAAAGTGTTTGTTGGTGAATGATGGGACAGTAAATTTACAGCATCTACAAATCAATGGCCGAGTAGCCTTAGGAGAGCATATAGTGACATAGAGTTTTGGAAACAGGCTTTAAATCTGCGCATATCTCTGTCAGTCTCACATGGAAGCAGCTATTAGCTATATAAGAGGAGGCAGAAGAGAGCCTTGTATGGCAGATGTTTTGTTCTGATGAAGAAATATGGAGTGAGAGGAGAGGGAAGGACAAAAGGTAAAATGAGAGGGACTGGCCTCAGACAAATAGAAAGTGAAGTGTGGCTAATAAGTAGCTTTAAACCACCACCCAATACAGGAACATGTTGTTTTCAGGCTCTGCTGTTTGATGGTAGCCGGTATTCCTCAGAAAAGTTAAAGCCAGAGGCAGGAAGTCGTTTGCCGGTGGGAGGAAACAAGCAGGTGGCTTGCAGTTAAACTTTAGTGCTTGTGCTTTGGAGGGAGAAAAGTTTAGATCACGTATAATTAGCGCATCGAAATCCAGCAGGTTTTATCTAGTGGCTGTGAGTTTTTGGGTTATGAGATCCCAAAGAAAACAAACCTTAATTTTCATAACAAAATTATTATTTCACAATCACAACATAGTTATTGTGTGATAATGAGAAAGACTGATATTTGGAAACAAAAAGATGATTGCTGCATAATCATCATAAAACATGCACATAATTAGAAATGCTTATGCCTAAGGACTAGAATACCAAACAGGACTATTATATTTTTTCCTTTTTGTGCAAGAGTTGCCGGTGTTAGTGATTAAAGATTCCTCTAGACATGTTTTATGACTTTGGAAATACTCTGCTTTGAATTTGAATTTGCTGTGGTATTCACACAAAAAGATGAATTACCTTGTCACAAACTCCTAAAATTCGAAAGTTTAACTATTAAACAGAATATGTCTTATATTTGACTGAGCAGTCCATTCAGAGTGTATGTACATTGGAGACAAGTTTCCACATCACAGCAGTGTAAGTTGCATACTAGACCACTATTGGTTTACGAACTAGTTGTGATGTCACAAAATTGTCTCGTACATGCACGTTTTAAACTGAGATTTAAGGTGAACACAGAGAAACGTTCCTCTTTCAGCGGATGAATGTAGAAAAAGCTTTTTTGGATCAAAAAGTGCATCATTCAAATTAACATAGCCCTGCTTATAATATGACATATTTATGTGTGTGTGTGTGTGTGTGTGTGTGTGTGTGTGTGTGTGTGTCTTTCTATGATGGCAGGCTTATTGCCCCACCTTTGAATGAGTCCATTTGAAATGGATATAAACACTTTTTCCTTTAGACATGATCAGACTAATTTCAGCACTGACCTACCTAACAGTCGGAGTCAGATAAAAAGACACTTGTTTTGTCCTGGCTAGAAAACACTCTATGCCATATGTCAGGTTTGATAACATCTCTCTGCCAAATAACAAAATTTTCCCTTGCTTTAGAGGAAATGTTAAAGTATGATTAGGCCTAATTCCACTAAGGCTGTTGCCTCATTTTCTGCATTTATTTTTTATCCTGCCATCAGCTCTGATTAAAGGTTTGTCTGTTGCTTCAGTGATCCCATCTGTTGCCAGGAGCACTGCAGCTGAACACAATCCTCTGGGGTTAACAGAGCCCCAAAAGCAACCAAAACACAAGCAGTACTCACTCTGTGTGGAAACTCATAATATGACATTATAGTTTTGTGATAGATATGTTCTTTAACTAGTTTTAGGAGGTTAGAAAACAAGTCAAAATAATCTAAAAGTTTACATATCTGACAAAATCTCTAACCTGGTTTGGTCTTTGCTGGTTGGCTACTAAATAGTAACACTGTAGAGTCTAATTCACTTGGAAATGGTTCTGTAGTAATCAGCCTTCAGGATATATGATTTAATATCCTAAGTTAAATGAATAATCTTCATGCATTGAAGTGGAATGAATATTCATATGGTTCATTTAGATTAAAGTTATCATTTAGCTGAGTTCACTCTATGACATCCTATTTTCTCTCTTTTCTTCCATGTCATTGTCTCATTATCACATATTTCTCCAAATACATAAACACACACATATACAGAAGTCAGCACACACTCTCACACACACACACACACACACACACACACACACACATCAGACTGCCTGATCCAAATGATACAAAAGCCAAATGAAAGTGATTCTTCTAGCTCTGCTGCTCACAACACACTAATCAGTAAACCAGCTGAAGGATTGCAAGGATCCAATGATTACCCTTCACACACAATGCAGTCTCTCTTCATTACAGGGGTTTTTGAAAAAGGAATAGTAGTACTTGTCCTCTGAGGCTGTGTGATTGGAAGTATTCATGTGGATGCATTTGTGGCCTTGCTGCTCTGCATGTCAATCCTTTAGTTACATGTTTGGTACAACCTTAAAAACTAGAAGTACTCATACCAAAAATATAAAAAAAAGGAAAAGTTGATGTTTTGGTAAAAGCAAAATGTGACAAAGTACAGTGAAATATTTAGTAGTTAAATCATGACATACATGAAGCATTGGACAAATATACTCCAAATATTAGCAAGACAGCACTGGGTGGACTTCTCGTTAATTCAAACTTTCTTTAGCTGATCATTTGGAAACGGTTCAAAACATTTACACAGAATTACCTGGAACAAACTTGTCACAGTGCATCTATCCTGCAATGTATTCAAACAACCCGCTGTGTTAACTAAGTTACCCCTCTGTGACCTCTACCCCCTCAGGCCTGACATTTTCATGTCATTCACACCTGAGACTGATGACATGAACTCAGTGGCCTTAACCAATACTATCTGATTGTCAGTCAGCTGTCAACAGTCAGCTACATAGCTGAGAGAAACAGGAGCTTCATAACATTTAAATACAGAAGAATATGTACATTATGATGCTGTAGTGTTGAATTCAACTAAAAGGCTTTGTTGTTTTAAAATAATAGACTCACTGTATATTAGACATTTTAAAACGTTTATACTGTGACTTAAGGGGTTAAATCTTTAACCATATTCAGTCACTTCTGCAGTTGTAAGCACTGCATTTTATACTATGAGTCATCAAGTAACATTCTTTTCAGAAAATGCACTGGATTGATTAAGAGTCAAAAAAATTGGAACCATTTTTATTTTTCAATACACACACTTGTCAGACGATATGTGAGTCAACTTTTTTTCAACTTGTAGGGATTTACAGGAAAAGTGTCCTCTGTTTTGACATTGAAAAAAATCTATAAAATCAGCCCTTTTTGTTAGCTAGCAATCTTACTACAGTACTTGTCCCCATGCCAGAGTACTGAACTCAAACTATTTAAAAATTCAAATAATGAATAACAAACAATAGTTTATGAAGATGTGACACATGTGAACATGTCTTTGACCAAAATGAAAAAGTCCATAAAACAAGCACACTGTACAATGTGTTATACTGGAAACTGGAAACATGTCCAAATGAAAGCTTTCCAGCTACATCCAGTATATTAGGTCAGGTTACAGTTAATGGCAGGGCTGAGTCTGACTCATGTCCTTCCACTAAAACCAATGTAACAACTTCAGACCAGTGCAATTCAGATTTGGAACGCTTCAGTTTTAAGTGACCCAGTTATCTTCATAAATAAAAGCAGCACATTCCATTATTACCATTCCATATTTCCCATGCACACATGCTTTTCACATTACTGGTTGCCATTAATAATGTTTTATTTCATTTTAGTATAATAAAAATGTGTTGAATTGACCTGAGTGTCATGCTGCGATTACTGCAGAGGTTACACACACACATGCAACAAGCTGGTCTCATGTTTTAATGGTGAAGGAGGGAGTAAGAGGTGTTTCCATTGTGGGGGCCAAAGTGGAGCCAGTGGTTACTGCAACTGCATGATGTTTTAATGATATACTGTTAAGTTTAACTACTGGAATGTCTTTGAAGTGAGCGGTAATGAGCAGAGCAGAGTTTGTGCATGTACTGTATGCAGGTAAGATACGTCGGTTCAACTCGTTTGGTTTGTCCATCGTTGCTGAATATTTTAACTTTGATGGCTGTAACATGCCATCACCTAACCACCACAGAGATATCAGGAACAGTGTGTTTCTGAGTGTGTGTAACCACCAGAAACAAAAGGAAAGAGGATTGTTGTCACCTTGAATAGATTTTTGGCACCCACAAGCAAGCGCAGACTTTAAAAAATGCATTTAAAACTCATGTTTGTACATGTGTACCAGCACACACATTCACACATGTCTAGAAGACAGATCCTCTGTTTGCAAAAAGATGGAAAACCCCAAACAAGACTGTCCATCATCCCACTATCCATTACATGGACAGAAAAATTCTCACCTTCAGGAAGTGACTAATGTTGCAAATTCAGGAGATTCTTTGACTAAAGACTCACTGTGCCAAAGTTTAAGTGAGCATTATTACCACAGATGGTGTTTCACAGGTTACAGAAATGTACTGAGATGATTTAAGAGCACTTCTCGCGGAAGCTGTTAGATATTTCAGTAATAGAGAAACTTGTAATAGAATACCAGATGTAATCATTTTATGATATTCATAAAGCTGTGCTGTCAAAACTTCTGTCTTACATCTCTTCTTTTTAAATCTGAACCACAGACTAATAATTATTTAACCTTATGTATACCATATGTTTGCAATAATCTTGGCTAGCTTGCATTCTCAAGCTAGCTCACATTTTGTTGGGAGGTCTTATAGCTTTAATATCTGCTGCTTTTATGACTCATAAAGATGCAATACATTCAGCCTCACTGGATGCCAGCAAACAACTATTTGCTTAGAAAGACACAGAGGAGTAATGAAGGAGCAGGCTTGGAAGGGGAGGATGAGGGGTATTCGTTTGGTTGCTATCTACAACGAAATCTGCAATTTGCAAATTAGGACTAACTCATCCATTTAAGAGCTTTTTTTCTATCCTAAAATGTGTTTATGCAAAGATATACGTTTTTTCTTTGCTGATGACTTGGCTTTTTTCCAGTTATGAAATTCTGTCACTCAAAAGAAAAACTTAACAAGGAAGAGTCGTGGACCACTTATTTACAGCCATGTTTTTTCCTAAAATTAACAGTGAGAAAGAGTTCTGTCACATGTGGTTAAAATCTGTGCTATGTTACAGGACACATTTCCCTCTTCTACTCACACCTCATCTCACTGATTTCCTCCTGCAGCCAAAACAATAAACCACCAACTAATACACACATTCACCCGTGCATGATGAAGGCAAACAGACTGACAAATACAAGCGTGAGGGGTGAAGGTCTTTTCAGATTTGGACAGGATGAAATTAGCTTTGTTTGGAGGAACAGCTGTTTCTTGTAATTTTTTAGGTTGGAGTTTTGACTCCTGTCATAGTTATGAAATCCTGTCACTCCGTGTCATTTCAGAGCCACTGGCAGAGAAGTCTTTCTTAGAATTAGATTTAGAAATAAAATGACTTTGAGGACAAAAAAAGGTCCATGCAACAGAAACCAGCGGAGGAAGTACTCGGACCTGATTGAAGAGATGCTCATTCTGATTACCTGAACAGACACCCTCAGTTTTCGTCAGTGACTCATTATTACTTTTTTTTTTCTCATTGTTTGACATCAATGTGTCTCGGACAGGAGGTTATGAACTACAGTACCTGCCTGAGGCTGACAACAAATACAGGCATCACTTTCCAGGTGTCTACATCAAAGTGAAGAGGACACACAAGGCACAATGATTTATACATCAGACAAGTTTATTTCTGCACCCAAGAAACTGACATATTTGTTACATGATGCAGACAAGCCGGCACCCCACAGTGTTGGGAGTGTGTCCGATTGTATATAAGCAGTGCTCCTGTCTAAACCGGTTGACAGGAACTCTGAACGAACATTCACACACATACACACACATACATACACACACTGGAAAAAAATGCAGATGTTTTATTTATGAATGCTTGTCAGAGCAATGAATCATCAGTAGAAGCAAACATTTTTACATTGTAGCCTCTGGTCATAAGTACATAAAAAAACGTTTTAATTAATGTTTCAATTCACCCAAATAACTTAAAAAAACACAGTTTCTCACTTACCTCTAGAGGTAATGTGAACACACAGTTTGGTTTTATTTCCCCATATTCACCTAATTTCTGCCTCAAATCCAATACGACTAAGGTAAATGTGCTTTTGTTTGCTTTCATTGTATTGAAAAATAGAGCCCTGCAAAAAAGAGAAATCTCTGAGTTATCTCCAAACATGAACAAACCAAAACTATCTGCATGGCGAGATAGCATAAGAAGTACAACAGGAAATATATATTTTAATTTCTACAGATCTACAGAAATGAATGTTTCTGTTACAGCCCTGTATTTTAAGCTGTTGTCTGTTGTATAATGTTCACGGCTGCAGTTTAGGATTATTGTCAGTATCAATTAATATACTTTTTTTTCCTATTCATCGTTTAGTTGATCAAATGTGAAAACCTACTGATAACTGCTTATACAAAGTTCATAAGGCCTGAAATAATAAATACTTTGTCAGAGGAAACCCTCTCCTCCTCTCCCCTTTTTTTCTTCTCTTCTGATTTGCGGCTCTGATGACCTTCAAAGGCTTTTCCTACATGGCGTCAGGCCGCTCTGTGAATCATCTTTGCAGCATGCCCACACATTTCAAACACACTCTGATCAGACTCCAACAATCTCTTGTCTTCTTTACTCATCGCCGTGGACACAAAGAGTGGCTCTGTTTGGAGGACAGCATCCGAAGTCCTGTTTTTACTGGCACCAAACCTGAACCAGCCAGAACATCACTGGGGTTTTTGCCTGCAGGGTCAGAGTCACACACAGAGTACTGATTCACACACACACACACACATGCATTCACAAGCTCGACACACACAGATGGAAAATCAATCTGTGATTATTTAAATCCGTGATAAAAAAAAACCTCGTAAAATAAGCAAAAAAAATACGATGATGCATGAAATTACACACACTAAACAAGGTAGTTGGTCTAACTCTAAACACAGTTGAGTTGTGGGTGAATGTTTCTAATCAGACTAGTCCAGACTCTCTGTTTTCCTCTATCTGAGAGCACACACACAATGCTTTTGTTAATTTAATATGATGGAAGTGGATAAGTTTGTTTGTATCAAATCATTTCATGCAAAGGCAGATCAAAGTGCTTTAGGGTTATAAAACGTTAAAACAGAAACACATAAATAAAAGGGGAAAAAGGGAGAACAGAACAGGACTTTAGATTACAGAATAGTTTTATGAGAACACTGAGTTGGTGGGTTTTAAATGAATATCAGAAGTGTTATATCAGCAAGCAGGCTGTATTGTGCTTTAGATTTAGATATTGTGCATACATGTTAAAGATTATTTCACTATTTAGAGAATATGTGGCAACATGAAGGAGGCAGCTACTTTCACTTAACATTTACTCCTGATGTTTTCTTGATGTGTTAAAGGTTGTAAAAGTTTTTCATCTATTTCCCTGTGATAAGAAAATGTTTAATTCATCACAGTGAATAGTATGTGTGGTCAGCTGCCAAACCTGCTGTGTAAGTTATTTAACAAACTCAATTATGTGTAAAAATTGTTTGTCCTTTGGGTCTGATTTTCTGTCAGCATCGCTCATAAGGACAATGTAGTTCAACCGTCGAATGTCAGCCAAATGTCAGAGTCTCCCACAGCTCATGAACGCATCGTCATCCAGTTTCCAGATCAATCCATGCATGGACAGTAATAATTTAAACTAAAGGGGCAAAAACATCCAAGACTCACTAATACACATCTTTGGTATGTGTGTTTTTTTGTCTTTGTGTGGCCCTCTAGTTGTGAACCAGGAGGGGCAGCCTCTGATCGAGGGGAAGCTGAAGGAGAAGCAGGTCCGCTGGAAGTTCATCAAGCGCTGGAAAACCCGTTACTTCACCTTGGCAGGAAACCAGCTACTCTTCCGTAGAGGCAAATCAGTACGTAGCTGATGAAACAAACACACGAACATGGTTACACAATGTGCACTGACATTGCACTCACACTCCGAAAATTCTCAGTAATGTTTTGTGCCATCTGATTCATGATGAAAACTATATGAAACAGTGGAAATCCCATCTAATGATAAGCTCAGCTGTCCCCCAGGAGTATCCAGTGAATCCAATTCTAACAAACCTTAGCCCCAATAAGGACTCTTGGGGGACTCCCAAGGCCAAAGCATGATGCTGCAACAATATGAGTCACTCTGACCCACTATTAACTCAAAGCAGATATCATTACGCACAAGTAGCAAACATAGAGAAGAAGACGCAACCTTGTACAGTGTGTGTGAGTAAAAGGCCTTAGCCAAGGTGAGAAGATTTCCCTCTGGGTTGCAACACACTTTTACCTTGAACTTCCCTGTGTCTGCTCATGACCTACTGTATGGTCTCAGTTCACTGTATGGTCTCAGTTCACTGAGAAACTTATTGTGCAAAGGAAAAGCTGACACAATCAAAAACATGAAGCAAATGCAGCATGACCAATAATCTTGAGGTCAGAGGTCTCCGAAAGTTTACCAAAAAGTAAGGTTGAGTTTGATTTCATCCAGCTGTTGAAAGAAAAACATTTTCACTCGGCTTGGTTCACGCGGAAATCAGATTTATTTTGAGGTTTTATTTCACCTGTGTGTGTGTGTATGTCTGTACATCATAGAGATTGTGTCTGTGCTTATATGCTGGTTAGTGGCAATCATCTGCACAAGTGGAACATTTTTAATTGAAATGATTTTCACAGCTTATGGGGGTCTTTAGATGGTGCCATGTATATACAGTCAGTTTCCAAAATCTAGTGAGAACTACAGTCCAGTACTGAATTTCTTTGCCACAGAGAAAGAATATTTTAAAATGGGGGAGTACTCAGAAGTAGAGTCAAGCTTGTTTTTTTACTCCAAACAATAGTCTTTGTGCTCTCATCCAGATGGCAATGGATTTCCCTCTTTTGCAAAAGCCACAAATTGGAAAGGTTTTGTGTCTTTGTTCTTGCAGCTCAGTTTATCTTTGTCAGCGTGTTCAGGGGGTGGTTGGATTGTTGTGAAAGACTTGTTCCCAAATGGGGAGTAAGATTAAAAAAAAACAAAAAAGTGACATTTCCTCTACATTGACTGTTGGAGAAGGCTTAACACACTGGGAGGTTTAAAACATTCCCCAGATCCACACAAAGCTGTGAGACGCATCCTCATCTGGTACTCAGGTCGTCGCATTTATTTCCATCAGCATATACAAAGTGGACCAAATACGCTAAAGAGAAGACCTATTTTCTCTATACTGTAGGTCTTGATGAGCTGCTGTGTGTACAGTACTGAATGATAATGCTGTCCTTAATTGGGACCAGACAATGCCTGGACTTCAGTTTGAGAGTTCTAGGACTGACAGAGAACATGATAATATGAGTATGGATGAGGTATTCAGTGTGCATGCATGCTATCAACACCCTTATGATACAGTAGCTGCTTGGATATGTGGATATTAGCTGGAGCACAAGCCTGTATATCTCATCCACTTTACTTTTGTCATTCTTTGGTGAAGATTTTGGTAGATGCTGTTGTGCAACATGTAAAGGAGGTATCATTTGTTATTGATTTGTTACTGTAATGTTCCTACCATCCAAGCGGCTGCTGGTTTCCATTAATGTTTAGTGTTGTAACAGTTGAAACTTGCTTGAGTCAAGTAATCCACTATAGTAAATATATCAAGTTAAATGTCTGCGGTTAAGTTGTGGTGGGTTCACATGCTTTGAGAAGCATTCACAGGATGATTTGATTTGTCTCAAAATCAGAGCAGGAGTAGACACAAAGAAAACATGGACAATGGTTATCATACAGATGAAGATTTGGCTGGAATGAGTGAAGTACAACACTATGAAATTTTTAGGATAAGATCATGTAAACGTTATTGCATGAAACCCATTGTGAAACTGATCATACAATTTGTTTAACAAAGTGGTTCTCTCAGCATTCAAGTGTAGTTATTCTATTGTGATGTCAGTGACAATAAATATGAATGACAGAAAAAACAATGATGCTGTCTGAACAAATACAGACATAAATCCATCATCTCTCTGGAGTCTTTGAGTATTTTCCTCAAATCCAAAAGATTTCGAGTGCTTTGGCTTTAGATCAGAACCATGACCTCGCAAATATAAGTTGTCTGATGCAGTCAAAGAATAAATAACTCAGTGATACCACTTTAAAACCCATTTGTTTTAAGTATTTTGAGACAATATCTCTATATATTTAAAGATAAAAATGTTTTCAACATGTGGCTAAAATCAGTCAAATTTGAATGAGTTCATGAATCCACTGCAGTGAACACCAATCAGACCCTCCGCACAGTTTAAATTGTGAACGTCTACTCCTATTAAATGCTTTTCAACAAACACACACACAGACACACAGATACACAGACACACAGATACACAGACACACGGATACACAGACACACACGGACACCACAGAAAGGATGTGGACAGTTGCCTTGAGTATTGCAGCTAGCTCTGGTTATGTGGTTACAACAACCACATAAAAAACTGTGGGGTAAAATAAGACATGGCTACACACACACAAGCACACCCCCCCACACAAACACACACACACATTCAGAATCGTACTTGGTGGGAAACAGAACGTGATGCGCTGCAGGGCTGGAGGATTTCATTTCCTGGCCCGGAGATGCAACAGAACAATAAAGTCTAATTGTTCGTCCTGTAAATGGTTTGTTGTGAGGTTGAATGTACTGGAAACACACTTGAATACAGTATTGTGACATTTTTGAGAAATATTCATAACCTTAAAAAGCACAAAGTGTTCTTTGACACTGCTCAAGAAGTATTAAAAAAATCACATTTATTTTGCTTTGTCTCTAAACATCGAATGAGGATAAAATACAAAATACTGTTTCCTGCATGACTTGAGATTTATGCAATTCTCCATCTGAAGCTGTCATTCGTTTTCTAGTCTGGTATAATGTTTAATCATCTAACTTTATCTCCACCCTTCAGAAAGATGAGCTGGATGATATTCCTATTGAGCTGAGCAAAGTGCAAAGTGTTAAGGTAAGACTTAATATCATCAGCATCCCTCACAGATCTTCTGTCTTTAATAAATCTGCTCCCAAAACATGTTTGTTCCTCACACATTTTTGCAATATTTGTTTTACTTTGTCTGTAGTGAGTTTGCATGATTTGAGAAGGCAGATCAGATCCATTAGTACGATAAAAATTGCTTACATTACATCAGGTAACATATATATAAACCACTATAACACACAAATAAAGACAGCCAAGTGTCATCATCTCACACTAGAACTTAAACTTTCAGTTTTGTGTCATCTTCTCCTTTTCTTTTGTTGTCCTTCTTTCTTTCTGTAGGTGGTGGCCAAGAAGCGCCGGGATCGGGGCCTGCCGCGGGCCTTTGAGATCTTCACTGACAGTAAGACGTACGTGCTGAAAGCTCAGGATGAGAAACATGCTGAAGAGTGGCTGCAGTGCATCAACGTCGCTGTGGCTCAGGCAAGAGAGAGGGAGAACAGAGAGGCTACCACCTACCTGTGAGAGCAACATCATCACAGATGCTAACATGGACACATGACGTGACACATGACCATTATGCCTATAGACTCATGCAGATATGAGGAACATGTTCAGCTGTAAGGTATTCAAGAAAAAAAAATCTTAGCTTTTGAGGATGGTATAGCAACACTGAACAGAGACACTGCCAGTCACATTTCTTCATATCTGTAATAGGTGGTGTACGACATTGATCCCAATGACAACGTGTAAAGAAAAATAATCAAAGAGACTCATTATGCAGTATTTGTTTTTAGAAATATGACTTTTAATAAACCAGCAATAAAAGGCCCACTGTATGGGGTGTATCCATGGTTACATATTTTTAAATAACCATGGAGCTGCGTGTGACGTGATATAGCTGTGGACCATCATCAGTGATTTTAATGAATGTTACAGTACCTAAGTGTTAAGGACTGATGTTGCACATGTGATATATGACAGGTTAATGTGACAGGATGGAAACGCTTTCTGCTTTAGCCTCGAGACCAAACCAAACCATCATCTGTGGATACTTTGGATGTCTTAATTCAGTGATTCATGATGATTGAGATGTACTTGAGTCCAGTGTAATAACTAGCAATAAAAACCTAATAGAAGCACAGACCTCATAGCAATAATGAGATTGAAAAGTTTGTCTTGAAAGTAGGAGGGTTGAAAAAGAGGAGCCTAATTGACAGCAGATGCATTCAATATTTGAGTCCTGTGCGTGTGTCCGTATGTGCGTGATGGAGAGAGTATGCTGTGGGCTTAAAGGACTAATTTGACATTTGGCTCCTTAGCGAGAGTTAGATAAGTAGACTGATATCACTCTCTTCAGTGAAATATGAAGCTGCAGCAAGCAGCTAACAGCACCCATAAAGTGTACTAATTAGCACATTATGTGAAGTAAAGATTTGCACTTTTACATGGGATTATGTGCCAGACTCTTTTGTGCAGTGCTGGTAGGTAGATTGTGTTACCTTTAGAGAGGCTAGCTTGCTGACCCCTATTGTTTCTCACTAGTTATGCTATGCTAAACCAACTGGTTGCTGCTGTAATATCATCATATAGACTTGAGAGTAAGAATACAAACTTATTTCCTAAATGGTCAACTATTGCTTTAATATACCTATGTTTTTATCTGGAATATAGCTATACATACTGAATCCAGTGTTTTCAAATCATTTTGTAACATATTTTCCATATTTTGTTTCATTTCAACTATTTTCCCTCCCAAAAGTCACAAGAAACAGCTCAAGCTGAGTTACTTCCAACATATGAGAGCATTTTTTATAGAAAACATTTTGGACCTTTCTGACTCCTGAAAACCCTTTAGAGAGTTTCTGTTCTGTTGCAATAGCTATACAAAGTGGGCATTTTAAGCACCCCCTCGAACAAAAAACGGCTGCAACAATTCCCTCCATGTTCTCAGCTGAACTGTTGCTTAATAGCAGAGTTTAGACCACTGATCTCTGAAAGAAAACACTGAAGTAAATGAGTGGCTTCCTTGCGCAAGTAACTTAAGTAACTGTGCCAGTTCAGTCATGTTGATTTAAGACAATTTGGTGAAAAGTTTTGTTTAGACATCCAGAGACCGAAGGTGATACAGCAATCTCCCTTGTTTTAAAAAAGGTCCTTTCCAAAGGTTCGAGTTTAAAGGCCTGTGTGTTTTGATTTAACTGCAAGATTAGATGAAGATTAGATTAGATTTCAGCGGACTGAGAGTTTCATTCAGGACTTTCTCCTCCCACATCGATACCACTATCACTTAACTTATTACAGCCTGTGGGAGAATATGTAGAGTACGGTATGTTATATACTGTATGTTATTTACTAACCAGCCTGTTTCTTTGCTGCTGGCTAGATGCAAACGACAAACATGTCTTGACTCAGTTAAGCTCAGAGTTCCCTGCACCAGACAAAACGTTCACGGTCGGCCACAGCAAATCAATTCTTTTGTATGAAGTCTTGATGTTTTCAATTCTTATCTGGATCTGACGGCACAGCCGAGGCGTGTGTGTCCGCCCACAGGTGAATACATCGATCTCCTCCTCTTTGTTAATAAATGCTTTAGTTAAATGTATAAAATGTTATGTTCAGGATATTATAAAGATGCCTAAGGACTTCTTAATCTTAACTTGCGTGACAGACAAACAGGTAGTCTTTGGTTTGTAATGCAGCTGAAACCCTGTTAGCCATGTGTACATACAGACATAACACTGCCTTTCCCACCGGGTCAGGTTACCACTGTTTGTACTTTTAGCTGCCTCTGTGCCCCCACACCCAACTCCTCTACACACACAGCAGAACTGCATCTGCTTACACATAATATTATTTACATCATGCCTCTCCTTCACATTTTGATACCCTCTTTCCTCTTTTTTTAGATTTGTGACCTACATACACAGCTGGCTTTGCACCCCAAATCTGGGGGATTTCCCACAATGACTGACATACTTTCACAAACACTTACACTAAGATGGTAAACATGGTAAACTATATTTCTGTTAGGATGCTGACAAAGAAGCACTATACCTAACAGCCTCACAGAACTGCTAGTCCAGCTGTAGACTTGTAGACCTGTCTTGTTTAATTAGTTACTGTAAGGTAAGTTGTAAATGACGGTTTCATGTCAAATACTTTTTCTTTTGAAACCCTGATAATCGATACTTAGCTTTCTGTCCTGTGACAAACCACACCTACTGTATCTGGGCACTGAAGCTGGTTAAAAACTAAAGCATAGGCTATAGCTAAATTTTACTGTGTACACACAAACACACACACACACACACAGACACACACACACGTGCACTGTCGTCCTGGGTTACTTTTGGGGAAATTACATACATTTACTTACTTACATTAATTTCTTGGAGACCCTAACCATTACTACAACTAGCCTAAACCTTACCCAAACCCTAATCTCACCCACTGACCCAAAAATCTGCTTTTTCAGAATTAGGGACACAGCTTTTGTCTCCAATGGGACAAGCTTTCTCCAATTAACTGGTCTTCAGTCTGAAATTCGTCCCCGAATGTAGCATATGACCCACACACACATTAATTAACTATAGCTGCTGGCAAGTAAATGTTACATATACTGCCACCCATAAGTGAAGTTCAGAAAGTCCCCTGCCACTCGCACTAAATGTACCATGAAGCTGACTTTACTGTTTTAGTCATGCAGTGTTGATTTCTTGGTATTTGAAGCAAATGTCTGATTGCATGAATGTCAAAAGTTGTCTAGAAGTAACAAAGTGAACACTCTGCCGTCACGCTGCCATCTTGGCCTAGTTTCCAAGCCTCTAGGGCCAATATTTTTAGTCTAAATAAGCAATTGTTCCTGTATTTGCAGGCAGCTGCATTAATACTCTGGAGGATAGATACTGTGGCATCTATCTATCTATCTATCTATCTATCTATCTATCTATCTATCTATCTATCTATCTATCTAATCGTCTCACTGAATATGGAGCTGTTACTGTCATTACTTTAAAGCAGTGAGATTATATTTTAGAGAGTAGACATTAGGGTGGGAACATGTTACACTTCTGTAGATTTCTACAATCTCACACAGACTGTATATGTGAAGATGATTGACACAAGTATTAATCTTTCTGAATGTTTTTTCACTTTTTACTGTAAAGTAAGTTGTTAAATTGCGTTTATTTGATTTTTGATATAAGGTGGATATTTATTTTTTTGCTACTGAAACCCTACTGAAACCTTTCAATCATGTCTGTAAAGACTGCTGAAATACTGAATGACTTTACATGATGATTTTACATTCTCACTTCTGTCTTCCCATGTTTTTATATTACAATTAATTAATACCGTAAACAGATGAATGCTGTATTTTACTGACAGTGAAACTTGTATTGTTATGAATTCTTTGCCTGCTGCACCTTTTGCATGTCTGACACTGCCTCCTTGTCTTTTTCTTGACATAATTGTATAATAAATCTTTATCAGTGAAATCAGTGACAGCTTGACATTAAAAAGTGTGTTTTTCTCACAAGTATTTTTCTCTCTGGGTTTGGTTTTGGTTTCTTAAAGTAGTAACAACACAATAATAAGAAAATTAAAGACACTGAATTATGGATTCCTGGTTCTTCACAAGAATAAATAGAGAAATTGTTTTGAACAAACCAGGTATTGTTTTTGTGCAAGTCCAGCTTTAGCTAATTTGTCCAGTTGAATGCACTTATTGGGCTGACGCACTGAGCCTTCCCCACAGTAAACATGATCCTCTGGCTAACAGCTCCTATCTATCGCTGCAGTGCTCCCTGCAGAGAGGATGCTCACACACACACACACACTGACAGCAGCACACAGTGTCTCTGCATAATCCCCAGGAGATCATTACATTACATCACAACGTAAATTACAACCGGGAGGAGAACATTAGTTTGAAGGTGCTGCGTTTACGTTAAACAGACAAATGCAGAGACAGAGAAAATTACTAAAATTCTTCCATACGCCCCCCTAAATAAACCAAAACGTTCCCCACTCCAGGCATGCAGCTTGGTAAAAGCTTTCTCTGGCTCCAAAACCTTCATGTTGGATCATTCCGCCAGTCTGCTGTGATCGCTCTGATCCAGAAAACAGTTTCACACATCAGCTGAACTGAGGCTGGCAGAGCTGATTACGCTACATTCCCAAACTGCCATTGTGTTCCCATTTCAAGCATTTCAAAACAGTCCAGGAAACAGATTTGTCATGCAGGAAAGGGGAAAGAAGCTGGACCAGCTCAAATGGGAGCTCCACAGGATGAGTCAGTATGAAGTATTTGTGGACCCCGATAAGTAGGTATCATATGACTGTATGATATTTGACACAAATTGAGTCCATAATTTATGCATTATTAACAACAGAAAGCACAAAACCTTTTCAAGCTGTTGGAGTTTAGTTGAAGTAATCAGATCCCACTTCTATCAAATAGTCTATTGAGCCATTTTATATATTTGGAGATCTAATTTCTGCTTTGCTAAACACAATCAGACCTTGTTTAACTGGTGTTGAGTACACATGACAAAATCGTTTGATGCCTTCATATTCATACCATAAACAATCATAAATATCTGCTGTAAGCATGTGCAAACATAACCTCCTTTGTAATGTAAACATCATTACTTGGCCAGTATATATATATATATTAACTAGAATACCTCTGAATCACACAGAGACTATCCTTTCATAGAATCAGTCTCAAGTGATGAGACATTTGACATTACATGACATGACATCCTTGTTCCAGGATGTAGACAATATAAATCATGTGTCAGAGCTTTCCTCTCCTCATTCATCACTGCAGAGAGAAAGCAACACCACAGATCCTTCCTTCCTAACACATCATTAACAACAGGAATTGTACCTGACAGACATGATGTACTGTCATTTCAACACACAAAACATTTGCTGCCTGCCAGTCTATTATCAGCAGCAGCAGCCTTTGAATCTCATAATGGCAAATAAACAAGTAAAGCATCTTTGCTTATCTGACACTTTCCCAGCACAGCCCGGGGACAGGAATGAAACTGCCCTGCAGGTACTTAACTGTGTTATTATGTAATAATAATAATTGGCACAGGCCTGAGCTCTGGCAGTCAAGTCAGTAGATGTTTCTATGAACATCTGTACAGTCTTGAAATGTCACATTTAACTTTTTATCACATTTTTAAGGACAGCAGCCTTATATGGCCACTTAATAATAGATTTCAATACGTTTTCCGTTACAAGCAAAAAGGATCTTAAACTGTTTGATATTGTACTTCCTGAAACTTTGAACCTATACACTACATCTCTGTTACTGAGCCCCAGTCAAAGTTTCATATAGACCACTAATAAATAATCCTCCAGCATGAGACTTTCAGAAGAAGTTGATGCCCAGTGAGAAAAAGAAAGTGCGTAGCATCGTTTCTGATGGGATTTCTGAAGCTCCTCTTCAAATCTTGCAGTCTCCTGTTTGAGTTTGTAAAAGTCTTCTCTTCTCGAGTTGACATATTCAGCACAGAATTGCTCATACTCATGACTGAGATGGAGACGCTACTCATGGGACCGCTGGTTCCTCTGGTGTCATTGGATCATTGTCAACTGGATGACGTTTGTGAAAACAAAGAAAAGTGCCAAAGCAGTCTAATAATTCTGTATGACATCTGTACAAAAACATCATACAATACATAAAACAGAATTTGAATGTTCTCACCATGGCAAGGAGCCTCCTGCTTCACTGTCTGACTTTCCCTTTTTCTTTCCAGCCTTAGAAAAAAAAACAGAGACACAATGGAGAGACTATAGTGAAGAAGCCTGCACACAAGAATTACAGCCTGTGGTAACAATCACTTCGCCATATTTAGAAACCTCAATTGTATCTTCCTCTCCAGCTTTTCCGCAGAGCCCCCCACCCTGCTGTCCATTAAAAACACAGATGGAACAAAGTCTGGGCTGTCTGACCATACATGACCATAGAGTTGAAGCTTGTAATTGAAGATTGCTATGTTCAGGAACTTCCTGAACACACCTGACATATACCATTAATAGTTATCTAATGTGCTAAGAGTGATGAGGGACATCACCTATTCCTCCGAGATAGACATGACAAACCTTATGCTTATTTCTACCTACAACAGACAATCCTTATACCTGATATGAAGAATGTGCTACAACACAGCATTCTGATAATCATCTCAGTCTGGTCCTTTTGTCTTATTGTGTGTAACCATAGCTGTCTTCTGGGTTTTTGGCTAAACACAGCTAAATTACATTCACGGTACTAACTACTATTTTTCAGTACATTATGAGCTGTTTTACTAATAGCCTTAATAGAATTATTTCTTGCTTATATACTAAAGAAACTGGATGTAAAATGAATATACCATGAAGTAATTTGGAATTAAATTTTTCACCTTGAGTTTTAAGTGAGTTGAGCTCTCAATTTAAAGGCTGTACACACAAAAAAGACCCCACATAGCAGCTGTGCTCCAACAGTATTTAGACTAAATGAAGTTTTATAGTTCATTTTGTAAATCCAATTATAGTATTTTTGGCACTTTTATCATATAAAAGTGTAATTTAATTGAGGGCAGTTCACTGTATAAGGTTGGAGGCAGAAATGTCAGTGGTGGCTGTCTCAAAACCTTGACTAAAAGGCTGCATGGCTGCTTAGATGTGGGCAATGTTAGGTTACCACTGTACTGGATGTTTGTCTGGTTAGATCCCTCACAGACCCATGCAGACTATGATGAATGACTATAAGCTAACTATAGTCTGACTCAGTAGTTTATTTGACCATTCACATCATTTACACATCTGTCAGGCCAGCAGCCAGGTCACACAGTGGGTAACCTGTACACCACATAGAGCTGCTTACTAGTGGTCCCATTTAATCTTATTTATAAAGTGATAATGATGATGTCTGAGTGATTTTTCTCACTGTAATCATTCCTCCTGTTCATACTGGCTGTTAAAAGATCCCCTTCAAATGTGCTTTCAATGTAAGAGATGTCGGCCAAAATCCACAGTGTCCAGTCCACACAGTCATTTTGTGCAAAAATGCATGTAAAAGTTTATCTGAAGCTTATTTGAGGCTTCAGCAGTCTGAGTTAGTCATCAAGTGGATATCTGCCACGTTTAGTCTTTGTAGCATCTAATTCCCTCTTTGTGTTTCTTCAGAGTGTTTTCCTGTTGAGCTGGGGTGAAAGTGTTAGAACAAAAAGAGGGACTTTGGCACTAAAAAAGAATAACATTGAGGGATATCTACTTGATTTGAATAATTTGGACTGAAGATTCATCTGTAGGTAACCTTTTTAATACATCTTTGCACAGGAGGAGGCATGTGGATTTTGTCCTCCATCACTTACATTGTAAGTGCATTATGGAAGGATCTTCTAATGGTCAGTATGAAGAGGAGGAATGATTACAGCAAGAAAGAAATTACTGACTGTTGTTGTGTGAACCTGCCCTTTAAGGTCGAGGATTATTGTGATACATTTTAAAGTTATTGTGTAAATATGATTCATCTCCTTCCGTTCTGTTTTAATTTAATCTCAACAGTCAACTCCAAATATGGACATCATGCTGGAAAATCTGAGCACTTTATTAGCAAGAGCAACAGCACCCTCTAGCTGCCATACTTCATATTGAAAACATTATACTGCACCATCTCATCATTTCTGAACATATAAAGTACACCAGTTATTTCTACCAATTAAAGACACTATAGATAATGCAATGAAGACTAGTGCTTCCTCACATTGTATTCACACTCACATGTAGGGGTCTGGCATTACTTTGACCCTGAGAACGGTTTCTCTTTACAAGAACTAGGATCATGAAATTAAGGTAATTCATCTTTCTCTGTGATGAGAATAGTTTATCCTCATGAGTCCCCTGCAGGACAGAGAACACAGAGCCGATGTATTTAACTACAAAAGGTGTAAATTAAAACATAACACTTTCAATTCAGCGGCATAACTCATTTATTATTGAATAAAAATTGGACATGAACACGTGCAGACTAAAAACCAGTGTAACAAATTGACAACCCTAAAATATTTGGAAATCAAGTTTGCATCCCCTGATGTAAAAAAAGGAAAAACAAAAGTCTATAACCAATTTGCTCTGTTGAAACTGTACAAAACACAGCTTAAGCAACAAACATGTCGAAAGAAAAAAAAAGAAAGAAATAAAAACCACTCGCCTGCCAGTCCCTTGATGTGCAAACATAATGATCGTTCCTGAATTATCGTTTTTATTTTACATTTATTCATTCAATCCTTCCACTGAGCTGTTCGCTTTTATAAATCAAAGCGTTCACATTGTGTCAGTGTGTATCAATCCATCTTTACACTGTAAATAATTTTCTTTCCCCCCAAAAAGTCCATAACTTTACATGTAAAATCAAGAACATAAGGGTAGGCAAAAAGGATGGTGGGTGTGTAGGGCGGGGCGTTGAGGAAAAAAAAAAAAAATTAAAATAGAAAATCCTACAAGTGGAGGAGGAGATGACAGGTCTGGGACTGATGTCACACTGCAGAAGTTAATGGAGCCGTCCTCAACCACTGATTACATGTGATGATGTGGGTGAAGAAAGGCTCAACACTAAGTTGCAGCATGAGTGTCATTATGGTCAGTCGGGGTTTCTCAGATGCACAGCTTCATCCTCTGCCAAATATCAGCTACATGTGTGCCGATACAGAGGAGACAAAGTAATGAATTCTTTATCACCAAGATAACTGTGCATGCAGAAGCTACACAATGCGCAGGATTCAGGAAATTTCAACTTTTTTTATACTTCCAATGTAAAGCCTTTATTACCTTTTTTTCCCCTAATAGTGTCAGACATGACTGTTAATGTTTTGTTATTAGGATAAACAAAATTTAAGGTTAAAGTAAATTAACAATCCTGTATATTAAATAGTTTTGATAATCAGAAGGATGCATTTGAGAAACCCAACTATGTTGTTATATGGCTGACAATATACTCTAAATGAAATCCAAGCTGGCATGTTCACTCTCACAGCTGCAGTGCACCAAATTTACCTACATCTTTTGCACATTAGTTTTCACAAACTCCCACAATATTTCAATCTGACAGGTGTGCAGGCAGCAGATATTTGGTTTGATACTAGTTGTAGACAGTTTTATTACATATTAAAAACTTGAAAATGTGTCTACTAATGACTCCAGCTGTCATGGATATCATTAAATGAAAAGGAATCACCACTGATCACCACCAGTGTTTTTTTTACAGTGAACTGTATTCAACAACATTAAGAGAACATGCCAGGTTGGATTTTCCTTGGATGATATTGAAAACACTTGTGCGACTATCAGCTCCAGAGCTTGTCTGTTGGGGTGTGTCTCAGCGCCGGTGACGACTATGTCCTGAGTGCCCACTGCTGCTGTGGTGTTTGCTCTTGTGGCTACGCTCTCTCTCTCTGTCCCTGTCGTAAGACCGAGACCTCTCCCTGTCCCTCCTCTCTCCTCTGTGACCACCTCCTCTCTCGTGTTTGTGTTTCTTTGTAGAGAGGTCAAACGAGCTGCGATCTCTGTCTCTCTCCCGCTCTCTGTCTCGGTCCCTGTCCACTTTGACTGGAGTGCGGGACCTTGACCGAGAGCGTGAGCGCTTCCTCTTGTGGCCAGATCCTCCACTTCCGCTGTTGCTGTGGCGGTTGCTGGGTTTGGAGTCGCTATTGCTGTGGTGACTGGTCTTAGATTTGAGGTGGGGGAGGAGGGGTGAGGGTGGATGTCGCCGTGGTGATGGGCTGCGACTGTGAGAGCGAGAACGTGAACGTGAACTGTAGGTCCCTGAGCAACTGCGTCTGCTGTTGTAACTGTGGAAAAGGAAGAAGAAGAAAAAAAGAGTTTAATAAAAGTTTCCCTTTAACACAGCTGATTATACATTAAGTTTAATAGTTGGACCGACAAAAAAAAGTCTAAATATAAGAGTGCTTACTGTCTGCGAGGGGAACGGGATCTAGACCGCGAACGTGTTCTCGAACGAGATCGACTTCCACTTCGACTGTTCCTCCCAATCTTCACCTCCTTTCTCAACCTGGTAGGAAAAAAAGATTCAGAGGATGAACATTTTAGGATTAAAAAGGAAAGAAATGAGGATGACTATCTTAACAGTTTTTTATTTTAACATTAAAAACAGTGTTAGTGTGTTTGCTTCTTACCCATTGTGTGGACTCTTGGTGACCTGAGTCCGGTTGTCTGGCTCCTTTTTAACTTGTTTAAGGGTCTGGGGGTTAGGGGACTTCTCCTCCACCTTGACCACATTTGGGGAGCAGGGTTTGGACGCAGGTGAGAAACCACCCAGTGTGGACAGCGCAGGGGTACCATCAGGGTTCAGGCCTTTAGCCTTCAGCTTAGCCTCTGCTAAAAACACCTTCCTCCTCTCGACCTCCTTCTCAAGGTGGTCGTAGTTTGGCTGAGGGAGAGAAAAGCATCGTCAGCTCACCCACAAACTACAGAGTCTGGTAAAACAGTAACATTTTCTAAAATGGCATAAATCAAAAATGTTGATAGAAAAACTGGCATTTGTCCTGGTAAAGATTGGTGATGGAGCAGTGCCACTAAAACTGAGGTGTTGAATATTACCTTCTTCCTGGTGTACAGTCTCAGAGTGGTGATGCAGATGTCTTTAATCTCATCTTCACTGGCTCCAAACAGCAGGTACCAGTGAGGTCTGGAGGGCAGGGGTATCTGAAAATCATGCAATTCAAGATTTTAGGCGCTTTAGTGGAGAGCTCTGAATGTTTCAATGTGATATTTAAAAAAAAACTAAAGACCATGAAGTATATACACAGATCAGACTGAACATTAAAACCACTGACATGTCAAGTGAATAACATTGATTATCTCATTACAATGGCACCCATCAAGGTTGGGATATATAAGGCAGCACATGAACAGTCAGTCATTGAAGTTGATGTGTTGGAAGCAGAAAAAATTGGGCAAGCACAAGCCGAATTGTGCTGGCTAGTTGACTGGGTCAGAGCACCTAAAAAATGACAGGTCTTGTAGGTTCATGGAGGCTGCAGGGGGGCTATACATCAGACGGGTGGTTTTAATGTTTCGCCTAATCGAAGTACACCTCATGTTTCCAAACTGGGCAGAAGTAACATGAGCAGCAAGTTGGAAAAAGAAGTGTCTCTTACCTGCAGAGCTCGGGCAGCGAGGTAAATGCAGGCACAGGCGATAGTCTCAGCTTGAAACCTCACAAACACATTCGTCCTCAGGGTGTCGTTCATGTAGTTCCTTTACAGACAAAAACACAGAAACAAAAACATAGCATCTTCTCTACACAAAGCCACCTCTCACCCTGACCCACATTAAGTTATTTCACAGCTCTAACCATGAGTATCACTGCAGGTCAATAACACAACATTTAGTAAACTATAGTACTCACTCATCAGGGCTTTATAAGTTTTTCCATTTTCTGACAAAGACATTTTAGATCATTACTTTAACACTTAACTGCTATACTAGAGATTATGTTACCATTTGCTAGATTTGACCATTTGAGGCACCGATAAAAAAAAAATGTAAATTAATTTTAAGCCCTGGTAACTACAGACTACAGCAGTACATTTTTCAGTTACAAAGTGCTCAAGTGAGATATGCATGTTTGGTGTCAAGTTTAACTTTGTCCATTTCTCTCTGGGGCATCCATGGGAGTGCTGTATGTCACAGGTCAAGCATGAACACACAAATGGGAAATATAATCTACTGAAGGCCTGCCAAACCCGTTTTACCATACTACAATCAGGAAGTCACTAGATTAAAGCTAATGATTGAGACAATGACACATGCCTTACAAAGTGGGGAACATGCAAATATACAGATGTACAAAAATCCTCTACAATGCAGTTGCCCTGTTTCAGATGATCTGAGATCTGAGGGATCAGGGAGACACAGCATGTATGGTGGCATGCACAACAGAGTTTTCAGTCAGTGGCAGGTTGATGTAAGCACATGATGCAACACTTCCCACTTTACATACGCTTTCCAGCCTTATGTTTAAACAAACCCCCGTAAAACCACTGATGCTATCCCATTCCACTGTGAGGCATTTGAAGATTCATCTGAGGGACATTAGGTGGCAAGCTATGCCTCACTAGTTAGGCCAAGTGCGCTACAACACAGATTATGTGTCAGTGGGTCGTGTAGGACAATGGATAAATGAGATTAGCCATTGGGAGAGCATTAGTGTCAAAATGACTAGGATTTGACTCAGACAAGTGCAGGGTGGAGTGATCATCTATGTCCTTAGGAGACATAGAAGTCATAAAGACAGAAAAACATGTGAACAGAAACATGATGTTAAAAAAACCCTGATAACTAAGTTGACACTCATCAAAAAGGAACTACAACCAGGCAAACATAAAAAAATCATCACAAAGCAATGCAGTTTCCTCTCTCCAGTGGTGACACAGCGAATCAACTTCCACTCGTTTTACTAACTATTTATTATTGCTTGAGTCGAGATTAGATGCAGGTAACTGCTGAAAACGTGCCACATAGGGGGGATTTACTTCCAGTCTAACCCGCCTTCGACAAACAACCTAACCTGCACTACACGCTACTACAGATAACACATGGCCGTCGGATTCTGACTGCTGCGTGGGTGAGACAGGTCCTTGGAGGCAAAATCTGAGAACTGGATCAGCCTGTAAGACAGACACATGTCTGGACACCACGTCAGTGTGGGACATGACACAGTATACTACGGTCATTCAAAAAAATAAGGCAGGTTAAGTGGTCAAAAAAGTTATTCTGTTCTGGCAAAGTTTACTTCAATGCTAGATGCAAGTAAACTAGCAAAAAGTCAGAATATAAATACATCTGTATCTACTTGGCAAAATTGGTATTACAATTGAAATCTTGGTAGCAAGACCAAAAAATACAAATCCTTTTGGACACCCAAGAGAAAACAAGACGATGTTGGCTGTTGGGAAAGGCCCGCCCGCCCCCTTCAGTGAATCTTGGCATTGGGATTGGCTGTCTTGAGAGGGGCAGCCAGCCAATGGGGGGAGCTTCCTGAGGTCATGTGGTTGAAGGAGGCAGAGTTCAGAGGTTCTTTATGTGACTTACCAGCATGGACTACCCTTTAATCAAAGAGTAGAGAGAAAGGACAAAGTTAAACCAAGTTCCCTGGGCAGCGCAAACCAAAAAGACTTTACAACAAAGCCATGTAAGGGCAGACAAGAGAGTGAGACACGTAAAAGGTTTGCAATAAAAACAAATTGCTCCATCAGAAAGAGAGGTGGAAGGGTTAAAATGGAGTGAGGGAATGTCGCAGTCAGACCTGGGCAAAAAAGTTGTTGAGTGCCTTTCAAAGTTGTGCTTAAAAACACGAGGGGCACTATATCACTTATCCGACAGGTGCTGTTTCCACATATTGATCTGTTCAAAGTTCCTGGCAGATTAATTAAGTGCTCTTCAGGTAATTCAACCTTGTGAAACTAGTTCAACTTTATCTTTAGCCCAGGTCTGGTGGCACTTCTTGCAGATATGACACAGGTTGCTGCTGTGGGGGATGCTGAGTGGAACACAAGGAGGAAACTTACCAGGCCGTCTGGACCAGTGTTTGGTTCTTTTCACATTCGAGGACTTGAAGGTACATGACGATAATCTGGAATAATAAAATGATTGCATGTTATAAATCCCACACAAATGACTCAAGGTGTGCCAGTGCTCAAGCTGAAGTCTGATCTCAGCAGTTAGAATAGAGGAAGTGAGAGAAGCGACTTCCTGCACAGAGGAGCAAGCTTACAGCTGCAGTAGCGAAACTACAGTATAGAGTTGCTGCTTAAATGTTTAGTAGTAAAGACTTCGGCAATGACTCACCTTGTGGGGATGCTTGACGTGCACACAGAAGCCCAGCTCCTTCAGGACCCGCCGCTCAGCTTTGATGACTTGGTTTTTGGTGTTAATGTAGTTCTGATCAAGTATCAATGAACTTGGAGTCCTATTTTATAAAGGAATCAAAATAAAATAATGTTTCCCCCCTTGCGAAAGTAAAAACAAACAAAAAGAGTGCCCTTCTGATTTCTTGTACTCTTTTTTTTTTTTTTTTGGTACTTCTTTTTCCCCGCTTCAACCAACTGAAAGCAACAGCTTAAATATGCCTGACAGTCTGCTGGGGGTTTGTGGACTCCTGTGGTTCCAGTACAAGCTTATGGGATCTGCAGACAGCCCTCAACCTCAATCACCCCATGTCACAGCTTCAATAGAAATAAACCTGTTCGTTGTCAACCTTACTGCTTCAACATGCAGAAAACTTTCTACACACTTTAATCAAACCTCAACTACTAACTCAACCGACATGCAAAGCTTTTAAAATGAGCCATCACAGATCATTGTGACCTATTCCAATGTACACATTAAGAAAACTAACAAAACACGCTAGTATTATGTTAAATATACAGCGAGAAAGGAAAGAAATACAAGCACAGCAGTTTACCAATGACTACTTCTACCATAACTGCATACAGTACAAAGCCCCACAAACATGTTTAAACAACGTGGGATATTTTTTTTAAACTTTACTGATATAAATAGATCTAGAAATTGCATGTGTGTTACAAATATCCAAAACCCATCAGAGCGGGTTGACGATAACAAAATCTGGCTTAGGTATATTTGGATTCATAAGCCTATTTCACCAGCCTCTGCTGATGTCTGAGCTACATCATAAGAAATCACAGAGAAAAAAAACCCTGAGTGAAACTCTTCCAACACTTGTTAACAGTATTTAACTATTTAAGAATCAACAACAATCAAACTGGAGATTTAAATCCAGTAATTTCATGTTTCAAATTGAATAGATTTTAAAAAGGTGAATACTGTCATGCTACACACCACATACATACACACAAGCAACTACCAGAATCAACATGACCCAAATCTAAAATACTGACTGATTGAAAACTTACTTTGAAACTGAGTCAAACAAACTGCACATGATGCCAAACTATTGAGGCTCTGGCGCATGCACTAACCCTAAACAAAAAACTTAGATAACCTCTTATTATTCTACCTCCAACGAACAAGGTGATATTTCTATGAAAGCCATGAACAACAGTTGGTGAATGGAGTTTTGCTCTTTAAGCACAAACAAAATTTATGGTGAGGAGCAGTCAGAGAAGAAAACTACATTACCCAACGGTCCGCAGATTGACGGACAGATACCCAAAGCTTAAGATAGAACCACAGGAGTCCTCAAGACGCCCCAGGGGCCAAGGACCTTCGGCCAACCTGTCATCCCCGATCCCAGTGCCCCGCGGTGGCTCAGACCACGGGCGTCTCCCACAGGAAGGGGGTGGGGTGGGCCTGGGGGAGGAGAGAGACCCCCTCGCATCATGGTTGTCATGCCGACTGCTTCATCTTACGTACCATTCCACATCACCCAGGCTTTGGTAAATGTAGCTGGTCGCTGTTAGTTGGTTGCAAGGGAAAAAAGAAGCCAAGTTAATGCCAAGGTCTAAAGAACGAACATGAACAGATTTCTAAGAAGACAAAGGCACACGCAAACAACGCTGTTGTGCCTTGTCTTTCAATGCACTCCAATTCTTAAAGTGCGTTTGTTGAGATATCAATTTCAGTGTAATGTCAAGCTTAGATGTTAAATGTAGACATTGACACTTCTGAAACTACCAGTGTAGCGGAAACTGAAAAGTTTTAAGGTGGTTTAGAGTACATGGATAAACAGAAGAGCACTTTCACAGCAAAAACAGATCAACATCATACAACATTGGATCAAAAAACAACTGCGAATGTAAATGTTCCACATAAAAAGAAACATTATTTCCAAAGAGATTCAATGTAGATGCTTACTTTTTGCCTCTCATCTGTCTCAGATGATGAAACACATTGATGACGTCTCGTATTCGTCGCGGTGCTTCTTCAATCTTGGAGGCCAAGTTGATACAAGCCATCGCAACAATCTGGAAAGAAGAAAATCAAAGCGAAAAGTTGGGAGGAAAACTTCCACAACTAAGACGAGTAAACCAGAGTTAGCATGACCGCAAATTTGGGCTATATGACAAAATATTCAGTGAAAGAGCGTTTATTTATATCAGTAAAATGTTACCTATTCTATGTTTATTTGTAACTATCACTTGACTGAATATTAGGGTTAGGATTAATTGTGTAATTGTGGGAAAAACAATATGTTAACAGGACAGCTGTGTTATTATTATCACACTTGAACTCAGATGTGCTATAATACTACAAGTTACATATGCTGTAATAGAGGTTTTCATCTGTATAGCCACATCTAAGACTACCACTTCTAACAATACACTTAACTGCATTACTAAGATTACGGTTTTATTAAAAGAATTTGAATCAAGTCACACCAAGCAGCCAACCTGTATTTATTTAAAATGTTTGAGATAGTCAACTTAATTATGATCTCATGTAGATTTTGTGTTACCTCGTTGTTGGCTGCTGTCACGTTTCACACCTCCCTTTTTTCTAATAGAGGATCTGTGTTTCTATTTCGCCTATTAAACCTGACGGAAAGTTTCACAACTGGCTGAAAGTGAAGATACAACTAGAAAAAGATAAATGTGGCGACTGAGCGTTAACTTTGACCTCCTGAGTCAAGGTTTATTGAAGCATTGATCCTCAGTGTGTGTCTTCATTGTCTTTCATCAGTTAAACAAGACAACGCATCGACAACATGGCTGCCACGGACGTAACCGTGACGTTCAGCCAGCCAGCGACTCCACAGCTTCAATAGACTCACCTCAAAGCTGTGCTTCACGAAGGACTTGGAGTAGAAAAACCGATGGAAAAGCACCTGCCCCGTCGCCATTGCCACCTGACGAGAAAAAACATAGGACATAATGTTTGAACTTGTGTAAGCTGGCCCGTCCTTACACAATGGACCGCCGCCATTTTAACTCCACCACGCCAACATGAGCAAACTGCTAACAAGCAGGCCGCGGCGTGTTGAGGACTAGAAAACACACCTGTCTGTTGCTCGCTGTTCATTCATAATACATATATTATAAACGTTATGTATTCAAGAGGATTTACCTGTGGTAGCCGGAGAAGGATACCCGCCGACTGAATCAATTCACACCCAAGGATGCGAAGGTCGGTCTCCGTGCTCAGGTCGAGGCCGTCCAGCATCGACGGCGTCGGAGAGAGCCTTTCCTCTGGTATGAGAGAGTTGTCGATGGTGAGGTACACCTCCGAGTAAACTTTGTCACCAATGAGAATTCCATCGTTGTTTGTGGACGCATTGGAAGATACAGAGAGGGGACCCGCGGCCATCTTTACCCGAAAAAAGCAGCAATTTCTCAGCTCAGCCTCGACGGAGCGGCGGAGCAGGATCAACCGACACAGCGACTGACGTCACTGCCGTCTTGACGCTCAGACGTTAGTGCACATCCGCGCTTTCAAAATAGTCCCTCAATGTTGAATCTTTGAGCATAGACACATAGACACATTTTTTATATAGAAAGCCTCCACAAACTAATTTAGGTGTGACATGTATTAAAGCAGTCACTCTTTCATAAATTAATCACCATTCACCCTTCTTTACTTTGTTCATATGTTTTACATGTCTACATTACACATCTGAGATAGTTATGCACGCATTAAAAGACTGTACAAATACTTAGCGAAACAATTTATCCAACACACCGGTATAACATTGTTTCCACGCATTCTTGATGCTACCTTCATGAGCTTCACGGAAGCTTTATTTTTCATAATTTTTTTTCTGATCACAAATGATAACAAACAGACTGACAAACAAAAACTAAAATGTGTCTAATTTGATCATGATTTGAACATGATCATAATAAACCTATAATATGAGTCGTTGCATCAACACGAAAAACATCCGAAAATGTTAATGTTATGATTAGTCACGTATCGCTTACTTTAGTCTCCGTCAGTAGACGTTATTTACACAGTAATAGGGTTTTATTATTAATTATAGCTGTTCTTTGTTGATTAAAGTCCACTTTATTTCCCTCGGAAATAGCATACAGGTATCTAATAAACATTCTCGGAATCGTGGTGATGACATTTCCGACATCGTCCGAATGCACCACAAAGAAACGAGTCACTACTAACGGTTTCAGTGACGTAGGTTACGGGAAAGTCCGGACTTCTCGCCATTTACCTCTGGAACATATCCATCCGCCTCTCAAAAAAAAATATTGCTGGAACTATCAGATGTTAATGAGAAATAAGTGTTTTTACACCTCATTTACAATATACGTTATGTAATGTTTGTCAACCAATTAAACACACAGCTGCCATGGCGGGGGGCGCGGGTTCAGTTTTCTGGGAAACAGAATGAACTGTATTTTAAAACTGTGCTACCTACAGGTTGTCGAAGAAGGTGCAGCTCCATGTGATAAGCATTGTGCAACACTGAGGTCTATCGCTGTTCAGCCCTTATAGCCGGAAGCCATGCAGTAACGCCAAGTTTACAGCAGAGAGAACTAGAGACACACCACATGAAGTTTCTACAAAGAAAAACTTTGTTGAAGAGAGTTAGTGTCATGGGGACTCATATACTGACCTTGGACCAAATCCACACCAACAACCTGATGCTACTGCAGTGTTTGGCTGCAGTTTTACTGTCAACAATTGATTTATAGGCCCATGCTGCTGTAGACTGTGTTTTGCTGCTGTAGACTGTGCTTACCAACTGTATAAATCTGTCCCACATGAGAGTTTGTTTTCAGTCAATTGAGTAATTTCAGATTTAGTAGAGTATTTTCAGCAGAATATCAACCAAAACTTGATGTTGATTGTTGATGTCCTGTTATGTAGGCTACAAGGGGCCTCCGTCAAACACTCTAAGAACTTGATTTAGTTTATAGTGATTCCCTGCCTTTTTGGCTTGTGACCCTTTAAAAGTAATCCGTTTTTACTTATCCTAGCATGTCATCTCAGATTGTTTTATGTAAATAAAGATTAAACTATCGGGTTAGGGTTAAAATTTGTGATGTATCTTTCTTTTTCTTTTCTTTTGTAGCCTATTCCATTAATCGCCTTGTGACAAAGTGGAGAGATCCCCAACCACAGTTTTATTTGTGCTCACATGGTGGTGCATATTCCTAAATAACAGTAATCAAAACAGTGACGGGCATTTTATCAGCTCTAAACTTCTACTTCCTCTCCGGTCTGCAGGTTAAATAGTGAAGTTGAAGTGTGTATAGTCTGCTGTGTACTTAACGCAGGTGAACTTTCAGGTAAGGTGTACACATGACGTCTGAAGCCATTGTAAGCTTCAGCCACAATCGTAAACATTAGGCTACATATAGGCATCTGTTCATAACCTGTTTGAGGCTACTATATGTGTGGTATGTAAAGGGCACATTCACCTACCCCAGTTCTACTCATACACCACATGAGGTGGCAGACTGAGGTCTCATTGTCCCTGTCATTAACTAACACCTACAACCAGCACCTCCGCCCCCACACTTACGCAGTTACCACGACGACAAGAATACTGAGCATTCTTTCTCTGGTTGCCCGGGTGACACTAATTATAGGGTGTGGGAGGGCTCACGGGACGGCAGAATACCGGAACGACCATAACGACGCAGGAGAGAGGCGTTCAGGGACGCCCAGTGACGAACAAGGCCTTAGTTATACACTCCCTGCAGTGTGTGTGTTTATGAGAAACTTGCACAGATTCCCCAGGGACACGTGTGCATGCCTGCCCTGCTATGATAATTACTACGAGGAAGAGATCACACTCTGAATGCGTGTGCATGGCATGTGTGTGCGTGTGTTTGTTAAATTTGAATGGGATCAAAACGTCATTCATGTCAACGTAATGGGGCTTTATGCTGTGAGCCCTCTTAAGCGCATATCAACATGTAGGGAGGAATTCAAGGAGTTGTATCCATTCAGGCAAGGCCTTCTCTCTCTCACACACGCACACACAAACACACACACACACACACTGCTCGGGGCTCTTTCTCAAACACACGCACATACGAACTAGGAAGGACACCAGGTCAAGGGCTACAAGCAAGGGCACGAGAAAAAGGAAAAGGCCCAAGTAAAAGAGCAAAGGGGAGTAGAAAAGGAGAGATGACTGGATCGAAAAATAAAATGAAGGCTCAGATAGCAGTGGAGGAGAGGCTGAGGGGGGAATCGCTTTTTAGCAACAGGGCGGGAGGGGTTGAATACCAAAAGAAGGCCAGAGAGATTAAAAGAATATTGACACAGAGACAGATTTAAGTCTGTGTGCCAAAGATAAAGAGAGAGCGGGTGTTTGTGTTTTGAGGGAGACAGAGCTTGCAGTCAGAGCAGACAGAGAAGGTGTGTGTGTGTGTGTGTGTGTGTGTGTGTGTGTGTGTGTGTGTGTGTGTTTTAATGCCTCTCTGACAGACACAGAAAGAGCTGATCTCTTCAAATACACAGCACACATGCAAGTCACGGTCAGACGATGTATAATGAGGATAAAAGGAAAGATCAAAGGTCAGAAGGGAATATGCAGGGAGAATGTGAGCAGTTGTCAAAAGGTCGGCATGTGCCTGGAATAAAGCAGGGTATCAAACCTAAATACCTTATTTGGTAGCGGTTGAAATGTTTGTGTTGCACTGAACATCTTAGTTTGTATAAATGTCTGATCCTATTTACTTCTCATCAAAATTTTGCCAGTTGACAATTTAAACCTGCAGAGAGGAACTTTTACATATAGTACATGAACATTAGTTACATTGAAGCCCTTACCAAATGAGTTCACACAATGCTGACTAAGCCTATCACTGCCAGATAAATCTGTCTGTATTTCACACTACACATAGTTTTTAAAGCTTATGTCAGGCGGGACGTTTCTGCTCTCACTGTTTGAATGCATACCCTGCGACTCCGAACCAGCTAACTTCCATTTAGCCATCTGCTAAACTTGAATGGGGATCAAATACATTTAAACAATTTATTCACTATTTTACAGTCACAACAGTAGCAACAGACTAGGCTACGTTGACGTCTATGATGTAAGTTTTGTAATTGCTCTCACTGCCAGAAGCGGGAGACAAAATTCCTTTACTTTAGCTTCAATCCACATTTTACTATTTTTTTTTTGCTGTTTACATGATCAAAAATCAATCACCAACCTTTAAGCCGACATGGGCAAGAAAACATTTTAATTAGAAACTCCATCTGTAAATAAGGATTGTGTGATGCAGTTAAAAAGCTCAGGAACGGGTGAATTAGTGGACTTTCAGTATGAAGCTTGTTTGGTGTTGTTTCCAACGTCGAAAAAAACTCACTTAAACTTCCTTAAAGCAAAATAACAAGATAAGAACAATTGTGGTACTAGAAGTCACACTGTATTGAAAGTATTGAACATTTTCAAACAATACTGAACAAAGATACACATACAAAGCACAATGTCACAGATGTTTAATATCTTAGATACACATTGAGATGATAACCATACAATTGATGTCCTTCAGTGGTGTTACGTAATGAGAAAAAGTGAGCAACATCAGTGTTAGGACAAAAACAATCACTCACCGGAGATACACACACACACGCATACACGTGGCAAAGTCTCATGCAATGAGTAAACACATACAAGGCCACACACAATCACACACTCAATCACAGGAAGGCAACAAGAAGTCAACTGCAAAGTACTAAATAAGGTTGCTACATTATTCACATCAAGGGATTGTTTGTTATAGTATAAGTATAAGGAGTACTTTAAAGAAAACTCCAAATAGAGCTCAACTCATTCAAAAAGAATACTTTATTAAATAATGGTGGTTCATAGCATGTGAAAAGAAAGTATTCTACAGTAATGAAAATTATATGCGGAAATCACATTAAAAATCTTAATTTCTTTATTGGACATCTAGTCAACTTCAGGAAAAAACATGAAGCAGTTTGTTGTGTGCAATAGGAAATGTTCCATTTATTCTTCCGACAAAAACAGAGGAGGTAGAAAATTAAGTTTTAATGGCACATGATGTTCATTGTTCAGTATTTCAGAACGTCCTCTCCACACGGGCCGAGCAGATAAACCATATGTGTGTTCTGGCAAACAGAGGAAAAACACTGGCAGGACAAAATCATTATCATCCCACCTTTCTGAGTGAACCACATGCACGTGCACAGCGTCTCACAGATGGACTGGAAGAGCGGGGCACGGGGGAAGTCACACCAAAAAGCTTTCCATGTGTGCCAGTAAGCAGGGAAATTAGTTCCATGCCCCACACACATACACACACACACACACACACACACACACACACACACACACACACACACACACACACACTTCACGCATTTCTCCCATTATGCCAATTCATCCCAAATGTAGAGGGAGAGGAAGGGAGATAGAGGGAGGGAGGGAGGGATGGAAAGACCTTGCACGGAGTGAATGATGTCAATAACACACAAAGCCTGAGGGGAGAGGGCTGGGTAATTGTTGTGTGTGCGTGTGTATGTGTATATGTGTGTGTGTATGTGTGTGTCTGGGGGTGCTTGCCTTACAGTTTCTTTTGTGTTTGCCGGCCTTTTGTTTGCGTCCACGGGTGGCAAGGGACATGCTGTCATGCTCCTTTAGCCCTGCCCTTGTGACACGCTGTGTGTTACTGTGTGTGTGTGTGTGTGTAGCTACTATGTGTGTGTGTGTGTGTGGGTGTTTGTCTGTGAAATCCTGTGCGTGCCAGTGAGACTTCATGAGTCGGGTTGTGAGAAAACAAGTGCATGTCTGTTGGAGAGTGTGTGTCCTGGGAGTTTGCTGGTGAACTAACAGGACTCAGCAGTCATGTTTTGTGTATTAGGTGTGTGCTTGTGTGTATGTGTGTGTGTTATAGAGTCACGAAACGGGTGTGTGAAGCAAAGTAAAATGTGTGTATTATTAGATTTAAGGGGAGTATTAAAAATACTGCTAAAATGATTATAATTATGTTAATATATAAAACAGCATTCAAATATGTTTTATTCAAATGTTCAGGTTCATTCAGATTGCTTCCTCCCCATCACTAAACTGACCTTTCGTTTGACATCACTCACTGTGCTACTCGCTTTCAGTCTGGGTAGTGTCCCCTCTCGCTTTTTCTCTCCTCCTAACACCCCATTGCCGTTCCAGGAGTCCAAACTCCTCCCTGCTCCTCCTCCATCTGTACCCCGGCCTCTGTCTTTATCTGTGCAGGCAGAGGAAGGCCAGAGTGTGTTCGGGGAGGCTGAGGAGCGAGTGAGGGGTATCCGGGCTTGACTATGCAGATGGAAATGCTTGTTCCCCTGCAGTGTGTGTCTCTCTGGGGGGTATGCAGGAGATTTGGAGGCGCCTTGATGAGACACTGGGGATCGCAGCCTGAGGAGCTCCTGCTGAGCTTGAGACAGAGCTGCAGTTAGCTCCTCCCTCTCCTCACACTCCCTTCTTACTGTGTCTTGGAGTAACGCCGCCTAGAGGGCAGTTGGAGAGAGAGTAGAAGAAAAAGTAGCATTACAGCATGCCATTAAAACGATATTGAGTCTTTCTCGAAATAACATCCCTTTTCCTTGTGAAGAAAAATGTGATTATTGTGTTTAAAGGAATACTACTACTACATTATGGGAAACAGACCAAATCTATTTCAGACAGTGAGATGAGAAAACAACCTAATGCTGGTGAATTAAGAAGTTTAGCATTGAAAATGGATTTCCAATACCTCTAAAGCTGCTTTACCTATCTCATTTGCTCCCCTGTACAGGAACAGTTACTGTATGTAAAAATGACTTTTTATTTTATTTTAGGGTGCAGTTATGAATCTGAATGATTTCTTAATTAAGCAACAGCTGGCTGCAGTAACTGTGCGGTCCATCCCAAAGCCATCCCAGTGAACATGACAGGCTTGGTGCCATAGTTACTGTACAGAGACAAATGTATCTGGTAACCCTCACCATGACCGAGACACTGCACAGAAGTGCTGGGTGGATGGATGCAGTATTGTTCAGCAAAAAGGTAGCTGTAACAATGAACTGTAAATAAATATCAAACTGTCATTTTTAATCTTTGTTAATGTCAATTCTAACAAAACTGACTGAAGACTGATAATAAGGATACAAATGATCTAAAGGAACTCTACAGAGTTTAAGTTACCTACATGTACTATTTCTGACCAGAATGCATTGTGTGTATCTTTGAGGTCTAGCAGATGTCCTTCTTTCGTAAAACATTTTGCAAAGCTGATTGTGTAAAGATTTTCAAACCTGCATTCTTTAAATCCATTTTTACTTGCTAGCACATGTAGAAATTTGATTGATTGAGAAACATTGCTCCATAGCTCTATGGAGTTCCTTTAAGATAGACTTTCATTGCGGTGAGGGACAGACTACAAGGCTGAGAGGGAGACAACATGGTATGGTATGGTTGGAGAGAGAGAGAGATTAAAAAGGTGAAAGAGAATGAGATGAATGACATTCAAAAACAAAACAGAGAAATGCAAAAAAGAAAAGTTTCACTTGAATCTGAAGAGCAATTTGGTTATGGATGCAAAAGGAAAATGTGGTCATTCTGAGCCACTTGATAACAGTGAGAAAGTGGCACAGTCAAAGAGATTCGGTCAGCGAGACCTACACAGGCAAGGTGCCCTAACACAGTCACAGCGATCTTGTATTAATAGCCTGTACGGCACAGAATAGAATTAAGTAGATATAAAAATCACCAATAACAAAATAAGTGGGCAAAACAAATACATGCGCAAAGATATACCATACAGACACACTAAACTAAGGAAACATAAAGACATATATAAACTGTACATACAGATGAGAAATACACAGAGTAAGTTCCTTTTTTCTTCCATAATCACGAAGCAGACTGAAATGGAGCGTGGGTGGACAGTTGATGCTAAGAGGTCAACATGTGATCCGTTATATTGTCTACATCTTCAGGTCTACAGGGAGATAAAGCCTCTCTCACCGCATCAAGTCTGATTAACTAAAACTACAGCTCACATTATGTGACAGGCTGACAGAAATAGAAAAGCTGCTCACTTTATATCCTAGGTACAAGTTTGAGAAAAAAAGCCCTTCATAGCTCTCTCAAGACTTTACATTTACATTCTGCTCTCTGGCTCATTCAGTCGGAAACACATAGTTTCCATGAGTAACGATTATCTGCTGCATGGTAACACAACACATGTCATAAACATCCTAAAATGGTCTGGTGGCAAACTAATGGACTTGAATTTAACAAATACTTAAAGGAAGATTCAGTCTGCAACAACTCTTAATGATATTTTATATCGCACAATTTGTTAGAGGGCTGCTGTTGTGGTTGATTGTTTTGATCCCTGACTCCACCAGTCTGCATATTTAAGTGTCTTTGGGCAAGATAGTGAAGCCCTAATTGCTCCCAATAGCTGCCTTGCGGGGTAGTTTGACGCCATCAGCGTGTGAGTGTTGGTGTGAATGAGTGTGTGAACAGTAGAAACATTGTAAAGCACTTTGGATGAACGTGCAATATAATTACCTTACCTTTAGCCATTTATGTGAGACACCGACTCTCATATTTGGCTCATATGTTCTTTTAAAAGAATCATTGCTCTGTATTGTTCATTGTGTCATTAATCACACTTTCACAACTGTGTAAAATATCACATCCAGCCATTAGCTTCAGTCAACTGAAAGGACGAGATAGATTAAACAGTAGTGTTCTCAGCTAATTAATCAAGGGATGAGACATCAGTTTCACCAGTAATTTTGTCCTAGTCTGATATCTGCCACTATGTGAACAGCTCCTCATGCAGGATGATGATTAAGGGATGAGACAAAACATAAAATATGTTTTTATAGTGGGAGTTCTATGTTTGTGAAGGTGAAATATGTCTTTCTACTGCCCCTTTTGATATCTGTGTGTGTGTTTGTGTGTGTGTGTGTGTGCATATAGCTCATGGGGTTCTCTAGAGATAGAGGACATATAATGCATGTGTACTGGGCTTTTTGTGAATGGTTTACTTTCTATGTGTCTGTAATTGTCAACATATGGGCATGTGTTAATGGGTGCATATAATCCACAAGATCTATGTTCCATGTGCGGTGTGTCACGCCTTGCACCATTGTATGTAATTATTATGAGAGTGTGTGTGACAGTTTGCACACACTTCCTTTCTGTGTGTGTGTGTGTGTGTGTGTGTGTGTGTGTGTGTGTGTGTGTGTGTGTGTGTGCAAGACTTGGAGTGTGAGTCTCCTTCTTGCCTGTTTATGCAGGCATGTGTTAGATCCTGCGTGTGTGTGTGTGTGTGTGTGTGTGTGTGTGTGTGTGTGGGGCTCCTAGTGAGAGCAGGATTACAGGGCTATTAGATGGAAGTCACACGCAGACCCACAGAGCCCTTGCTTTTAATCTACCACTGTAAACCACATTCCATTTGTAACACACACACATTGCAAAAAACCCACTCAAATGCCAGAAATCAGTGTATACTATATGTAGAGATGCTTATAGGATTGCATTAAGAGGGACTTGTGCACTCAAATCCTCACACATGCACACAAACCATATAACATACAGATATGGTTTGACCTTGCACGTGTCATGTGTTCCGTGTGTGTGACCTCAGTGCTGTCAGTAGGAGGTTAAAGGTCGAGTGTCTTTCCCCCAGACAGAGTGACCTTTTCCTCTTGTCCTGGTCCATCTGTAGCAGAGCCAGAGAGGGAGAGGAGGGAGGAGGGAGACAAGAGTGAGACAAGAGGAGAAGGGGAGTGGAGGAGAGACAGAGACAACACAAAGAAAGAGAGACACAAAGAGAAAGACTTTGGGTGGGGTAGACAGAAAAACAAAGAAAAGCAGTGAGATTGACCTGAGGGGGGTAGTGGTGGAGCACAATCAGTGTGTTTGGGTGTATGTGACAATTTGCATGATAACACACTTAAAATAAAGCTTTACTAATTTCCAACTCCATCTCTGTACTATGTATAATGACATGCTTAGGTAGGATTATATCACTTTTTGTGGGGAGGTAATGCTTTGGAGATAGAGACTGCAAGTTAAACAAAATAACCACAATACTATTAAACTAATTAACTAAATTAAAAGAGAAATATGTAAAACTAATAGCATTTAAAATGGGTACTGCAGTCCAAATTCAAAATATTGAAGAAAGTTGTCTCCCCCCCATCCACTCCACCACAGACTCAAAGCTCATGCAGGTTTTTAGGTCTGTTTGAATCTATCTCAGTTGATCCAACTTGTTTGCTTGCTTCTATGGCTGCAGTACGCTGTGTTGGCATGCCATTGTTTCATATCTGGCAACCTGGTGTTAGGGTTAGGGTTAGGGTTCAAAGGGGCGTCGACCTGATCCCACAGAAATACGTGACATGGCCACGACCTCTTGACTCCACATTACATGGTGGTGTGTTAAAATTACGTGCCATCACCACGATCAGGTTGTATGTCAAAACAAAAACAGACATTCAGCACTGGAGTAAAAATGTTGTACTGCATGTAGAATTATGGTCAGAGAAGCCAGTCTTTCAAGCTATGATAACATATCATTGCCATTTTATGAGTTAGTACAGTAAATATATTACATATTGGTTGCTTAAGCTGCACTTCATAACTCCAACGTTATATGCCTATAACTTGAAGTGTCAAATTTGTGCAAAACTATGTAAAAATTGCCAAATGTATCCACTAAACACTTTGGTATAATACAATTTTTGTTCAGTAGAAAAAAAGATTTTTGTGGTCATGTTGACCTGCAAACATCAGCACAAAGTAAGAACAATTTTCCCTTTTGGATTATTCAAATTAGCGTTATTAGATTTTTTAAATTCAGTCTTATAATGACTCTTTATCACAAGAGATTGATTATTATTTTGTTGTCTTGAAAAGGGACTGGGTGAAGGGTCACTGTTATGCTCCAGCACGTTATGATGAAAATGGCTGAAGGTTGCAACAGTATCTTGGCAACAGAGCGATATCACAAGGTCATGATCAAAACCTGATTATCTCTCACCAGCACACATGCACAGACACACACACTCACTCACTCACTCACTCACTCACTCACACACACACATACACACACACTTACACACACGAGGAAACTTCTATAAAGGATGATAAAAGCCTGGGTTTGAATTAGATAAGAACTGAGAGAGATCGTTAGAGACAGAAGAACAGAGTCAGAAGGCTAGGAATACAGATAAAGAAAGAAAGAAAGTACAAAGGTCATCTAAAATGAAGAAAAAAAACATTTGGCCCCTTTAAAATAGATGAGAGAGAACAGAAAGGAAAGGGTGGAGGGGGGAAGGAGCTGCTGAGCTGAAGATCCATGAATGACATAAAAGAGCATGTCAGCTGTGAAATTGGCATCAGGGCACCTTGAACTGGCTGAACTTATCTGGACAGGCACTCTGAGAGGGAGGCGGTTAAAGAGACAGCGGATGGACAAAAGGGGGGGCTGTAAGAGGGCTGTTGGACTGCAGCAGTACAAAGCTGGATGAAAGAGGAAGAGGAAAAAATGGGACAGGGGGTGATGAATGTATGATGAGAGGAAGATAGTAGAGTGGTAGTACTGAATTGACTTATCAGTGTCACCACTTTCCTCTAAAATTGTGATTGATTGTTTATATGGGAAAGAAGGAGGAAATAAAGTTCAAATCAATTTAGGCTCATGGGGGGTCCGTAGAACAAAGTAGTAATTTTTCACATTACTGTACAAGGCCTTATCCAAAAAGCCAATCTTCAAATTTGATTGGCGATTTTTCTGTGATGTTGGTTTACTTTATATGAACAATCAAAAAGCTTCAGCTTTGAAACTGAACTATATATTTTTAAACCAGCTTGCAAAAAAACAGGTGGCGCAAAGTGGACAATTTAAGTCTAATTTTTTAAAGCATATGCCCCCTCCCCTTACTATGTTATGTAATACTAAATTTTAAAAGTTGCTTGCCAAATTAATTCTGTGTTCCCTCATTATAAAGCACATGCGAGCGAAATGCAGAAACTACACCCACACTAGCAACTCTGTGAGGCTGTTAGCCACAGTGGTGCCTTGAGATAAATGCTAATGTCAGCAAGCTAACATAGTCACAATAACAATACCAACACCCTGATTGGAGCAGGAAATGTTTACCATGCTCACCATCTGTAATGTGTTAGCATGCTAATATGTACTGATTAGCACTAAACACAGAGTACTGAAGCTGATGGGAACATTAGCTGTGCTGGTATTTGGACATAAACAAAAGCACTGGACAGTTTTGATATGATGGAAGAAAAGTAATTACAATTCATCCTGAGGGGGATTTGAATGTCTGAACCAACTTTCATGGTGACCCATCCAATAGGCTAGTTGTTGAGACATTTCTTTTACAGTCATAAATGTCACACTTAAGGTGAGATAACCAAAGTCATAGGGATATGTACAAAATTTGGTGCCAATCCATCCAATAGCTTATTTCATTCTGGACCAAAGTGGTGAGCCAGTTGACCACTCCTAGAGCCACGATGCTAGCGTGGCTAAAACAGGTAATGAGAAAAAAACAATCAAAGAGAACTGAGCATGGGGAAGTTGAGCTTGAGGGCAGAAAGGGAAACACATCCTGAAAATGAGGTGTTGCTGCTGCAGCTTGGTCAGACCACTGAGATGTGTCGTGACTGAAGCCTGAGACTGCTCTTTAGAGACAGGCGCCCATGTGTTAACACACATAAACACACACAGAGAAAGAAGTACACACAAAACGTCTAGAAAAGTCACTTGCTTTCAGACACTTTTCCTTGTTTTTATTCTCTCATTTTTTCCACCATTCACTCCCTGTCCTGCTCTCTCACGCACATTGTAGTCTTCATTCCCTTCTTCCTTCAGGCCGTTCATCTGTATGCCCCATCCTGCGTTCCCTCTTTTCACTTTTTATTTCACAATTTAATTTAGCTCCATTTAGATGGTGCGGGCACCGAAATCCATCACTGCACACTCTGCTGCCAAAGCAAATATGAACTCTGTCTCTCTGTCTGTCTCTGTCTCTCTCCCTCTCCATCTTGAACCCTGTCACTCTCTTCCTGTGCTGTGACCGCACTCACACAAACACACACTTGCTAAATTTAATCCAGCTCTGTTTGAATAGCATTGGCACAGAAACACACCAGAAGAGCATAACGGTATGAAGCCAATGCAAATCTCTCTTTGTCCTCACATGCACACATTCAGCTATTCTTTCTTTCTTATCGTTGTGAGGATATTTGGACACACGCGCGCACGCACACACGCACACACGCACACACCTCTTCTTGTAATTCAGCATTCCTCTCAGTCATCAGCTGTAGTTCAGCTTTAGCTTGGCTCAGGTGTAGCGCCTCCTGCTGCAGGGAGTGTTGCAGGTTCTGATGTATCTCCTCCTCCCTCCTTCTCCATTCCTTTAGTGTCCTCCTCTCTTCCTCCCTGCACCTACTATCCTCCTGCTGCTCCTCTTGCAGTGCTTGTACCTCCCACTCTCTCTCCTCAAGCTGGAAAGAAAAAAACAACATTCTGACTATTAGGGCATATGTCAAAACCTACACAACAGATAGAAACAACAAAGAAATTGGAATGTTTTGGATTTGCCCCTTGTGGTTTTGTTCATTACTCATTCAAATAGCGAAATGGGTTATGTTTTTCAACCTCAGGTTTTACAATGACTCAAATTGGTTTTAAACATGACATGGAAATTAAGATAACTTGTATGTAAACTCATTTAGATGTTGTACAGTGGTGGGTGGGATATGAACAGGCAGTATCAGAAACAGTGGGCGCTAAAGCGGTTGAACTAATGGTATTCTCTATTTTACTACACTGTGGAAATTCATTAACTGTCACTACCTGTCAGTCTAATACAACCAGTGTTGGTTCTTACTCATTCTGTAAGCCAGTGTGCTGTGGGTGGATCTGTGTTTTTGTGTAACTGTTGTCTGTAGCTTCACCCCCACTGTCTGAATCTGAAGTCTGACAGTCTTTCTTCCTCTTTATTCTCCCTGGTTTAAACTACTAACTGCAATGTCATCACACACTGAATATGTGTGTGTTTGTGTTAACATGGTGGTGTTTCCTATGATGGTGAAAACATGGGAGTTTTGTGAATGATCACACACATATATGCAGACAGATACACATCATATACTAAAGTGGGAACTCCTATTCTGGAAATCCTGAAGGTTACAGAAACTAGAACAATGCGGCAGAAGAAGAATGTATATTTTTATATGAAGGTCACTGTAAGTATGTGTCCCAAAAACACTTGTGCCCTCGCACTTGTTCCGTTATGCATGTTGAAAATTATGAAAGCAAATCGTGACCAATATTTAAATTAAAATGCATTTGCAGAAATGCTTTTTCATTTTAAGAATGTGGCTGCATTATTTGACTCATAAATAAAATTAATCATCAATCTTGCCATTTGCATTTTAATTTCCTTCTTCAAAACTGCTCATTCTTTCACTTAATTAAAATGAAAAAGAAAAAGACATTTGAGATTTAATTTTCAAACTATGCCCCAGCAAATAGATACCAAAATTCAATTTGAAATGTAAAATTTGACAATTAAAATGTATTTGCAGAAATGCTTTTTCATATTAAGAATGTGGCTGCCTTATTTGACTCATAAATTAATTAATAATTTGCATTTGCATTTTCTTCTTCATGACTGCTCATTCTTTCACTTAATTAAAATGAAAAAGAAAAAGCATTATTTGACTCATAAATAAAATTAATTCTGCTGAAATTCACCTTCTGCTGAAGTTGTGTGCTGTCTCGCTGGTACTGTAGAAGCAACAACTGGCTCTTCTCCCTGTCAATCGTCAGTTCTAGCTCCACCTCCCTGCGAAGCTCCTCCATCTTCTTCCTCAGGTGCAATGCATTCTGGGTTCGCTCCTTCTCCAGGGCAGCAGCCAACTACCAAACCAAAGAAGACAAAGAATCTACAGAATTACCGTAGCTTTGCTGTTTGACTTTGTTGTCTGATACTTAAAATATACATTTTCTCATCACAAACATTAGTCTATATGTAGTGTGTGATGGAATATCAGTGTGAGAACTCAGTCAAGGACGGTCTCAAATGCAGTTCTAAAAGAGCCAATAAAGTATTGATTTCTTCATGACATAAACAGGAAGGAGGAAGGTCACATGAAGCTTTGTCCACAAAGGTTAATGAGAAGTGTTTGCACAGACTGCAATCATCTAATGACAATCTTTTTAAATTATGAAAGCTGCCAAGAAAGGTTTTTACAAAAATTTGGCATGTCTCTTTAAATCTCTAAAGTGTATTAGAGATTCTATAAACACATTTGAGAAGAAGTATTTCTCAGAAGGAATACTCTCACCCAAAGTCTTTAACATCTAAATGACACTTTTGATAAAAGTGTTATTGTTCCATGTTGTTTTATCATTGGTAGTGCAAGCTCTAAATAGAAACAATTTGTTAACCCGTTTCGTAACATATGAGTGCAACTTATGTTATGCAAAGCTTTGTCAAACAATTTAACAATCATAGCAGGGTGACTGGCCTTGTCGTCTAACTCTGGCAGTAAAAACTGAATTGTTGTGGAAATAAAATACCAGCTTTGGCTCTTATAAGTGTGGGGCTGAAGTTGCATATGACATATTTTTAGGCAGGCTTGGTCAAGGCCACCTTGTTTTCTTTCCACCAGCATCCAGAGATCAGATAAACTGAAAGTCAGTGCCATGGGCTGGGATCACTGAGGCTGAGGCTGAATGTGCTTGTGAGTGTGTGTTTATCTGTGCTGTTGCAGATTCATGCGTGCAAGTGTGAAAAAAAAAACTAAATAGTGGCTGTGGGTGTCTAAAGAAAAAAGAAAAGCCAGATTGGCAAGTAAAAATGTGTATATTTGAGCTTGTGTGTGCATGTGTATTATGTGTGCGGTTTGTAAGACTGTATGAAAGACTAAGATGTGCGTGTGTTGGATCAAATGAGAAAACACCACTTCCTCTTTGCAGGGTGAATGTACGTGTGAGGAGCATGGGTGGTTTGTGTGTGTATATCCTCTCGTGTGTGTGTATGTACACAGCTGCTGTTTGTGTTTAAAAAGTGACCACTTCCTCTCCATGGGTATAAGCCCAAGTGAGGAGAGGAAGCCCAGAATGAACAATAACCTGCATGGACATATGTGTGTGTGTGGGAACCATCGTAATGCATACAATATATCTGTCAGTCTTCACTGGTTTATGTGTCTCTGTGTGTGTGTGTGTGTGTGTGTGTGTGTGTGTGTGTGTGTGTGTATGTGTGTGTGTGTGTGTGTGTGCGCGTGCATGCGTGTTCATCTGTCCTGTCGCATGTATTGCCTGAGACATTGTTGTATATGTTTGATTTGAAAGAGAAAGGCTCAATAGTGCCATGATTGCACACATTAGGAACACTGAAGAATAAAATAGAATACAACAGAACAGAATAGAACACATTACATAGAATAGAATAGAACAGAATGGAATGGGGCAGATTACATAGAATAAAATACAATAGAACAGATTACATACAATAGAATAGAATAGAATAGAATAGAATAGAATAGAATAGAATAGACCAGATTAAACAGAACAGAACAGAATAGAATAGAACAGATCAAATTGAACAGTATAGAACAGATTAAATAGAACAAAATAGAATAGAATAGAATAGAATAGGGCAAAGCTAATGTTCTACATTTATTTGGACACATTTCATCATCACTGTAACCAAAAAATGCTTGGTGACAGTGTGGGTTTTCTGTGATGCAATTTGAGGAGTTGAATGTGTTTTTGCAGCAGAATTCGGGTAGTGGTTAAGATCAAGCAGACGTAAGTGAAACTGCAGTTAACCCCGCAAACAGAAAAACAAACAACAACAAAAAATCATAAACGCACTTTACAATTGTATCTTGTTGATCTGGTTAACTGTATGGAAACTACAGTGTAGTTTTACTGAATTTAAACAGACTTACAAGCACACACATGAAAGGACTGTATTTTATTTTACACCATGTGCAATTTGTTTTATATATATATATATATATATATATATATATATATATATATATATATATACATATTTATATATATACACATATTTCTCTTTCTCTTGGTGAAATTTCCTCTTTGTAGTGACGTGAAACTAAACCTCAGTGGATCATGTCGCCAGACAGTGCATGAGAGACTGCTACACTGTTTGACTAATAAAAGACAGATCACGTTTGTGTGTGTGTGTGTGTGTGTGTGTGTGTGTGTGCGGGCGCGTGTGCTAGCAAGGCAGAGACAGAGTGAGTATTTAGTTTATCTGGTGTCAAACAGACTGGTGGTCTCATAATCTTCACCACATTGTGTGTGTGTCAGGATCCTCCCTATTAAACTCCTCTGAACTGTGACAATGGCTTGGATGCAGTCCTACACATCTATTTACTCCAACAGACAGGAACTAAATGTCTGCCAGTTGTAAACCGAAACTACAGCACACAAGGCAAATATGGTAGATCATACTTGTGAAACTCTTGGTATATTTATGGGTATTTTCATTTTGTATTCCTGACACACAAAATTACGCAATGAAAACCTTGACTTTTCTGTCTCTTAAAGAACTGTTAAGAATCTGATTTGTTAAGAATTTTTGCAAATGGACCTAAATGTATATACTTATCAACCAACTTATCAACCAACTTGACACTTTTTTCAGTTTTTTGCTTTTAAGTTGTACCAAACTGTACCACCCTGTCTGTAAAATATCCTAAAAATTAACCATTAAATACCTCAGCTAAAATAAAGCATTACCCAACTTTTAGTTAGTTGTATAGATGTCCTGGTCATGCTTTTTTACAGCAGGACTTTTCTCATAGCTGAATAAAACACACAGGGCAAGCACAGACCAGGCTTTACATAATATACATAGATACTCCTGGATCAGACTTTACATTCAACTACATAGATAATCAGACCTGATCCCGGTCCAATAAATTGGCTTGAGGCGTTTGTTTGTTACTGTCAATTAGTGCTATGCGATATTACGATATATATCGTAGTGCGATATAAAAATGTCTACAGTAGGATATAACCCTTTATCTTTTATATCGTAATTTTAACGTCTGTTAACATTAGCGGCTAAGTAAAACTCAACGTTGGAATGACCGTCGGATAATCCAAATGTATCATGTGAGTTCATGTTGTATGAACAATGAATGAAGGCTAACGTAGTAGCTACCGCTGCTACTTTGCAGTAGCATTTTTACGTCAACATGGCAGAGGCGGAAAGCTTGGTGGCACCTTGTTCATGTTCGATGTGCTCTGTGCGGGATCTCGCACGACCACGCGGTATTTCAGTGATTGCGCAAGATTTCAACAATGTTTACAGCTTTAGGAGCAGAGTAAAAGCCATCAGGTAAGTGTTATTTTAAGAAACTCCTGGTGTACTTACAAACTTTCCAATGCATGGATTTATGAGTAAAGACCCTATTTGTACTACTGTAGACGTTTGATAACAATCCAGGCATTATCAGTGGGGTCATTTACGAGGTACAGTGTTGGTTCCATTACCGCCTGTACTAAGTCATTCGGCTGATGGCTCTAACTTCACTAATTTGAGACCAAATGAAAGAAAAGGGCTGAGGCGGTGTTTAGATAGACATAATGGTGCATATGACGCTAGGTCGAAATTACGCCGAACCATTGCTTTAAATCAAATCTACACACATTAAATTTAAATATATATCATCATAATTCTCACATTAAATTAGACGTTACTGCTATATGAAAGTAATGCAATTACAATTTAAAGCAGTTTCAAGCACTTTATTCAAAATTCAAGCACTTCACAAACCTTACAAATACCACATTAAAATGGCACCCATGAGAACCCTGGTCAGTAGTAATAGGGTTATTGTTGGTATTAGTAAAGAATTACCTTTAGGGCCAGTTGTTGCCTGTAGTCTGCCTCCATCTTGGTCAAAGCTCTGCCATGAGACTCTATCAATATCTTCCTGTACACACACACATACACACACGCACGCACGCACACACACATACACACAAGATATCAGAAATCATATTATCCATATTATTCAGGACAATACACAATATAAACTGAAGCATTCATTCAGATATCTAGTTAATAACTCTAATTTTCTATAAACTATTGCGCCATTCAAACTTAAGCATCTGCTGTGTAGTGGGAGGATAAATGTAACATCAGGTCAACAGCAAGATCTGAAACCATGTTCAAACAGAAACCGCCCTAGGACTAAATAACTAATTCCCTTCCTTGATACAGCACAGTGTTCCATCTGTTTCTAAAACCATTACTGCTCTGCTGCGAATGCCTTTAAGATTCCCATATGAGACCAAGTAACATGTTCTCAGTCATTTGCTGCACTGGCCTCTGGAGTTTCACAAAGACACTCTGTGCCCATGATGTAAAAGAGGCATAGATAGATGAATAAAAAATATACAATCAGAGAAATGATTTGCAGACATGTTATAAAACATAATATACAGTGACACAGGCGGACGTGACATTTAATTTTTAAGAGCAAGCGAAGTGAGTGTAAAATGCTCTCACACATGCAGATACACACATAACACACACAAGATTGCATTAACCAAGTTTTACAGTGCAGCACTTTCTGCAGATGAATAGATAAGTAAGTAAGCCAACATCACATCCATATCTGTCAAGATCCAAAAAGCTCTGATAATATTTACACATGCTTCTTTTCTGATGATCCTCTTAGCATGTCAGGTTGCATAAAGAATATTTAACAAGAGCACTCCCAAAAGTCTCTGGAGGAGAAGTGGGAGGATGAAAAAAAAAAAACAACAGCTGAGGAAGAAAGAAAAAGAAAGAAAGAAAATGGGAGCACAAGAGAGATGGAGTGGAGATAACTATAAAGGGTAAATTTGATTGATTTGTTAATCTTTTGTTCAAATATAATGTGTAATTTCAGCAGCTGGTCTGGCTGATAAGACGTGAAGCAGCATAAATCTGAGTCCAGCCGGAGACAAGTTGAGGAACTGACCCTTTATTTGAGTGTTTATAGAATAAGAGGCTGGCAGGAAAAGAGACTTCTGCTGATATAACCAATCTTCAAAAACACACACATGAACTGTAATCTATAGTCAACAAAGCTATATGAACAATTAATGTAAGCAAAGTGGATGTTTCCAGTCTCCTCATGATTTATGTTTTTCTTTGTTATGCATGACAGCTAAGTGAATATCTTTGCTTTTTTTATCTTGGGTCGATAAAACCAAGACATTTGAAGAGTAAGTAAGAACTGTAGGCGTTATTAAGGCGGCACCGTGCAAGTGTAATTAGATATTACAAATTAGCTGGTAGTTCATCAGCTCACGAATCAAAAAGATGACTTCATCACACACACACACACAATACACACACAGTACATAATAACATGTTAAATCATACACCAATTATTATGACTTAGCTTCGCATGTTGCATTGAAAAGCATGCCGTGCGTGTACTCAAGCTCATCTGTGGGCGAGCATGAGACAACAATGTGTGTGAGCTCACGTCTGTGTGTGTCGCATGTGTGCACGCTTGTGTGAGACTCTGCATGCATCAGATAGTGGACTAGATGATATAAGTATAATAAAGAGCAGAAGCTACATTCCATCTCTTCCTGGTCAGGGCAGACACAATATTATTCACTCCACTGGCTCTGACTAATAACATCAGCCTACTCACCACACACACACGCGCACACACACACACACACACACACACACACACACATGCACACACTAAAAGAGAGAAGTAAAAAATAGATGCAGACAGGCAGTCATGCATGAATGCTCCCCATGAGTTGCAAGTTTGATGCCAATATCTTTGTCCTAAAGCTCATTTAAATGTGTTCCAGACTTGTTAAGGGATGGGATCGAGGTAAATATGAGCTAAAAAAGAGGAGTAGCCATTAAACAAGCCTTATAAAACTACCCATCAGAGCAAATACACTTCTTATACATACAATGGAAAAGTTATCATCATGTAGCATACCCGCCATAACATGATGTGACTGGCATAATAACACTTCTCTCTCCGTGTCTAAAGCTGAGACTCTTCAGGGGTTTTGCAGTTAAGTCTTAGCTGATTTAGAAACCCCTGGATGTGAGGATTTAACAGGTTTATGAAGCTGAAGCCTTTTCTTAAAAATGAAGCAAGCTGCTAATGCAAATACTGTGTGTGTGTGTGTGTGTGTGTATGTGGGAGTATCTCTCTTTGAGTTTGCTTGAGTGCTTGTGTCCCACTGTCAGATGTAATTCCAGTTTTGCGATGATCAAAAATGCAGACCCCTTGGAAAGGTTGTATACAAGAAGTTCTAAAAATCAACTTTGAGCCTGCGTGTGCATGTGTGTTTGTGCATGTGTGTTGGTATGTGTGTCTATGCATGTGTGTGACCCCCCGGGGAGCATGAGCGTGCAAATTCAGCCCTCAGAAGGAGGTCTGGGGGGATTACAAGAAGGAATGATGGGAAAATCTGGGAGCACTCTCTCATTCACTCACACGCCAGCCTGCTTTTAAGGACAGGCGAGTGTATGTGTGTGTGTGCAGTGAGTGGTGTCTGTGTGTGTCTCTCTCTCTCTTTCTATGTGCGTGTGTGTCTGTGCATGTGTGTGTTTGAGCGGCTGCTACCTCATCAAAAGGCACATTCCATTTTTCCGTTTCATGCTGATACAATCTTTGTGTGCAAACGACACAAAGAGGGCCGACTTGACTCCAAATGATGTCCAATATTTACAACAAAGCTCAAGGACAATTTTCAATCGTTTTAATTGTGTATAAATCAACAATGTAGATCAACAGTTAACAGGAATCTCCGCTGACATCATCTCACACATCCTCCACTTATTTTTTCAGGGATGCAACTCTCCACCTGGAAAGATGATTAAGATTTCAAAGTCAAGAGTCTTCTCACACTCACCCACTCCTTTCAAAGCAGGAATGAGCTTCCTTGTAAAAAATTGACATGAATTTACAGCAACAGCAATTTATGACAATTGAATAAAAAGGACTGAGAGCCACAATAAAATTAAAGACCCAGACAAGAATGATATAATACTTTCCACTGTGGGAAAACAGGGAGAAAAACAGAAGATTGAAAATGAGCTGTAAGAGAAGGGCAAACTTATCTTTAGATGTGTTGTTGACATTAATCTTTTCAATACGTTTAGTTGCCCAATTGAGAAAAGCCTGAGGCATTAAATCACTTGTCTGTATAAGGATGTACAGAGGAGAGAGTTTTTGGGATCATCATTTCTGTCACGAAAGCATTCCTCTGCTGCTTGAAACCACTTGAAACAAGTCCTCTCACATTTAACAGATGGATGAGGAACTGCACAGATACTCCTGACCTCTCTTGACATTTAAATCTTTTACTCTCTCCACTTTCTGCCACTTTTGCTCTTGCCTCCTTCTCCCTCCTTCTCCCTCCTCTTCTGCTCTCTCAGTCTGTCTCTCTGTTTTTAACTTTGTGTCAGTTATACTGAATCAAGGGCGAGCTGTCATGTTTCGTGCATGTGCTTATGAGTGTGTGTAGATCGTGTGCGGCCTCTGTGACCCAGGCTGTGTGCATGCGAGAGCCAGACAGTGTGTGAAGTAACCACTGCAACCACAGTCACGGTCTCCAACCCTCCCTCCTCCAACAACCCCTGCCTCCTATCCCCTCTCTCTCTCTCTCTCTTACCTCTTCTTCTTCCTTCTGCCCTTTCCTGCTTCTCTCTTTCCATTCTGTCCATCACTTCCCAATTTCTTCCTGCATCCCTCCCTCTCTTTCTTCTCCTACCATCCCTCAATCCTTCCATCCTTCCCTGACCTAGGGAAAGTGCTGTCTGCTAAAAATTGCCTTTTCGCTGTCACTTCACAACTGGTTTTCATCAACATCTGCATTTCTACCAGATTCATGACTGCAGGTCCAAGTCAACCAATAGACAAAGGGGAAACTTGTTATTCTTGCTATTCTCTTCTAAGTGACCTTTGTTGGTAGTCAGTAATTTAGCTTTAATTGTATGTTTTGACGGAAGCATCGACTGTCCCATATTTTAAAGGTATCAGTTAGAGAACAATTGTTGCCCATAATTTGGCACTTACAGCACTGTTAGTTTATTTTACTTTGCAATGGTCCTTTTTTAATGAAAAGTAGTGTACATTCTTTTCCTTGAATAACTACCTATGGTAACACATACTGTTTTTAATCTGTTCTGTGTGAATTATTATCATTATCAACATTTGTACATTGGTTAAATGACATCCATATATCTCTCTAACTTTGCATACTCTAAATGACATCATGTTACCAAGTTACTAGTATAAATACTGTATCTACTGTATATAAAAGCAGGGTCCAAAAATGAGACCGAAAACCTCTAAACAGTCTTCATGGCCAGAGAGTAATAGGGTGTATTGTTTGCTGTCCAGCAGTTATGACATGTAAAATAAAGAAGAGATATTTCAGATTCTGTACTATTAGCAATTCAATTTAAGCAAATCAATGGCCAACTTAACTCCTTTGTACAAAAGGTACATTTTTCTTGAGTTGTATCCTTTCCTTTGAAGCATGCATTCAGATAGCAGTCAGTGTTTGCCTGTTAAAATATGGCTGTGCCTCAAGTTTCCAGCAGATCTTGGCTTTTTTAGTAGAATGGTGATAGTGGGAAACATGGAATCAGACTAAGTGAAAGTGTTTGACATCTATTTGTTATTATAAACAAAGAAGGGCTTTCTTAGTATCAAATCATGACTGGCCACTGGAAGCACTGGGAAACATCCCAGTGAGCCGGTCATCCTGTGGGCGGTTTAAGCAGTCCATTATACAAAAACAAGCGTGAGAAAAAATGCATGCACCATGCTATCCCCTCTGGTGTGCATCTTTGTGGAGAAGAATTCATACTACAGCAGGACAATGACCCCACACCTGACTCAAAGACCAAAGAAGACCAAGGAGTCCTGGCTGTCATGGACATTCCTCCATAGTCACCTGACCTCAACCCCACTGAACATTTATGGCGACACTTGAATGCTGAGAAAGTCAAGCATCCTGTGACATCACAGGAAGCTCTTTTGAATTGCGTTCAATCATGCTGGAATAGCATCAGGGTCATCAGAATTTACACAAACTTGTGGAGTCTAATTCAAGTGTATGCTCTCATTAAAGCAAAAGAGGGACACACGAAATACAGTGATATTATGAAATCCATGTACATTTCTCAAAGATTCAACTTTTCACTCTAATTGCTAAGATTATATTATTATTTGAAATGAAAGCATTTGTATTACATTCAAACTAATGCTAAATATAAATATCTTCTAAGTATCTTCTGATGTGTGTGTGGTTGGACCCCTGATCATAGACAACAGTACAGGTTAATGTACGTGGGCACAGACAAGGAAGAAAGCTACAGTAGATTATCTCTCTCTGCACTGGAAAGTCACTAGGAAATACCTTTTACCTCTATCACAGTTTAATGGTATGCACACTGGCATTGCATAAATGTAGCCTTAAGGGCACAAAGATGACGTTAGGTTCTAGTTAGATTTTGCAACAGAGGGATCAGCAAAGGGCTATGTGCAGTGACAGGATGGCACAGTGGGTGGAGTGTGTGGACATTATAGCCGGGGTTAGGAGAAGACAAAAATGTAATCATATAAAATAAATGGAGGAGTGATGTCAGGGCATATTGAAGTGTTGTATGTGTATGTGTGTGTGTGTATGTGTGTGTGTAACGAAAGAACAGTGTGTCCTTTCATGGGTCACTGGAGGTCAGTGGAAGTGGTCAAATCTCTCAACTTTAAAACAAAAGACTGGATGAAAAAACAAAAGGCGTTGTGGAATGTGTGTATGTGTGCAAATGTTTGTGGTTGGGACATAAAGTGAGTCCACTCAAGTCAGTAATCCTACCGTTTCCTCTCCAAGTCTCTAAATATCTGACACACAAGCATGCAAACATTGACCATTACGCCTCTGACAACTGAACCTGGTTCAGCTGTGTGGATGCCACAAAGAAACACTCTTGGGTGTGTGTTTTTTGTTTGTTGTTGTTTTAGGCCAGAAGCCGAGGCTGGTGAAAGAAGCATTAACGATTCTAAAGTTGCACCGAGCCATAGATATGTATTCAAATAATAAGATCAACTGGAAAAAAGAACTATTTCAGCCTGGAGGGCCTGATTCCATTACAGAGCTACCATAGAGTTTTAGTATTGTATCATTTTTGGGACTCCTCTCAATTGAAATGTCATTATTCAGATTCAGAAAACAAAATGCGTAATTAGATGGTTATAATAAGATTTTTTGTTATGCTCATTGAAGGGCTTGTATCATATAATGATCAAATCAAGAAAAAATGTCCCAAATTACCTGCTATCCCTATCCATCATATGACTTTGATTTTCATTATGTAACGTTCACTAATGTCTGCCAACAGTCAAGAGAGGACACATAATTAGCAGTGCTACAGTGACATTAGTCATCTTGTTCATAGACCACTCACACAGGAAGTTGATGGGTTATTACAAGAATAAAGATGCATTGATAACCTTCTTAACTCTCCGAACTGAGAAAAAATAGTTTAGAAAAAGTTTTATAACTTTTTAAAATAATTGAACATATTACATCAGAAATACACCAACAATCACAATCAATAGTGCTGATGTTTATATTTCATCTGCTCTCCTGGACTATAGCCCTTTGATCATCCCTGCACCCTGATGATTTTACCTTTTGCTACAGTACCCCTTCCTGTTTTGGCCCTTCTCAGTGTTAACACTGATACCTGACTGTCCAAAAACCACTTTTCCCTCAGTAAGATAGCTCTGGTTCCCGTCTGAATGCAAATGTCCTCCCTGCCCTTTTGTTTCTTCTCACTTGCTGATTACTACATTGACCCCACTCTATAAAATGTTTCCATTTCTTTTGCTCAGGGTCAGTCTACTCTGTCACCGAACCTTTCTGTGTCAGTCCACTCACCGATCCAATCAAACAATATCCAACACCACAGCATACTTTGAACTAGGACTTGAGTGATTTTTCTTCGACAAGCTCTAGGTGTCTTAATGTGTTAATTGTCCATGCTTGGAGAGATGTGTGTTGGGTGAATCTGGTCACTTTGCGTGCTGGCATGATCTGGAGGTAATTAGCTAGTCCCATCATCCCTGTCTTGTATCTCATGAGCTTTAAACCTTGTAATTCTGTCACCAGTCTAGGTACTTTGAGCAAAACATTGCATCCTGATGAAAAGACCTCTGATGCCAATGTGATTACAGTTGAGGATCCTGTTGGGATCAAGGGATTTGTTGCAGAATTCTTGTGTTAAAGAGTAGAGTAGTTTTATTGTCTGGCCTCAGAGGTCAAGGGACAAATGTGTTTTTCCTCATGGGATTCTGGTTGGTGCTGCTGTTAGCAGCAGTTTGATATGTGTGTGTGCTCTTCACACTGAGGCTTACTCGATACACATAGGGAATATATTTATGTGTGTGTGTATGTATGTATATATATGTATATGTATATAGTTTATGTGAGTGTTTGTGGTACATTACTGTAACGTATGACCTGCAGCATTGTGCTGACCTCCTCAGTCCAGCACAAAAGGACACGAAGAGGCAATACTCATTCCAACATCTTGCATAAAGGCCCATTTATGCACAACGTTAAATACGGATCTGGATATGGATGGAGCCTTCTGTCCGTGCTCTGCGTTCATTTCGTCCGTATTTCTGCACGTTTCCATAAAGCTTACGGATACGGACCTCAGCCTCTGACACCAGACAATGAATTCTGGTGGGTGCTGCAGTAAAGTCACTGGCTGCAGTTAAATATGTAATAAGTGTGCTCTTCACACTGAGGCTTACTCCCACACCTCTTAATTCCTGCTTGGAGATAGATACCAAGCTATATATACACATATGTGTGTGTGTGTTTATGGGACCTTACTGTAACTTATAACCTTCAACATTGTGCTGACATCTTAGATCCTGCGTGGTAAGACACACACAGGGAATACTCATTCCAACATCTTGCATAAGAGGGTTTGTTGTTTGTTTTTACAGGATCTAAAACAACTTTATAGTCCAATGTAGAAAATCCCATGATGCATTATATTAAAAACTATGACCCTTACAAATATAAGACATTAACCAGTATGAACAAGCAGAAACACTTTCACTAAAGTCCTTTTTTTCTTGCCTTTAGTAGTTGTTCATCCAACAAACATCTCTCTCCAACAAGGCAAGATGAACAAAGTCAGGCACCTGGCACCATAAACATGTCTGCTGTAGTGCAAGAGAACTGAACAGATGACAGATTTGTATATTTGGACATATACTGTATACCATAAAGGTTTATGGGATTGTACCATGACCTACAACCTTCGGCACAGTGTTGACCTCTCAGTTCCTGCATGGCCTGACACACACAGGAAATACTCATTCAAACTTCTTGCTTCTTCTTTTGTTTTCTTTTTACACAAACAAGTGTTAATCCTGGGAGGATTCATCTCCTGGGTCAATGTGTGTGTGTGTGTTTTCATTTAATTTTATTACTTAAAAAATAAAAATGAATAAAGTTATTTCATTTAAAAGTGATTATATTATATATATGATTATAAAACATTCCCAGAGTTGAGAAAAAAATATTTTTATTTGTGTGACATCATCTCAATGTCAAGTCAATACGATGAGTGGGGCCAGAGGAAGACACTAATGCACATGTGCAGAGGACCACACAGCACGGCAGTAAACCAGGAAAAGAACTTTTTTGGCACCGGTTCACTCACGGTTCACTCACAGCTCTCGTAATACATCAATGGGTCACATGGAGTGGATGGGATCAGTCTCAGTGCCTGCTGCACATAAAAGAATGACTGTCTATGGGTTAAGAAAAGTCTTACGAAATCTTACTAACATCCTGAAAACTCTATTTTCAGCATTTATACAATCCTAAATTAGAAAATGCAGGACGCTCATTTAAAGTTTTGGTCAGGTTAAAAGTGTAATTAATTAATTAATTAATTAATTAAATATTTGTGGAAAGAATAAAATAAAATAAAGTTGAGTAAGGCAGTGAGGAGTACTGATTGAAGAAGAAAGCGATAAGAGCAGAACAGATATTGTAATCACCACCTTTCTCTCCTCAGCTCTATGGTTTCCTGCTGGACCCTCTCCAAATCTTCCCGAAGACTTGTCACTTCCCCATCAGCTGTGCGGTACTTCCGGTTCATTTGTTCCTCTCTGTGTTGCCATGACAACAGCTGCTCCTGCAAGGTATCACACCTTTGTTGGCATGACAACCACCTCTCGTGTTTCTCCTCCAAGTCCCCTTTTAACCTGTCAGAGAGATGCAAAGACGAGAAATGTTCTCAAGTGTATGTTTCTTTCATCCCAGTGTATATGGGGCATGGGCATGGTCTTAAACTTTGAGAGCAGACTCATACACATACAGACACGCACACACACGCGCGCACACACACACACACACACAGGTCAACAGTTGAGCGTAATCGTCAGAGTGAGTCTATTACATAAGAGAGAAGCTGTTTACTTTCCAACTCTATCAGGCTCTTTTACGCTTACAGTGAAGTGGTTCTCACACACACACACACACACACACACACAAAACTAGGCCAAACCCTACTTTCACTCACCCATTTTTGTTTTTTTCTCTCTACTGAAATAAACAGGCAGGGTTTGCCACATAGGTCAAGAACTAAGTCATTGTAGTGTTGTTTTAATAGAGAATTTTGAGAATATACACACGTATATGTGAAAATAACTACTTTTCTCTTCATCTACCCTGTCTTATAACACAAAGGAGACAACGAGGCAATAACAAACACCTTTATGTGCCAGTACATGTGTTCATCTGCCAGCATTAATGCTCCATTTAGTACATTTTTCCATGTATCAGGAGACAAATGAGTAGGATGAATTATTTTTGGAATGAGAGTTGATGTAAAGAGAGAGATGCCCTGAAAAAAAGTAGGTAAGTGGTTAAGTTATTAACGGTTGTGCCGAAAAAAAGATGCTTTCTCTCCCTCTAACTTGGTTGGCAATGAAAATGTTTTAACAAATACAACAAAACATAACAGTTTGTTGACAGTCCGTATTCTTGCAGTCCTACATCTGATGTTGATGAATGAAGTGGAACCATAGAGATTCACAAAAGTCTGTTGAAAACTATTTGAACAAAGTGAGCAGAAGTAGGCAGATTCACAACCAGCAACTACAACTGCTTATTGATTCTGCAGATGCTCACAGCAGAAACCAACATTTTTTGATCAAATAAACATCTGGGTACCTATGGTATCCAATCTTGAACAGTTTGGTAAATTGTTGTCTCCCATTACATTTTCTCTTAGCTCTGGTGGTGGGTAGAGGAAGGAAGGGGAGGGGGGCTCCCTCTTCTGAAATAGCCTCCAACCCCCCCAGTGGAGTGCTATCATATGTTGAGCTGTATAGGAGCCAGAGGGTGAGATCAGAGACTGCTGTGTGGGAAGGAAATAAATCAACAGTGTAATTGAACACACCAGGCTGCCAGTGGCTTAGAAAAAGAATAGAAGCAGATACCATGTGAAAAAATACACACCCCACATACATCTAACGCCTGCGGGGAAAGATGAGAGGCTCTGTGTGTATATGTCTGTGGGTGTACGCATGTGGGTTGGGTGTGTGCTCACATGTGTGTGCCTGTGTATTAGTGTGATTTACTCTGATAGACGTGCCACTACGCCTCTGCATATCTATGTGCGTGCCTCTGTGCACAGATGAGTGTATGTGTGTGTGTGTGAGAAACATGACTCTTCGCCAACTAAGAAGTGCTTCCATCTGTTGCGCCAGCCTCACACGAGACTCTCTGCTGTGTCACTGGCACTTTATGGAGCCTGAGATCTCCTCAACTGATCCAAGAGCAGATCTCAGCTGACAATAATATCCCTTCCTCTCTCTCTGGGAGGAAGGAGATGGCGAGGAGTGATGAGGCAGAGGAAGAGAATGATTTGGAGGAGAATGAGATGAGTATGGGGATTGTGGGAAAGTTGGAGAAGGAAAGGAATGGAGAATTTATCACGAGACACAACAATAGTGCAGGGAGGAAGAAGAGATTTGACATGCCTAGACAGAGTAGTAGACAGTATACCTGAGTATGTTTTCTCTATGCTCCCTCTCAGAGTCTTCATGTTGGCACAGCTGTTCGTCTTTCTGTCTCCTCTCCTCCCTGAAGACAAAGTGCATAACAGTGGTCAGCCTTATCCACTTAATTTTCACCCTATCCATTTGTTGGGTCAGTAAATTCAAGGCCAGGGTTGACTGAAAAAACTTGTATTTGAGTAATAGCTTGCTGTTTCCCTAACATGTAATCCACATTAATCATACAGGCTGAAGGCTAAAAGAAGTGTAGCATTTACTACAGGCTCTGATTGGAAGGCAGAGTATGTTTTTGCAGTTATCACTGAAAAGCACTTCAACAAGATACCAAAGTGTATACTCCTACGCTTAAATCTCCATGTGGAAGAAGCCAAGCTTAACAATGAATTCTCCCACTGGGATCACCAAAAGTTCAAGAAAGCTTCCTGTATATCATGCTCTTCCGACTAGCAAAATGCTATTAGCTGTCTGCTTAAGTGGGACTGTATTAAAGATCTTAGGTATTCAAATGTAAGGCGAAAGGCACATGTGTGCATGTATGCAGCTGTGTGTCTGAGATCACCTCCATGTGCCCTGCTGTCTAGCTCTTGAGAAAGTAAATTGGAAATCAGTTTTAATTCTAATTCTGCGTGCCATGACTGTATGTGGTATTCCCGCCTTCTGCACACACACAACCACAACCAAACATACACACACAGATTTTACGCTAACCCTCCTAACCCTGTCGGCTTCTCAGCCTAATCCTCTCTCTGGCGGCATGATCAGTTAATGTGTTTGTGTGTGTGTGTGCGTGTGTGTGTGTGTGTAGCTGGCTGTCTAGCCCTGTGACCTTGCAGCCACACGCAGGATACAGAGTGAGAGGGTTTGCACGTCTGAGCTCACAGACACACAGTCTGTTTTCACTGCTGATCTTCAACAGATTTTTATGACAACTGTGTGAAATTATTTGCACATTTTTACCAAACTGAGTTCAGTGAAACATCCATCACTTTATATTAGAAATTATTATTATATTTGCTTTGGTTGTGACAAACTGGTTGGTGTTATTTAAAATGTAAAAAGGTGCAACCTCCAGTGTATCATTTAATGATGTTTGAATGTATTTTTCTAATATCAAGAGCAATATTTTTTATTTTTCATTTATCATTTAGCAGTGACAATGTGAAAGTTATGAAAGTTAGCCACAGACATAGAGGCCTAGATTCACAAACAATCTCACTCACAGCTGTCTGGCACCAGTTATCACCCTCCCTCACTTTGTTCCTCTTTTAACCCTCTTTTCCTCCATTGCTGTCACAGCTACTGGTGATTTAGAGCAGGCCCCTGAGCACTCATACATTCAGCCTATTTAGCCACAGCATATTGTTTCTGCCTTAGAGTCTGCTGTGCCTGTCCCTCTTTTCTCTTTTCTCTCTCCCCTTTCTGTCTTCAAGGTCAGAGATGACATTATATCTGACTCCCAACTGCTGTTCCCAACTATTCTTTATCCTCTGGTTGCCTGTTCCTGCATTTTTTTGTTCAGAGGTGAAAAAGGGGACTGAGAGACAGCAAAGTTAGAGTAGAAACAGAAGGTGATATTTTTCCAAATTAAAATGCAGGGTTCAAAATGCAGTCAAGTGCACTGAAGGAACACTTTTGGTATTTTTGTGGCTGCAGGCATGTGGTGTACCCAGTGTGCACACGGAAACAAGGTGAGATGAGGAAGAATTTATTATCATATATTATCATTGGGTGTGTTAGGGGTAACGACGATGGCATAAGGGCTGATTAGGTGTTTCAGTAATATCTTATTAACTGAATTAACTGAGCGTGTTCAATGTGACCTCAGGACATCACTGTCTCCAGCACTCATGATGACTTCTACTGCATAAACTCAGAATCTGTGTGGAAAAATGAATCATAACCAACTGTCGTGATGTGTTGGCTGGTTTGCGCAAGATTTAATCAAGGTAACCACAGTGGATCTGGCATGCGTAATCACAGCTTGACAGTGCGCATCACTCAAATTACAGACTGCAAGTGGAGCACATACCTGCAGCCTTCAGCTGACTGTAAAGAGACTTAATCAGCTGTTGTGGATGACAGATGCTGATAAGAATCAAACATTAACCTTTACTCTGCCTTCTTAGCCATAATAAGTATTAAAAAAAAAACATTTCTGTGAAAGCAGATGAGTCAGCTGCTCAAAGAATGCATCATAAAAGTGAATCAGACTAGTGAAACATTTTTTATGCATCCACAAATTAAAATGAAGAAAATGTTTGCTTTTTTTGCAGTTGCTCCCAGTCTGAGCAGGTGGTTGGCAGACGGCGCTGAAAATGGTGACTCTCATACACCGCCTCTCACTGCGGTGTATGAGAGTCATCAAAAATACTGAACATAAATGTCTCAGGAATTTCAGGAAAATACCATGTTGTGCGGCATGTGCTTGCATCATAATAGAGCCCAGAGAGAAAGAGTGAGACAAGGTTGTTTTTTCTTTTTTTTAAATCTGAGAAAGAAAGACTTCCTCTTTCCTGAAGGGCTGTGACTGATCTTATCTAACATTAGGTAAACAGAGGACTGAGGTAAGAGAGGGAGAAAGGAAGAGAATACTGTGTCTGTCTGTGTGTCAGGCAAATGGCAGAGCAAGATCTTGTGGGAAACGAGGTGCTTAGATACACCCTGGGATCAATAGTTATTTTACTGCCAACAGTCAAACAGGCGCACACACACACGATGGAGCACACGCATATGCGCACATGCACATTGGACACGCACAGAGCAGCCAGCATGCGTCAGCCTTATAAAAACAAGCTGTATCACATCAATCACGTCAATCCTTTGCTCTTTTTCTCTTGACCTTCACTCATTCCATCACACACTCTTTCATCTCTCCCCTGCTCGTTGCATCAATCCTGTCTTTCATCTATCCCTCTCTTCCCTCTAATCCATCCTTTCAACCTGGCCTGTGCCTGTGTTGGATGATCCATTTGTTCATCCTCTGATGAAAGGATGAGCTCAACGTCTCCTGCCAATCAGAGTACAGCAGGAAGCACCCAAACACTTTTTACATGCATGCCATCCAGACGTTACAGGAAGGGGTTGGTGACACTCGTTCTGATCGTTTGACAAATGCTGTCAATGTGCCTTTGGGCAAAATTCATAACTGCCCATAACTCTTTCCTGAAGTTGTTGGCTGATACTATAAGTTGTAAATCATAAAGGTGATAATCACATTATATATGAAGCATGGACAGGACAGCCAGCACTATTTAAACAATGTATTCATCATAAAAATACTACAAGAAAATATAGATGCACGACCAAGCCTGAAAACATGACAAAGATCCGGATGTGTGTGTGTGTGTATGAGTGTGAGAGTATGTGAATGTGTGTGTGAGAGAGTATGTGAATATGTGTGTGTGAGAGTATGTGAGTGTGTGTACAGTATAAGTGGTCACGACAAAACAAGCTGCCCTTGAGTGTCTCTCTGGCATGCTGATCAGATTGCATGCTAGGATCAGAAGGATTCCACAGCCGCTCGCTGTCCTCAGACCGCTCCCAAAATATGTGTGTATGTGTGTGTTTCCAAGGCAATGGGCTGGCGCCACGGAAACGCAACAGGTGTGGAACACTGATGTTTGATGGAAGTGGGGGTCAAAGGTTGGGCAGTTGTCGTGGCAACACATCTTGAACACAAACAAAAGTGGGGCTTTTTGTTCTGTGATCTTGAGACGGAATCAAAGGTTTTGAAAGTTCTGGAGCTGATATGATACATGGTGAGGCTGAAAGGATACAAAACACACACATACACACAAACACACACAGCGGCTGAGGAAGAGGTTGTTTGACGACCAATCAGCATCAACTGGACAGTGAAAGCAGAGTTAGCCAATCAACTCAGACATCCCATCTGGACCTCAGTCTAGACCTCGCCTGAGTGTCTGCCATGCATTACACAGAGACAGAAACCTATTGGGATGTTGTATCATTTGCAAATAAACATTTTCAATCTGAAATTTTTTGCAAAACATTTTAAGATTAAGATTAGCATTATAATTTTATACTTTTCCTGAAACTTATTACATTTAATATTTACATAATATATTATTAATGCAGTTTACATTAAACATGACTTTTATTGACCTTAAATTCTTATTATTTCCTCCATATTTCAGTTCTACTACTACTGATTCTGTTAACTGTGTAAATACTCGTCTGTGATACTGTTCGTCCTGAAAGAGTAATTCTGTCTGTTTTTTTTCCTGTGGAATTTTTTCAAGGTATTTTCCCCTGTTTTTTTTCTCTTTTTGTGTGGAGACCTTTCCTTATCTGAAATGTATGTTTTTTTTGGGAAAACATGAATATGAAGCTTAACTACTTATCTACCTTCAGCAACATTAATGGGTATGTACTTTTCTGCCTGGTTCTCCCCAGTCAGAATATTCAAAAAATATTATGCACAGAGCTGCTGTGTAGACACTGGGCGTTAGTGTTGCTCCAATAGATATGAGACCCTGTTTTCCCTCACTACAATCCTCTCCACACACACACTCCTTACCATGCAATAAAGTCTCAGACTTGAGCAAACCCACCCCCTCCTCCACACACACCTCCTCATGCAACATGGCCTTAAGGCTGATTCTCCCTATAGCATATGTCCATATGTCTGGGTGGGTCGCGTGCGAGTGTAAACTTCCCCTCCATCCTCTCTGTCTCAGTCCTGATCCGTATATTGGATGGACATGCACATTCCACACACACACACACACACACACACACACACACACACACAAAGTCAAATTTCAGTTTCATGCACACTGTGGTATGTACAATTTCTATGGAAGGGCAGAGGACAAATCGAAAGGTTTTTTTTTTTTTTTTGGCTGTAACGAGAAATATAGCAGAGAAATAATATTCTTTAATATTTAGTGTTTAAGTTGATGTCTGATGAATCAGACAGATGCAACATTATGTGTCTAACTGTGCACTTCTCTCTGTGAACAAGGCTTAATCAGTCCTCCAGACAGGAAAAGGCATGTAACACACAGACAGACAGATGCATGCGCGCACACACACACACACACACACACACACATGCATGCAAACCATAGGATGCAAACACACAATACCCTTCTACATAGACATAAACAGAAAGTATGTACTGTATAGGCACACACACATTCAAACTCCACCACACACCGTATGAGATCTCCTGTAACTAAATCCATACTCAGGCTGCTTCTGTGCGCTTGTGAAATGTCTGCTATTAGATGTCTGCTCTGCTCTTGGATTTTTTTTGTGCAAGAACCCTGTCAAAAATCCTGCAATGAGCTACTGCATTGTTAAAACAGTGGTGAGGTAGTGTTTTATGTAGCTATATTATATATATGTGTCTTCTACTGTTTACCATCGCTTATTGAAAACAGCATTTGTTTGGTGCTGTCCTAATATGTTAGCTAGCGTTAGTTACTTTTGCTATTGGTACTTTTTCCCATTCCTAAACAATGAAATGAATATTTTTTTTTAAAGAAACACAATGGTGTCCATTTTGTTGTTAGTTGCCTAGCAGCAGTGCTTATGTAACATACATAACTTCAAATATTATCAAGGATGTATTCTCGTGCTGCAAATACGACTTGACCAATTAAATATGAATGAGGTAATAGCACCATTAAAAAGGCTGGTAATCTACAGTTACTATTATATGTAGCTATTATAGTAAAATTATTATAGTACCAGCACTGGTAGATTCATTAGTACATTTAATAAAGCCCTGAAGGGTGGCAGTGGATGAACCCAGTTAAAGAATAACTGCTTTTACAGAACACTCTGTGAAGTAAAGTGAGAAGTAAAGACAGGGATCATTTCAGTAGTCAAAATTATACCTAGCATTCTGTTGTTTGGGGGATTGTGGGTTAAAAAATAAAATCTTGAGAGCAGACGTTTCACAAGAGCCTGAGTGTGATGAAAAGGACTGAAGCTGGAGCAGGAAATCTGTGCAAGCAACAATATATCTGAGTGCAAGCATACAGATTGAGCAGAGGCAGACCAGATCCAAACACAGGCAGGGGCTGTTTAGTTACATGGGCAGAGTTTTGAAGAAAATAATTACAAAATCTCAATGTGAAATCAAAGAATGATGTTCTCAAATGCAAAGACCACACTCTTGAACAAAGATAGGAAAAAAGCCTCATATCTGACAGCACTTAAAAACTGTTACATAGGAAGGAGGAAACATTAGTGAACAGATAAGTGCATCATCTGTAGTCTGTCAGGTCAAGTAGTCCTTTAATGCTTTGATTATCGGATAAAAGCAATATTTAACATTTACTCCCCTTCTGTGTGGGTGGATGCGTGTGTGTGTGTGTGCGTGTGTGTGCATATCCTTTTCTGTGTCTGTGCGTGTACTTTTAAAAATGGTCGATGTTTCAAATATTATGAATGACAAAACACCAAAACAAGATTAAAAGCCTTCTCAGTCACTTATAAATAACACTATAACTCAGAATGTGGAACATGTGCAAACAGTTGAGAAAAGCAGCCACTGTGCTGTGAAAACCAGACTTAGGATATGACCAAATATGGAACAATTTATCCTTTTGAAATTCTTGGAGTTAACAATAAAAATAAAAATGAATGACGGCAAAACCTGACCACCAGTGACCTTCAAGCATTCTCATGCTTTATGGAAGCAGATCTGTAAACTGCACAGGTGGAGTTAGAATTACATTTGTTTTGAGTGTTTTCCAAACTACAAAAAATTAGATGATCCAGTGCTGTATCAAATGAAAATGAACCTCAATCTCATTAAATGTATGCTGCTGGTAGACTTGAAACTCTTTAACCCTTTGGAAATTTGGCTTATAATGGTAAAAACACATACTGTGAGGAGAACAAGTATTTGATACACTGCCGATTTTGCAGGTTTTCCCACTCCTCCATACAGATCTTCTCCAGATCCTTCAGGTTTCGGGGCTGTCGCTGGGCAATACGGACTTTCAGCTCTCCAAAGATTTTCTATTGGGTTCAGGTCTGGAGACTGGCTAGGTCACTCCAGGACCTTGAGTTGCTTCTTATGGAGCCACTCCTTAGTTACCCTGGCTGTGTGTTTCGGGTCGTTGTCATGCTGGAAGACCCAGCCACGACCCATCTTCAATGCTCTTACTGAGGGAAGGAGGTTGTTGGCCAAGATCTCACGATATATGGCCCCATCCATCCTCCCCTCAATACGGTGCAGTTGTCCTGTCCCCTTTGCAGAAAAGCATCCCCAAAGAATGATGTTTCCACCTCCATGCTTCATGGTTGGGATGGTGTTCTTGAGGGTTGTACTCATCCTTCTTCTTCCTCCAAACACAGCGAGTGGAGTTCAGACAAAAAGCTCTATTTTTGTCTCATTAGACCACATGACCTTCTCCCATTCCTCCTCTGGATCATCCAGATGGTTATTGGCAAACTTCAGATCGGCCTGGACATGCGCTGGCTTGAGCAGGGGGACCTTGCGTGCGCTGCAGGTTTTTAATCCATGACGGCGTAGTGTGTTACTAATGGTTTTCTTTGGGACTGTGGTCCCAGCTCTCTTCAGGTCATTGACCAGGTCCTGCCATGTAGTTCTGGGCTGATCCCTCACCTTCCTCATGATCATTGATGCCCCACGAGGTGAGATCTTGCATAGAGCCCCAGAACGAAGGAGATTGACCGTCATCTTGAACTTCTTCCATTTTCTAATAATTGCACCAACACACCAAAGCTACTTGCCTATTGTCCTGTAGCCCATCCCAGCCTTGTGCAGGTCTACAATTTTATCCCTGATGTCCTTACACAGCTCTCTGGTCTTCGCCATTGTGGAGAGGTTGGAGTCTGTTTGATTGAGTGTGTGGACAGGTCTGTGAGAGCCAGAATTCTTATGCAGCATTTTATATATTGGGGTCAATGCAGTAACCAGCAAGCGAGAAGAAACAAATGGGCAGGGAGCGAGGGCATTTGCATTCAGACGGGAGCCAGGGATTCTTACTGAGGGGAAAGTGGTTCTCGGACAGTCAGGTGTCAATGATTAATACTGAGAAGGACAAAAACAGGAAGGGGTACTGCAGCAAAAGGTAAAATCATCATTATTACATCTCTACCAAACCAAATGTTGAGGAATTTCTTCCTCAGAGTTCGGGCATCTCCATTCAAGACAGACCTTTAATGTAAAGGGACGCATTACTTCTTCCACCACTTCTTCCACAAAATTATGCATTTGAAAATGTATAAAAAGTATTTTTCATTCACTTTCATTCAGCACTCTGCCATAATTTACAGCTTTTCAAACATGAGGTTAGAGAAGACACAAGACATTTTTAAGACATATTGGTATTGTTTTGAGGAGCTATTATATTTACCATGTGCACTAATATGCACTGAGTACAAAGGTTTATTTGAATATCATTAAGGTTTGCAGGAATTTGGTCAGAAAACAAAGCGTGAACAAATTGAAATTTTAACCTGATGAGAAGTGAAAAGATCACCAAAGGGGGGGGGGGGGGGGGGCATGAAAGTCTGCACCAAATTTCAGGCCAATCCATCTAATAGTTGTCAAGACATTTCACTCAAAACCACAAATGTCAATCTCAACCTTTTCTCAAACTAACGTGACAATGTCACTACTGTTACTTGGCCTGCTGCTTATCACAGTTTAGGGGTTTGAGAAACGCTAATTTATGTGATTTCTCAATGCCTTTCTACATTTGTACAGTATGTTTTGTGAGAGTGTGTATGTAAGTATCTGTGTGTGTGTGTATATTTGTGTCTGCAAGTCCAGGTATTAAGGAAGAAGGAAAGGGGAAGAAATGTCAAAGGAGCAGCAAAATGTTTGAACTGAGCTTCATCATCAGCATATTTTCAAAAGCCACAGGGGAATTTTTCTGAAGTCTTAAACCCCTGACTAGACCTTTGTGTGAGTGTATAAAAGTCAAATCCTCTGTTGTTACAGTTTAGCAGGGAGGGTATGTAGAGCAAGAGCATTTCCTGGTTTGGGCGGGGCAAGTGTAGGGGCAGTACAGCTGGTTTTGATTGGTTATGGGAAATTATACATAAAGCCAAGCCCTGCAGTGACCTGTTCTTAACCCAACATATTATGCATACCGCGATCCACCTGCGTCCCCATCTGTGCATGTGCATTTTTTTCATGTGTATATATATGTGTGTGTGTGTCTGTGTGGTTGGATGTCACCACATACTGAAGACACTTACATCAGCTGCTGAGTTAGATGCTCCTTCACTTCTCTCATTTTCTGAAACTTCGCACTGGAATGCTTCAGCTCGTCTCTCAGCACTGTTCACACACACACATGCACACACACACGCACACAAATGCACACACATACAAACACACAAGAGCGAGAGAGAGAGACAGATCAGCTTTTACCTGACATGATGAAAATGCTTTAATAGCTTACAAAAGCTTGCCTGCACATTGGTGAATTCCCACGCTGGCTCAAAGCCAGGCTTGTCACCAGGGGCTGTTGAGCTGTGATTTACAGAAAGACAGAGACAGAGGAGAGAAAAAGAGACAGATAGGCAGGCACAGTAGGCAGAGTATCCTATCACATTGTTACTTCACACTTGAGCAAAAGAGGTAACCCTATGAACCCATAAAACTATCTAAGAGAGTGACAAGAGTGGAAGGAGACACAAAACAAGAGGCGGAGGAGGAGGAGGAGGAGCACAAAAGGAAGACTGAGGTTCCAGACTGAAACATAAGAGCACCTCAAACAAGAGGTGACACGGAAGAGCAAGAAATACAGTAGGGTTGAAAAGACAATACCAAGACAGAAAAGTAAGGCATAAGGAAGCAATTGAAAAGGAGAATACAGTAAAAGAGCAGCAGAAGGGGAGTGTGTTGAGCAGAAGGGAGTACGAGGGAATTTGTGCTCAGGGGGAAACCATGGAATAGTACACCCCAGCCTGGCCATCTTTGTTGTTCTGTGTCGGATACAAAGTAGCTGCTGCATTGCTACCGTTTCCTCCCTTCCCCGTCTTGTCCATTTTCACCCTGACAGCCTTAAATACAGTGTGTACGCAGGAATGAGGCAAAATCAAATGCCATGGATAAAACGGCTAGTGAGCATGATGAAAATAAGCATTTCATACATATAACAGCTGTAAAAATAACAGAGCAGAGTAGAACAGATTTTAAATAAGACAGTACTTAACTTGAGTGAGCCTCATGTTAGGCCAAGAAGTTTGTGAGACTGTAGCTCTGGACTTACTGCAGCTCCAGACGGGAGTGGATATCATGCATGAAAAAAACACTTAAGCTCCAAGTCTGAATAGTGAGACACCATTTATGGGGAAACTCCACTTTTTGTCTTGTGTAAAAAATATTGCATAATATCATCTTCACCAATTTCATCACCAACTTCCCCATTATCTTAATAAGCATCATCGGTCATCTACACAATAAAGGTGGGAATGAAAAGGTCATCATCACCATCATCCCCTTCCTCTATATCATTATTATTGTGCTCATCATCACCATCATTTCTATCAAACAGCAACAGAGAAGTTCCCTAAGAGGAACCATGATGTGTGAAAAAAGGTGTATTAAGTCTGAGGTCTGGATATCATCATGTGCAGTTTCTGTTTGAACTCCTAATAAGGTCTAATTAGTAAAAAATGTAGTAAGACGTGTAAGTTGAAACAAATTGGACTTGAAACATAAAATATGCTTTGCGTTGCAGCTACACACGTAACTTGTGTAGCTGTGTTCATTAAAATGGATATTTATCTGTTCCTTCAGATGTGTGTGAGATGAAAAACTGAAACACGCAGTTGAAGCCAGTTATATTAGAGCATCATTATTATGGTCATTTGAATCAGTCATATTTGTCAAAGCCACCTACATTGCTGCAGGAGCCTGTTATGCTTGTTGGATATTATATCATACAGATCTGTTATAAATTGATATTCAAGTTGTTTTAACTTGATGCAGGTCTGTTTGTATGGTTTGTTAATGATACAAACATTCAAGAAGTCTCTGATGTGACCATTCAGTGGCTCATCAGGCACTAGACCTTCACTTTCCCCACATTTTGTTATGTTAGTCTTATTCCAAAATTGATTAATTTCCATTTTTTTCTCATCGATCTACACACAATACCCTATAATGACAAAGAGAAAAGGGTTTTTTCAAATTTATTAAAAATAAAATGGAGACCACTGTGCTCTTCGGGACCTTCGATGCTGTATACTTTTTTTTTTGTACCCTTTCCCAGATCTGTGCCTCAATACAATCCTGTCTTGGAGGTCTACAGACAATCCCTTTGACTTCATGGCTTGGTTTCTGCTGTGACATGCACTGTCAACAGTGGGACCTTACTGTATATAGATAGGTGTGTGCCTTTCCAACTCATGTTCAATCAATTGAATTTACTAGACTCCAATTAAGTTGTAGAAACATCTCAGGGATGATCAGTGGAAACAGGATATACCTGAGCTCAAAGGCTCATAGCAAAGGGAGTGAATACTTATTTACATGCGACATTTCAGTTTTTTTCAAAAAATTGTAAAAAACCTTTTTCCCTTTGTCATGATGGGGTATTGTGTGTAGATTGATGAGAAAAAAAGGAATTTAATCCATTTTGAAATAAGGCTGTAAAATAACAAAATGTGGTGCCTCTATTTACATTACAGAAAGTATAGGTACTATGCACTGAGCCTGACCTTGATATTTGCAAAGAAAAAGCAATAAAAAAAGACAACAGACAAAGAGCAATGTTGAGTCTTTCTGCCTGGATCTATGTGCATGTCTCACTAGTTGTTAGCTTGGCAGACTGGCTAGCAGTGTGGGTAGTGGGGTGTGTCAGAAATTTGTACTGCGCTTGTATTAATGTGTGTGTGTGCGTGTGCGCATGTGTGCATGTGTGCGTCGATTGTATATTGACGGAGTTTTCTGTGAGGGTCCTTCAGAGCGGTGCAGCAGGGCACTGTGGCTGTGGCTCTGGAGAGCTCTCAGACTGATCCAGCAATGTCAGCCTGACATTTCTCTTCCCATGTGGCTTTGTTTTCTTAGCTCTCGCTCCATGTTTTTCTCTCTTTCATTCCTCAGTTAACTGTCTTTTTTCTTTCAGCCTTTCTTCATCTATTTTTCTCTCTTCCTCTCTTTCTGTCACTCGGTTTTTCGTATTCTCCCCTGCCCTGTCTCTCAACTTCCTCTTGCCCCACTCCCTGCCCCTCAACCCCTCCTATCTTGTGCAGGAAAAGGGGAGTGCAGGAGGCCCTCCTCAAAGCGGCAATACACCGATAATTGCTTTCTGGTCACTGTGACATGACAAGGTCTGCCAGGATAAAGCAACACACACACACACACACACAGCAGAGTCACAGACATTCAAAAACAACACACACATAACAGAACACACTTACACATAGAGCTACAGCAGCACAAAAACAGACACACACACAAATACACAGAAACAGACGCGTCCAAACAGAAATAGTTGTATAAATACTTGATGGAGCAGGCTTTGCGATGAAAGCAAACCAGCCTGTCTGACTTTCTCCACAATGCTTCTATTATGTCTCTCAGCGCTAACACACAGACAAACACAGTGTAACAAGGTTGCTGTAAATATTACAGCAACTTACTGGCAGCTAGCCACAAATTTACTGTAACAGTTTTACGGTATTGTTACTGGATTGGCTGTTTGCAGTGCTTCAGCTACGGCACATTTTCATTTACTGTAAATTCAATCAATGTATACAGCTTTAATGACGGCCATTACTAATATTAAAAACTTATCTTAACCGTAACCATATTTATTCCTCCCCTTTGACATACATACTAGTTCTCATAACAATCCTCTTTGAGAAACTCAGACACTGTTTAACACCAGGGAAGCGTGTTAAGGGCAGAGAAAACTTGAAACCTTTAGACACTCATAGCAAATCAGTATAACAGTATAACCAACAAAGTTAGCCAGGTTTATATGTACTTGGTAATACATTTTGAGAGTGTCCAGAAGTTGGTGGTTGTAGATGTCTGTGATGTGGTTATCATTTGAGGATGAAGAAATGCTAATAACCACAGAACTATTGTAGCGTAATATTGTAGCGTAGTGTTGATGTTACACACTATAAGAAGAAAAGATCATGCAGGAGCAATCTACTTACTAAAAAAAACAGTAAAACAGTAAAAGCACAACACACAATTTATTAGCAGCTGGCCACAAAATGACTAACAGTTTTACGGTATTGTTACTGGATTGGCTAACATAACTAGCTAGTGTGCAAGTGTTGTTTTTATTACACATCATACACTACTAGACAGACATCCAAAAATTGTTGTGGTACCCAAGTAGCTGTAACTGGTAAGACTAGTTACATATACTGTCACCAAGGCAATAAAGTGTTTACTCATTGCTTAAATCAATCCATGCCATCATAAGTCTTTAAAATAAAAAAATATAAATGTTTAGACACAAAAAACATTTTATTAAGGGTAAGTTTTTGTGGGTGAAGATATTAATAATACTGTAAATAGATTCACAGTAGGGGAGAAATACACCATCATAAATACTGATCAGTACTTTCCTCACATTGTGTAGTGTACTAATATGGAGCATAATGGTAGTATACTGCTCATAAAATATTTTGCAAGTCACAAAAATGGGTCACACACCCTCTCACAAAGACAGAAGCACAACACACATGTGGCTCCTCCAGTTAAGAGATTTACATGCTGCAGTATAATGTAATGTAGTATGAACAGCTATAAGTAACTGTAAAATACAGCTACCCTTACAGTCACCTATTTTAGCAATACACACACACACACACACTTACAGCTGTAACCTGGAAGTCCTACCAGTAACGACTGCTTGGGGACTACAACAATTTGTGGATGTCTGTCTAGTTTATGATGTGTAACAAAAACAATACTTGCACCTGAACCACAGCCGACTCCAAAGCACTAGATTTGAGAGACCTGGAGGAGTGTCACTGTTCACCGCGTTAAGCTTATTTTTGCTTAACTAGAATGCTACAGGATTTACCATTAGTCAGCTCAGAAAGATTTTGTGTGATATAAACAGAGATGTGAGACCACGTTAACGTTGCAGATGTTTGTATAGGGATTTGCTTTAATTTAGACTCATGTTTAAAAGATTTAGATAACTGTCTATGAAACATCCAGTGATTTATACAAGTTGCAACAAGTTAATTTCCTACCCAAGCATTTATATAAAGACCCATCTCAATATAATCTCACTGGAGGGATGATAGACAGAAATACACAGACAGATGTGGAGACAGTGCTGGACGGAGGTGGTGAAGAGAAAAATAACTTTGCGCTAAGTGGTGTGAGAACATATTTGATGCATTTAGATCACGGCTGTCACTATTAACGTGCACACACACAAAGTTAGCTTCCAGGGAAATAGATACCATACAGTCTAAGGATGGCCCAGGGTGTTGGCAGATGGCTTCGGTTCAGGGATAGGTCATACACACACACACACACATAGACACACACACACACACACGCACACAAACAGATTCATAGATTCATACACCCTGAATCACGCTAATGCAGTGTCATTCCCATATCCTCGCTTCCAAAATGTTCTTCCAATGAAAACCCTGTGAATACTCGCTGTCCATCACCTTCAAATCAAGTTGTACAAGTCATCTACTGACTGCACAAACTGAATTGAAGTCAGGTTTTTTTTCTTTCTCTGCGCTCGTCTTTGTCTCGATTTCTGTAAAATTCCATACCCCTTGAGGTTGTTCCCTCGTCTCCTCCCTCTTCTTCTCCACCTAACCATAAACCACATTCATCTGGTCACATTAGGCAACCCCCTTGTGTTCTCAGCCTTTTGTTCCCTCTGTCTCTTCTTCTGCTGCTGACACTAACCACAGAACGTTGACAGACAGGTAGCACAGTTTAATTGCCAGCTAACACCCATATCAGTTTGGAGTCATATACAGGTGACTAGTTAAGGTGTGTGCTTTTTAAAGGTCTCTGCAAACTCAGCCCGAGCCCTACAAAGGCCTGAGGGTATTTTAAGTACTGTACCGAATACTGCATACTCACTGTAGATTCTGGTCAAATATAAACTCAGCTACTAAACATTAAATCACAAAAGAATGACTGTCATGTTTTTGTATTACATAGTTTGAATAATTGATGGACTGATTTTGTGTGTGGTGCTATGCCCTATCCCTGCACTATATTGTGTTGTGTTACATTTATCTTCTGCTGTGCCTCATGTCCTGTTAACACATCTGACAAAATATAAAATCACTGGATTACAAAGTCACTGGATTACAAAGTATGGTGTGCTTTTACAAACACAGATAAACACTGATGAATCTTGCTTTAAAGATTAAATTAGGCAAATAATAGGGGAACAGTGATAAAAAAAAGAATACAAACATTAAATGTAAGACTGTTTAATTGGACTATTTTTCATTGTTTGGCTTAGTCTATATACACTAGTCCTTATAAGACCTGTTAATTTTCTTTAACTAAGACATAAAATGGTAGATTTTTGCATTATTTACTGTATAAAATCAGGATTACCATCAAATATGCATTTTGCTTGCCTGCATGTGCTATAAATTGCTGCCTTTTTGGGAGACAGGATAAATTACATAAGTGAAGACACAGCATTATGTGAAACAAGACAACATCATAAAGCATAACATTATTCCATATGAGCTAAGATACTATCTTGTCCAGGACTCCCAGGAAGAAGAGGTATTGTATCTCAATGGGACCTTTCTGCTTGTGTGTGTGTGTGTTTGTGTATGTGTGTTTCTTTGTGTATGTTTGTGTGCATTTCTGGGTGTGTTTTATTTTATTGCATCTGTTGGTTCGTGCAGCAGCTGCCTTTCATGCTCACGTCACAGAACAAACACATACTCACACGGCATCACTACAAACACAAGACGACTTTCTTTTTCTCCTTCTTCCTCTATCAAACGTTCTCTTGTTCCGTCTCTCCTTCTTTCTCTTTGTCCCTTTGCCAAACACACACACACGCACATACACACATTTGGCAGTTGTTGGGAACGTGCAGCAGAAAAAAGAAAAAAGACCCACCCATGCGGTGAGCCGGAGGTTAACTCTCCTTCAGGGCATTTACTGTCAACGATGAACACACACACACACACACACACACATACAGCCTGCAGTTCTGCCCATCGTGCTTGAAGTCTCTTTAAATTTATACTAAGCGTTTCATGAGTTTATAGCTTTTACGCACAGCAACACAAACACACACACACACACACATATTCACTGTTGTTGCAGACATTCTCTTTAAATGTTACAAGAGTTTGTGCAATTGTAAACTGATGTATGCGTATACATTATAGATATCTGTTGTGGGCGCTGCCTTCAGTACTAAAAGAGCCATTGTTAAACTAATATTTATTCCTACTGAGAGATTATTTGCTCAACTGTCTTTGCCTCCTTTTTTTCCCCCAACATCTCTCTTTCATGCTAGCTCCAGCTTTCTTTCCTATGATTCACCCCTATACATCAAATTTATGTTCCTCTCTCACTCTTTCTGTTTACACTTATTAAAACGTGAAGCCTGAGGCGGTGGGTGCATGTGTGTGTGTGTGCATTAATGTGTGTGTTACCTGAGAACACCTGTGTGCTGTGCTGCAGTATCTGAGATCTGAAGGCCTGCCAGGCCCCCATCAGCTGGCCGAGGAAACCCCGTACATGTGTGAGCTCACTGCCAGACGAGCGGAGCACAGAGAGAGTCGTTCGCAGGGCCTGCTGGTGCTGCACACACACACGTCTGACACACAAACACGCAGACAAAAACACAGCTTGAAAATTCAGTTTAGATACATAAAAACCTGCAGAGCATTAGATTTTTTTCTCAATAAATCGACAGTATGTTAGTGCTATGTTACAGATGGCTAATATGACATCCTGTGGGAGCTGTCATATAAAGATTTAGACAGTACTGCTAATAGCCACCTAGGTAGCTGTTAACAAGTGCTGTTAGGATGACAAGTGTGTGAATAAGACAACACTATCCATTAGGAGTTTGGCTCGGAAAGACTGTAGTCGGAATGTGGCAGGAAAATTCTTTGGCCCGCTCTCTCCCTCCATAAAAAACACTTTGACCAGGGCTCTTAATCCCCAATTATCAGTGTGTTCTGTGGTTACTGCTCCCTGGTGTAAACGTGTGTAACTGTGGGCTTTTGAAGCAGAGCACTTCTGAGAATGAGCATTGCTTGGACAGATCAACATAACATTAAAAATGCAATTGCTCTTTCCTTGCAAGGAGTTTTTCCCCAGTTGTTAAATAAATACTGTCTATCTCAAAGTCAGAGTCCATGATTTTTAAATGCGTGAGTCAGGTATCTGTGGAAGTATATGAATGACACAGTCTGCAGGTCATCATTTGAGAGAATACAGATACAGATTCCTAAGAATAGGAATTTGGTTTTGAGCATGCAATCTTCACAATGTTTCTGTGTTTCCTTGCCATTTTTTACAGCTGTTTTGGCAAGTTCTAGTTAAAGCTGCAAGAGGTGTACTTTTTTTTGACTAGGAAGCTTCAACAGCACACATCCACATCTGGATGTCAGGGTCATGTCTTCATGTCATGGCAAAGACTGCAACGTTCCTGGTTGAAGTCTGTCATGTGACATTGCTGACACAATCACTTGAAACTAATTAATTTGGCTCTGAAAATTTTGTGTGTGTTTGCACTAGACTTAAGTGATCATTGTCCAATTTTCTGCATTAGAGAATCCAGACAGAAAAATATTCCATCACATATTATTATAAAGACTTTGAACATTTTGCTGAGCAGGCTTTTCTTCGTGATTAATTTCTCAGTGATATCACAAGGTTATGTGCTATTCTTGACCCTGAATTAGCCCTAAGCCAGACACAGATGTTTTTAACTCCTTAGCAAATAAACATGCTCCCTTTAAGAAATACAGGGTAAAAATAGAGTGAAACACCTGAAATCTCAAAGATGTTAAGGTTCAGGAATGTAGCATGGGCAAAAGTCCTTTACGGATTGGCAGATCTTGAGACAGTTGAGAAACAAATCAGGACCGTTAAAAATGCTAACTCATGTTATTTTGTTGACACCCTGTCTGATTGTAGTGGAAATCCTGCAAAATTTGGAGACAACAATGAAGTCACTAAACCATAGTCATGCTTACTCTCTACCCAAGCATCTTTCTCTAGAACAAATATGTGTGTGAGAGTTTTAATAGTCATTTTGTTTCTGCATTATAATGCCTCACTCAGTTTCTTTGCCATTTAGAGTTGGATAATTAACACAGGTTAATGGAGAGGCTGAAGGTAATACTTTAAAAGCTGAAATAAGAAATAAGGGTTATTGAGAACTGACATAACCACACTGTCCTTAAAAAAAGGGCACAGTCATGTTTTACAGCACTCTCTCTTTCCCCCCTCTCTCACTCTCAAAGATATATGTTCAGACGAAAAGCACTTTGAGCAACATGAAAGATCACTAGCTCAGATTGCACACTCACACACACATACGTGCACACACACACGCTTATTCAAGTCACAAACCCATGCAAAGCGAGGAAAACTAGAGTGCTGGAATAGAACATTCTGTTACTCGAAGAACACATTTGAAGGAACATGTGGATGAGAGCACACTGAACCCTTCCTTATTTTCTTACACATACACACACAAAGGTTGGTGCACAAAGACACATGTGACCCACATGGATATGTTGCAGGCATGTGGGGGCAAACACACACACCTGCACAAACACACACACACACAAGCCTGTAAACTCACAGACAAACATCATGAACATGGTTGGCCGTTGCGTGCAAAGTGAAAGTGAGTTTTTGAGAGCTCGGGGGGGCTGAGTGGTTGTTGTTTTTCTTATTCAGGGTTTGTAGCTTAAGGTGATCAAAAATGAACAGAGTCTCAGACGAGACGGGGTGAGAGGGGAGGGAGACTGAGCTGCTCTGTGTGGAGTGGAGGAGAGCACTGCTTGTCACGAGAGCCAGTTTTATAATGTCAGATGACATAAATCATAAGGCTGACAGCACCAAATGGAGGAACAGATATGAGATCAGATCTGTCACCAGTGATAAGGCTTAGAGAGTGAAAAACAGAGAGAGGAACAGACTGCGTGAGTCTGCTCAATCGATGGTTTACTCATTTTGCAGCTTTCAATGTCAGCAGCCCGATTGAAAAGTCCCCCCCCCCCCCCCCCCCCCTCGTGTCTCATTCCTCCCACTCTCTTCACCTCCACCTCTCTCCTGTCATTAACTACTCACCGCTTTTTTTCAAAATCTCTCTTTATTTCCAGAGGAAAAAAAACAAAACAATGGGTCAGCTGAATTAACTTTCTCCTCTACTCTCTTTTTCCAATTTCTCTCTTATTGTCTTCTCTCTATCATCTCACACAGTTGTTTCCCATCTGCCCTGGCTTTCCTGCAGTGCATCTGGTCAAGGAGCAGACAGCCAATCAGGATGACACAGACCCATGCTTTGTTTTTTTTTTCCATCTTTTGTTTTTGTGTTTCATCTCCATCCTGCGTTGGCTCTGCTACTCTTTCATGTCATTTCTATTTTTTCCATGTTATTTCCTTACCTGACAATTTCACCTTGCCATTTCTCTTTTCCGAGTAACCGCTCTGCCTCCTCTTTTGTAGAAGCTTCTATTGCCAGCCTGTCGAGGGAGAAGGAAAGGAGTGCAGAAAAATGAGGGTGAGGAGTTGTAAGCAATATTCATTCATTAGAAAACCTAAGCCAAACATAATACCTCTGTTCTCCCATGGGGTAAAATGAGCTTATAGATGATGCAACTTTAATGATACGGAGGAGAGGATGATCGTGATGAAATGGAATGAGATGAAAAATTAAAATGAACCTCAGAGGTAATTGATATAAATAGATGGGCTTCCCTCTCCAGCTCATCTTATCTTGTTTCTTGTAATCCAATACATGATGAATTATTATTTGAGGAGAGTCAGCGAAGTATAAAAGAAAAGATGAAATGCTCGGAGGAGGACAGGAGCAATCAAATCTTACAGACAGATGCCAGAAAAGAGCAATAAAACGAGACATAAACAGTAAGATTGTGCTACCTGGACACAAAAACAGAGACAACACGTCCTGTTCTTTCCTAAAATACCACAAACAAGCACTGACAGTGAGACAGAGAGAGACATAAACATAGTGAGCACTAAGTATTACGCAGAGCAGACTAGACAAATACAGACTCAAACCAGACAGGTAATAATCAGGACCAAAAAAGTTTAATCAAGACGTGCAATTTGAATGGGGGATACAGGGGATTTTCTGCTGATTGGAAGCAAACATACAGCAAGTAATTCAGAAGCCCCGTGCTATTAAAATATATATATCCAACCTCATTCAAAGATAAAAGTAAGCTAGTACATAAAGTCCAATAAGGTAAAATCAGCCAATAACAACATTGCCATCTGGTCTTCCTCTGCCAGTAAAAGACTGTTATGATTGTCGGGGTGTGGTGATCCTGATGTGGGTGTGTTATTGATATTGATCTAACTGTCTAACTTTGGTAAAAAATAGATAAATGTCTTCCCCTTTATTAAATCAACTTATGCTTGGACTGATTAAGCAAAGTAAAGTGCAGTAAAACTAGAAAGATACACTCATATATAAACTAAACTGGAAAATATCAGACTGATGCCGTATTAAAACAACACTAAACGTATGGCTGAGATACAACAGAAACCATGATCAACACAACTGAGCATTTTTTAAAATATCAGAATTATAAATCATTATAAAGTAAGATATAAAACATGTACAATGATGTTAACTATGAAAAGAAAATGGTCAAGACATATAAAGTTATTTAATCCCATTGAACTAAGTCAGCAATCAATCAAAATAAAGTCAGATATTAATGCTAAAGATGACCAAAAACATTGAGTAATATCCAAATGTTATAATGACAATATGACTCTAGTGAAGTCTATAGAAACATAATAAGCACTCTAACAAATTCATGACAAATGCCACAAAGGAATTGAAGAAGCTACTTATTTGTTATTTCATAATGCTGCTCATAATATCTGTAGTTTGTAATATGGTACATAGACTAAAACCTGAGCAAGGCGGTCAGCAACAGAAAGATTGAAGATAGTTGCGTGTATAGAGTAAGCAAACGTATCTGATGCGACGCTAAATGCCAAACAGATAATGAAATTCTATAGACAGTGATTATGAGATATAGGTATTTACAGTTAGCCTTGTCCTGCTCACTGTATTGAGGTTATAATACCAGTTGTGTTGGCAGGTTAGGTGAAGGACACACACAAAGTCAACAGAAAGATGTGATTATTACTGTATGTGTGTTATTCCTTTCTACTATCAGTTTTCAGTCTAGTCAGGAAATAACTGCCATCAAAGTTTTGATAATGCTACTTTAATGGCCACAATATATATCAGCAGTCTGGTGAAGTGAATCTAAGCTTAAAACTCCACTAACTAATGATTGACAGCTTTCAATCACTATATACAGCATGTGAACACTTGTAATCAAGTTCACTTTAGGTCAGGTGATGACATCTGAGCCACCTTTGTTCACTGAGATATGGTTCAAAACTCCTTATTGACCTTTTAGATGATATTGATGGTTTCAGAGGGTCAAAAGCAAAAACCAGTACACAAATCAATAGTCTTATTTGTACAATACGATCATGCTGTGTTGGAATTTACATGTGAATGGTGTGTATGAACATTTTAAAGACTGAAATAAAAAGAAGCACTTCATGCCTTTGTTGAAAATGTGTGTTGAAATGCCTTTAATGTTTGTCCTCCTTTCGGTTCTCTGCTTTCCTCTGTGAATGCTGGTCGTGTAACATAAGCTGTCTTTTTGGCCTGAAGTCTTGAAAAACAGATTAAGTGATACACTCTTACAGTAGGAAGTGCATGAAGCGAGGTTGAGAGCAATGTGGGGTGAGAATGGGTCGACCTAGTATGCGTGTTTCTAGTAATCCTGTGTGTGTGAATGTGTGTGTGTGTGTGTGTGTTTACAAGTAAATAAGTATGCGTGTGACTGTGTAACTGTGGCTTAGCTGACGTGAGTCCTTGTGCGTATGCGTGTGTGTGTGTATGTGGGGAAAGACTGAGTGAGTTACACATTTTCCGTGACCATTTTAGCATGTCTGTTTGTATATTTGCCACTTTCTGACCAAGTCTGGGTGAGCCTGTGATCCTGTTGGTGCCTGTGTCTCTGTGTGTGTGTGCATTTGTGCATGTGTGCCTTTGCTTTACGAGTGATGGCAGTCCAGACTCCCACTGTTCACCCATCTGTCCCCACCAGTCCCAAGGCGAGATCAGAAAGAACACTGCCTCGAGAGGGTTGTGCATGAATGTGTGTGCGTGTGTGTGTATTTGTATACCAATCTGTGTGTGTTCAGTGTGCTTGAGCTCCTGTTTCCAGGGCTGTGGCTGTCAGTGGAATAACTAGGTAGTGCAGAGCCAGTGAGTGTGTGCCAGATTAAAGTACCCCCTACCAGCAGCCCAAATCAACTGCCTCATCAGGACATGTCACACACACACACACACACACACACACGCACACACACATACACACAGACATCAACAACACTGATCTGCCAGCCACAGTGTTATCGTGACCTACAGAGTCAAATTGTTTCTTTTTTTGGGTTTGTAAGAGCTTGTGAGTTTTGTGCGCCGTCATATTTTCCGAGATTTGGGCTGAAGGTCAACATTACAAAGCCTAACTTAAATTCCCCCAGTGGGCTTATTTTCAGCTCAGCACTGTGTACAAAATGTTCTTTGACATTATGTCTGTTTGTTGTAGTTTTAGATCAGGGCCAAAGAAAGGCCGGTTGTAATTATTTTAAACAGAACATCCTTCTGCTTCATATCAGATTAGGGAAATTAATCAACATCTACAATCAATGGCTACAAGCCATTAAATCTTATTGCCTTTGGTGATTTACTTTTTTATTTTTATCTATTATTTGTGTAGAAGGTGCAGTTATCATGCAGTGTCACTCAGAGCAAACAAACAACCAAAAAAAAGTGTTGCAATTCCTAGTTGAGCCACAAGAGACTTCGGAAATAAGGGACTGTCCATCAGCATTTACTGCTCCAGGCTGTTTGACATTAGTCAGGGTGAATTTGATCTATATAACTAATGTAATAGCTTGTGTGTGCAAGTCAGGAAATGTATATTTGCATTCACTGACTGCATTGCATTTGCATATTTATGTGTGTGCATGTATGTGTGTGTGTGTGTGCTGGCATTTTCTGTCATCATTAGAAGTGACATGAAAGCTTCCCCATTTCAAAGTGTCATCTGTTCACCCACTGTTTGTGCGCATGTGTGGAGTTAAAAGGCTGTTTTGATCAGCACGATGGCAGTACATTCAAAGCTAAATGCCATATTACTCTGACCGAAAGGGAGCAAAAACAGCACCAAACTCCTTCGCCCCCAAAATACAGAATGAAGAGATTTCCAATGTTTCTCAAATGAAAAATCTGAAAAGACAATGTGGGCTTGTCAAAGGCTGGTTAAATGTTTTGATGAAAACTTCAAGCAGTTTAATTAGATCAGTCAAGGCCTTGTTAATTAATCATAATCCTTCATGAAAACCTTTTATCCATGTGTGAGGAGTCTGACACCTGTCTGGATATATTTTGTTGTCAAGTTATCTGGTAACTATGTCAGTGATACCATAGCAGTGATTATGATCATCAGTACACACACACACACACACACACACACACACACACACACACACACACACAGAGTACAAGCATAAATAATGATATCATATTGTGGTGAACTGAATTAAGTCGAAGGATATGAAAATGTATTTGTCCTCCAGCTAGTCAATGTTAATTCAAATTCAGTAAAGCAGCTCGTCTTTGTGTTTCATTTGTATGTTTGGGTTGCTATGCTACTGCTCCAACATGTTATTGTTGATTACCAAATAAGCTCTGTCATGTTTGTGTGTGTGTGTGTTCGTGCATGTGTTCTTGTTGCATAGGCACACACATTGATAGTGTTGTTTTTGTTTATCTTGTTGTCATGAGCCCCACAGTAAAGTTGAGACACCATTAGAGTTGAGTAGAGGTCATCTTCTACCAGGGAGAGCTCTCCTCCGATGCAACATAAATATACACAACACCGACACAGTGGTGTGTATGTGTGTGTGTGTGTGTTTGATGTGGTAATGTGAACTCAAAGTTGGATCTGTGCTAATACCTCACATGCTGGCTCTGAAGTCTGTTTGACTCTGTGCATCGTAGACTTGACACGTAACCTAACACATGCACACAAACACAGAAGTAAACTGTGTGAAGTTTGTGTATTGTTCCAGCGGTTGCCAGTGGAAACCAGAAATTGCAATAAAACCACACTGAGGATACAACTAATTTCCCATTAAGTATTACAAATGGATGCCTCTCTATTTGTCATCCATCATTTGTCACTCCTTCGCCCACACTCTCCCACCTGCAAGTTGTCTTATCACCATGACGATAAAGCCCAGGTGTATGTGTCTCTGTCTGTGTGTGTGTGTGTGTGTGTGTGCATGTTCACACATATTTTTATGATTAATTTTTCATAACTGCTAATCCTGATTTTTGTTACTATGCAAGAGGCTGATTATGTTGTCCGTTGCAGGTGTGTGCATAGTGTGTGCAGGCCTGTGAACACACATACACACATACTACAAACAAAGAGACACAAAGTCAGATCCAAATGCAAACAGACTTACACCCAGACACACTGTTTGGATCAAGACTGAGACCAGCCAGCCAAGGGGAAGCTAACAGAGCGTATTAAATTCCCAGACGCTTCTCTCAACACCATAAGCATCCACACAAGATACATGATAAGTTTCAACCTGTCTTCAGTCAGACTAGCTCTGTCTGTCCATACCTGTTTACCAGTTTCTCTTACCAAGGGGTAGTCTGTACACCTTGATCATTTTTGCTCCCCTTTTAACCCAAACATCTACTTTCCTTATCTCATATGGGCACTTCTTCATCTCTCTCTCTCTCTCTCTCTACTTCTGTAACCACTTTCAGACCGACACAAAATCTGTGTTTCCATCTAATGTCAAGCAAATTTTAAGCAAACTTACGAAATATTGCAAAACAGAAGAAAAAAAAGAAAATGCTAATTAGACACATTTCCATCTGCAAATATATTAGGCTTTGCAAAGCATAGTTTCGTGTGCTATGTTACGCATGGCTGTAATAAACAAAGTAGAGGAAGTACAGGTTGCCAACTGGAAACAAAACCTCACCATGGCCATCTGCAACAGAAAAATAGGTGTCTAGAGGTCTTCAGGAATTTGTTTCAATTGGGAAATTGGAATTGTTATTTCATATCAGCTAGTATAGGCAAAATGGAATAACCGGGAAAGTGCTGACACTAAGAACTGAATGAATAGTTATGATATGCTGTTGAAGTACAGTTGAATGATTTAAAGGATAAGGCTGGCAATTCTTTTACATTTTCTTTCCGTCAGTAAATCTCATGTGAAGAGCCAAACCAACAATGAACTCGCTAGATTTTGTTGCGCTACATCACAACCTCTTTACTATGTACTGACAGTCTGAGGAGTTTATAATATAGTTCAAAGTCAAGAGGTTGTGATACGTAGCACAACAAGCGAATCAAAGGTCTATGAACAGCACCACGCATGTACAGACAACTCACTTCTGAGAGTTATTATCGTATTGCTGTTATTAGTCTTTGGAGCAGCTTCTAAACAATTCAAATATATCAGACTTTGGATACAGACATACTGAGGTACGGTAAGGTTGGTTTAGCTCTGCACATGAGATTTGTTGACAGAAAGAAAAATATAGAAAATTGCCAGCCTTATCCTTTAAGGCAGATTTGTCAAGATGGATATTTGGGAGCTTTCAGAAGAATGCAAGATTCACAGTCTTTAATTACCAGAGATGTTGACATGTATTCACAAACCAGAACCTGGTGAATACGGTAACTTCTGTATGACCTCTCTCCCTCCCTCCCTTTTTCTTTCTCTTTGGCAGATGAAATTATCTCCAGCTCATCTGTGTTTGAACTTGTTGAGCAGGTGACATTTTAAAATCAGGTTTAATTGTGCTCTGCACATAACTACCTATCTCACCTTGCTTTCCTCGGTCATCCACCTGTGATACATGCACACACACACATTGTCTGACAGGTGACATTTTAATCAGGTTTGGTTTGTTTGGAGTGTGCTGCAATCGTGCCACCAGTTAAGCTCTCTGCCACACACACACACACACACACACACACACACACACACACACACACAAACACACACAAACACACACAGTCACAGGCACTCAAAAACAACACACACATAACAGAACACACACACACCACAATCACTTATCTCATCCCATTAGACTAACACAAGTCACATATGGGAACATAGTCATGGCATGTCAAGAGAAGAAAAGGAAAACTGATGTAGGTTTTATTGCAATTTTATAGGGTAGGTCAAGTGCTCTGCAAGCTAGAAACACCCAGGTCTCTAACAACATAGCATACTTTTATGGTTTTATGAGATAATTGCACAACAAAATCAGTAAAGAGTGTCTCATAGGGGGGAGGGGTAGGGCTGTCTATCATAAACATATCTCGCATAACAAGAGTCACACTCCTGCTGTGCAGCCAGCCACTCAGAACATCCTCATTAACTCCTCCTCGCATGATATCTTTGTCTTTCTCCCTCATTTATCTTTCAATCTATTCATTACCACCTGTGTGAGTGATGTTGTACAATTACATAAAAGTATTGGTAAATTGCTGGTGTTAAGTGTTTAGAGGCTGACAGAGAGAAAGAGAGACGAGAGTGAAAGTTAGTGAGCAATAAAGCAATTTAGAGTGTAAACAGCTGAAGACGGTAGATGAATGAATCATGATATTTAAGTGAGAGGAAAAATAAAAGAAATCTTGCATGTGTAGATACAAATAAACAGACATATTTAAAGACGAATGATAAAAACACCTACGATAAAAGATAAAAACAGACAATCAAAGGCACAGAAAATAAGAAAAGAGAAATGAAAGAAAAGAAAGAAAAGAAAAGAGCTGGAGAATCCTCTGCTGTCACTTCATGCTGGCCTCTCACACATCACTGCACCATGCATCATTATCTCTCCGCCTGAACTTTGACTCAGTGACCTGCGTTTGACCCCACAGCTCTAGAGCACAATAGTGTGCCATGTTTGTGTTTGCATGTGTTTTTGACTCAGTGAGGAAGCCGTGTATGACAGAGATAATCAGCTTACATTAGTGCAGATAGTGGATTGGCTCAGTCGGTCTACCACACACGACAACATAACAAACAAACCAGATATCCAGCTAGCCATATGAGCATACCGGCTGTGGCCTACTCACACACACACACACACACACACACACACACACACACTGCTAAAACTAAAGCTAAATGAGGACATGAGGGCTTTTGAGGACGGGCTTTGGCATGCCTGTGCTATTATTTCTTGTTACCAATTGCCCAAAATATGCATCAATACCGACGTTTGTGGATTCTACCTGTTATTAATTTTAGTTCTCACTATTCTCTGTGTTGCTTTATTGCTTTCCACTAACCTCTACCGTCATCTCAGCTGTTGCCTCACCTGCCCTCCGTTTCCTAGGCACCTTACCTCCACTTGTACACACCTGCCCCTCTGCTCCTCTGGGATATACCTATACAGACTGTATTGCATTTGTTTTCAGTTAGATGGCTAATTGTTCTTTTATTAATTGAATTACTCCCAATTAAAAGACCTTTTTCACGGCAGGCACTTTCATTCATTTAAGCAGGAAAAGCACAGGTGCAGTTAATAACTTAAATTTAATATAATGACTGTATTGCATTCAGGTGAGCTTTGGTATTGTGGATGCTCACTCACTGACATGAACTATTGAGACACTTTATAGAATGGAGCCATTGTTAATGTTGTTAATTACACCTGTGCTTTTACAAGTCAAAATGTCTGCTCTAATAACTACCACAGGAGGAAGGATGGATTGAAAAAAAAAGGGTAGAGGATGGTACATATGCTTTACACTTGGAAAATCCGACTCAAATTATGTTTTTTATGTGAGCAGTGCATCAAATGCTGTTTCAAGTATTGTGTCTAATCTCTGCTTATGATGACGGAGGGAGGAGATATGATATGAGATAGGAATTATAATGAGATCACCAAATTGCTAATAATGTTATTAATGCTACAAATAAAATGGAAAAGTGTTCCATTGTCCCACCCTAACTGGTCCAACACAGAGTAATGAAAATGTCAATCAAGGCCAGCCTGTGCACAGCCACACAGTTAATCAGAAAGATCGAATTAGCTGAAATAAGTGAAAACACCTGCGTGGGTATACCAAGGGTGTTTTCACAATGGTTTCCAACTGAGCTAACAACTGAAACTTTTCATTGTGTGTGTGCATGTGTGTGTGTGTGTGACAAAATAAAAACTCAGCTACCCTTTTGATCTGTTTCTCCACATGTCCTCTAACATATTGTCTATTTGTGGTGTACACTGAGCATTTGTGGGTGAAGATGCAGGTGTGTGTGTGTGCATGGTTACGTACAGTTGTGTGACACGAGTTTCAGAACAGTGTCATTGTTTTGCATTTCAACAGGGCGGTCTTTCAATGTTTTTGCCTACCAATAGCAATCACATGAGTCATGGCATGCAAGCATTTCCTACATATTTCCCAGAAAAGTGTCTTAGGCTTTGATGGCTGTTTATTTACAGGCACCTGCTATTTGATTACCAACACTGTTAAGCTGATATAAGTCACACGACAGAAATCTTCACCACCTGCATGCGTGTTCACCATGTGTTAACTACACATACGCACACACACATACATTTGATGATTATGTGTGCATGACTTGAATTTTGCCTGAATCTAGGCTTAGTGGGTAGAAAAAGTAAAATGTAATATTATCATTATTATGTAATTATCATCTACGTGATTCTACTGCACAAGACAACACAGACACAAGAACATACTAACACATACTAGCAAGTAAATTAAGTGAATAAATTAACTGTAAATGAAGAAAATTTGTTTGTATATAGTATATTTTTTATAATTACAATTATAATTAAAAATTTAATTAGGATATACTGGTTAAATAAGCTCGGACCCGTGTTATAACAGTTATTTACCATTTTTGGTGTATACTTAACTGCCTAAAATAGCTTCTAACAGTCCTCAGCTACCAGGTATCAACCTGTTGCATTCAGCCTAGATACATGTGTGTAGGTGGGGTGAGAAATAGCAATAAATGATTTGATTTGATGTTATATAAGGCCTCAGGTTATAAGGCATTAGAGGAATCGTAAATCAGTGAGGTCAGGTATCACAACTGGTTACAAATCCCTTCCCAGTTTTTGAAACAACACTACACATTTTCTAAATGTTAGAAACAATATATTAAAACATATTCTTAAAAAGGGTTAGGGTTATATACACACATATATATATATATACATATATTCTGAACATGCACACACTCATATCCTGTGTTATGAAATCATGTTTTATGTTCCAGCTGAACACTTCCACACATCCAGATGCTAAAACAGTCTGCCCCATCATGTGTCATAGTTAACAGACCAAGGCAATATTGTGAAATAATCTAGTTTCAGGTTAAATCTTTGAAGCTTTCCAAACTTCCAAATACTATGTGTATTTTCCTTTTTCTAGGTACTAAGTAATGAAAGTGGTGAAGATAACAGTAAAATATATAATAATTAGGGCTGTCAAACGATTATTTTTTTAAACCGAGATTAATCGCAGAATTTCCATAGTTAATCACGATTAATCGCGTTTTGAATTGCATGTTTAAAATCCTGTTATTTTACATTTCAAGGCAGTTTTAAGCCCATAATGTAAAGCATTTCTTACCAGAGTGTCTTAACTGGGAATCAATCACAGCTCTGCTGCAACTCCCACACTCCAGAATGGTCCTTTGGTGGAGCTGAGGCTCGCTTGGCTGCACCTGGGTGTTTAGCGTGGAGGTGCTAACTCAAACTCGACGTACTCCGGTGGTAGTTAAACTCCGTTTGACACAGGTTGCATTTTACTTTTGACTTGTCAACTGAACCGTCTGGAAGTGTTTTAAAGTTAAACAAGCCGTTCAAAAGTCCAGTAGCTCTCTTACTTTCCATCACCACGGTAGGTTTACTGCAGGAGGCCACTTCAAAGCATAGCGCTACAGCTAGAGGAGCTGTCTACGGGTGAGTAGAAGGGACCAAAAGGCTTGCAAAATTAAAATGCGATTAAAAAAAATAACGCGTTATGGATTGCATTAATCTAATCGCGATTAGCGCGTTAACGCTGACAGCCCTAATAATAATACAAACAAGTTTGTGTCAGAGATTCACAATCACAAACACACACACACCAGCGAGGGGGATGTCTTATTTGTCTGAGAGTGTGTTTGTGTGTTTTTGTGTTAACAGCATGAGTCACAGGATAATTGCCCACATGAAGCCTGGCATTAGAGATCATTTCACACCAGGGACGGGAAGCACAGTCAAACACATACAAACCTCACCTCTCTTCCAGCTGTTGGAGGTATTTTCTCAGCTCATCTGAGTTTTTATTGGCCTTTTGAAGTGCGTCGCTCAGAACTTTCTCTCTCTCTCCGCTCCTCCTCTCCAGCTCTTCTTGCCGCCTCCTCAGTCTCTCTGCCTCCAAGTCTCCAAGCTCTTGTCTGAGTTGTCTCCCTTTTTCTTCACTGATTTTCTGATACTCCTCTTCCATCTCTTTCCTCCTCCTCTCAATCGTTTCTTCAAACCCCTTTCTCAGAACTCTTTCTGCCTCTAATTGCTCTTCTTTCATGTGTTTCTCTTTCTCTTCTGCCTTTCTCTGCACATCCTGGTGAAGGGTCCTCTCCCACTCCAGCCTGCCCATCTCCAGGGCTTCTCGCTGGGCCTTCTCTCTCTGGGAGGTCTCTGCCAGTTCCTGGAGCTCAGCCTCCAACTCAGCCAGGCGGGTTTGGAGCTGATGGAACTCGTGAAAAATGAAGTAGCTCACACCACAGTAGCTACACACCGTCTCACTGCGCTCCATCTGAGGGGAAAATACACACATTTGTTAGAAATAACAATTATTATTATATTAATAATCTAATTAGGTAGAATGATAATTTGGCAACTTCTTTTGTGTAATTTAAAGATCCCCTTCAGTCATGTTTGAGGACACATCAAAAATAGTTTACATAGTTATGGGTTTGTTTCTCACAAAAACGTTCAATTATGTTCTTAAGAATCCCTTAAATGACTTCTAATCCTTGAATCTGTATTTTGCAAATATATAAATATTCAAAAGTTTAACTCCTGACCTGGATACAAGATGTCTCTTACTTCTTGTAAAGTGCATTCTTAGTGCACTGGAGACTTTTTGATGGGAAGGGGCCTTTAAATCAAACAGTTCTCTTGTTAAATGCTTGGGAAATAATAAAGTTGGTATAATTTAGCTAGCTGATGATGAATAGAAATGGAGAGTGTCATGGGCTAATGCCGCACAAAAACTACTCTGATTATACTGTGTGGACCGTGACCTTATTATTGTAGGATCACATAATGTTTCCTTTTATTCAGTACTTTCAGTTTTATTAGTTTGATTCATATCGGGGTGAATTTCCCTTTCCCAGTGCATGACAGGCTACAGACTGAGTTTAATGATACAAACCTTTACTGCACTCTATTAGTCAGCAGGCTATTAAATCTCTGTTGATTTGAAGAGTTGAAGGAGGTAGCTAAAGAAGTTATGATGAGTCACTCAACTGACAGTAAATTGATTATGTCATGTCTGTAACAAAAGCGAGTGCAAAAACAGTGCAAATTAGTGTAGCAGTGTCTACATTTGTAATAATGTGTTTTGTGTGTCTTGTTAGATTTGTTTATTGGATCGCCATTCGGATGAATCAGTGTAATCATCTGTGGCAAAAAGTACTTTTCCAGCAAAGAATGAAGAGTGTCTGTTCAAGAGTGAAGAGTTAGTATTTTGATATGTGTTGAATATAATCTGTGAATCATATGTATAATGAGTGTTCCTAAATGTGTATATCCTGCTTTCTGTAGAGGAATCTAATTGAAAAGGAGTCTAGAAATAGCATTTAGTTTGGTTTGGTTTGGTTTGTTGTATAGGTCTTGTCAAGCTGAAGTTTTAAAGCTGTCTATAAAAACAGTTAGACTGACAACTTCGGGTCCCATTATCCATCAAAATCTGTTTCAACCGCTGGTGTCAAAAACATCCTTTTATCTGTCAGTAGTTCAAAGCAGAGCAACATGGATGCTCTAATCCCTCCTTCAGATATTGTTTTTACAGATGTCTGTTGGAAAAAGAACATCTCCCAAAATGATCTTTCATTCTTCGTGCGTGTCAGTATATTCTCTCTCCAAGCTGTTGTCACTTTTTCTTGGCTTACACGGGATAAGATCACATCCGCTGAGCTTTCATCTTCATGATGATGTGTGGCAGGGAGGCAACTGATATTTGGATGACATGCTGACAGCTCCCGAGTCAGAAAGCTCCAAATAGATGTCTGCTAGATGATGTAAACAAGGTGAAATAAACTCACAAACAAAGCTGCCGTGCTTGGGAAAACAACAGTCCACAGAACTGATCATTTAATTGCCTCGGTCAAAGAACAGATGTGATTGCTTCAGCCAAACATGTTTGAGTTTGACCAACTTTTTTTTTTAACTAATGGTTGGAGTGAGATGAAGTTTGGTGTGCACATTTTCGCTGTCAAGAGCAAGAAGTTAATTAATGTGATCCTGAGGCTGTTTGTCCGGTTCCACATTCAAACCAGACTTTTCTGTCTTCTAATGACAGTTTTTCATTGTCTTTGCCTTTGTGGTGATGTGCGACAAAAACAAGTTTGAACTAATGCCGAAAGCATTAACGTGACCAGACAGCCAGGAAGAAGGACAGAGTTCAAAAGAATGGCAGCCGCTACTTGAAAGTCTTTTCCTGAAAGACACTGAAATGGGTTTTATTGAGCGATCACTGTCCTTGTCATCTCTCTCTTTCTGTCTCACTCTGCCTCTCTTGATTCCTTCTTCTTTACTGTAAGGGCGCACTCACACTAGGCAATCGTACTGTGCCCAAGCACGTTTGCCCCCTAAAGTCCGGATTATTTGGCTAGTGTGATTGCAAGTGTACCATGCTTGAGTATGGTACACTTTCCTGGCACGGTACGGTTGGAAGACGTGTGCTGGAGCACGGTACACTTGGTCACGCATGCGCACTAGGGATTAATATTTTTCCCAAAAATAAGACATTTTAAATCCTGGGAAAAGAAGCCAATTTTCCCAGGAAATCAACAATTTTTAAAAGCAACACTAGTTGAGCCCTGGTCAACAATGCAACAAGGAGACATTATGCATGGGTTCCCAATCCGACCATTTTTTGTGTATTATTTTATCATTATTAAGGCAAAAGAACTCAATTTATGTCCATTGCTGCGTGGACTTCATTACATCTGCTGCACCGCTGCTACCACAATTATGAAATGCTAAGTTTATTGTCTGTGACTGTGACCCTCATAAAAGTAATATTTTACAAATCTGCATTATATGAACTAATTTGAACGAAATTTGTTAAAGTAAGTCATTTGGCGACTTCTAAGTCATTCAGTTAAACAAATTTTTACTTTTACTGGCGTTAAGAGTTGAATCAGTACTGGTTTTACTAGTCTTTTTAGTATAATAATCATAGTGTGTTGTGTTAATTGATCGGCTGTGTTGTGTTTTACCTGTGCACACCGTGCGATACAAACACCTGTGCATGTTTTATGAGAGTAAACTGTCTATATGTTTTTGCGCAAAGTATGTGTCGGAGGCAACCGTGCTTGAGTACACTTGGGTTTGAGGTAATGTGAGTGCGGGCCAGCGGGGACAGGGAAGGGGGGACATTCGTGCTTCAGCACGGTACGGAACAACTGGCCCTAGTGTGAGTGCGCCCTAAGAGAGAAGTCTGAGAGACTGACAGGGAAGTAGACCAGACAGATTTGACCTCATCTAACTTTCTCTCTGTGTTCCCATCTAGCAAAGTGCCTTCCTACTCTGCAGGGTTTCTGACAGTGTATTGCGAGCCTGTCAGCCCACTGGGCCTGATATGACTCCCCACCAGGAGCTAAGCACCAGCGAATTGTTTTTTAAATGTATTTTAAGATGTTTTCTAAACAAAAATGTGTCACATGGGTCCTGTGCTCAATGCATTGCGAGTGTGCAGTCGAGAGAGAGAGAGAGAAAGAGAGGGGGGGCTGGCTGTGTGTGTGTGACAGTGAGGCAGACAGTGAGCAGAGAGTATGAAGTTAGCAGTATAGCTGTGAATCCCTCCACTCCCACCACCGCCACACACCAGGCCTAACCACTTTTCTGGCAGACACCCTGCTCTGTGTTAGCATCTTGTCTATTCATGTCAGGTCAAGGTGGAGATTAGGTCTGCCTCATGTCTTTGGCACAGCAGGAGTCTGTCTTCTAGCAGACATGACAGACAAAGGAGAAGACAAAGAACAAGAAGAAGATGAATAAGAAGAAAAAGAATGTGTTTTGCAGCAAATACTGAGGGGACTGAAAAACAAATACAAAGAGAAGAAGGTTGTGCATACTTTACATTGCCAATCTTTTCTAAGTGTTGTCTAAGATGTTAATTAGAGAAAATGTTTGACATTATATAAAACGATGAATTAAAAAAAACAACAACAACAAATTGATCGTAAAAGAAAATAATTCTTAGTTGCAGTCTTAGACACTAAGGATGCAACACTCCATAACAGACTAAACAGAGCCCATCTGTGATGCTGGTACACTTGAGAAAATCTAAATATTGTACACGAGAAACTCAAAAACAGAACAGTAGCAGCCACATATTACAAATCACAGAAGAAAACTGTGATAAATTGCAGTTAATTCAACCCTCAAACGCATCAATACACCAGATATGTCATGATGCTCATATCAAAATGCATATTTGACACATCTGAGCCAAACAAATGTATCATGTATAACACTATGATCATATCTTGTCTTTCTATGGTTTTATTTGTACTCTTTTTCGGTTACTGGGTACTACAACTGTGTCGATATACTTGTTGATGTATGTGTGCTCTGTTTGGTCCCACAGTAAGGTGTCTACAGACATTTGCACTGATGAAGGTCTTGAGTAAGAGGAATAAATGGGATGGGGAGAGATAGAGAGGAGGAAGTGTATTAGTGTGGGTGGAGAAAAAGCTGCAGAGCACGACAGTGTATTACATTGTGTTGCCACAGAATGCACTCTGGAGAATATGGGCTATTATCTGTTTGCAGTGTCAGTGTGTGTGTGTGTGTGTGTGAGTGTGTGTGAGAGAGAGAGAGAGAGAGAGAGAGAGAGAGAGAGAGAGAGAGAGAGAGAGAGAGAGGGAGAGAGAGAGAGAGAAAGTAAAATGGAAAGAGCCAGAGAGAGTTATTGTGTGTAAGTGTGAGCAATATTTGGTGCTGCAGCTCAGGGAGTTTTAGTGTTTACTGTGCAGATGTCCTGGTGGTTCCTGAAGGCAAAGATACAGCAACTATTAAGTGTGCGTGTAAGTGTGTGTGTGTGACTGTGTTTGTTAGTGGGGGCTGTATTTTGTTCATGCATGGAAATATCTGCGGGAGGGTGGGTGTGGTGGTGGTGGTAGTTCTTTATGCAAGTGATGTAGTTATGAAGACAGACAACAAGGGGGCAATACACAACATTAAAGTGACCCGAGGGCTGAATCGTGCCTCAGCTACAGCTTGACACACACACACACACACACACACACACACACACACACACCCACACACACACAGGGAAACTTTCTCATACAACTCATACACACAGTCAGAAGCACATTTTGCACAAACAGGGGGGGGCTGATGAAAGGCACAGACAGACACGCACACACCCAAAGATACACAGACTGACAAACAGACACACATGAAAACCCACACATGAAACAAGTATAAACATGTAGATGGGCACATGCAACAGACACAGACGCACAGAAACACAAATTTACTCATAAGCATCTTCAGACAGACAGGAAACTCACATAATCTCTCACTCTCAACACACGCACACACACACACCCTGAGGGCAGAATGTCTGCGCCACCAGTGGGTTGTGTGCTCCCGTGACTGAGTACGGCCCCGCGGGGAGACCCCTTGCCCTGGGCACTGACACGTTCACTTAGCACTCAAACCACAAAACTAGCCGCTTCACACACACACACACACACACACACACACACAGACACAGACACAGACACAGACACAGACACACACACACAAGGTTACATGCTTGCAAAAAAATACCTGAGAGGAGGAGAGAAGGACAGTTTGAATGAAAAAAGAGTAATAAAAGAGAGAGAGAAAGAGGAAAAGGTTCTTGTTGTCCTTTTAAATGTTTCATGCCAGCAGCCAATTGATGCTTCTCTTCCCACACCAAAACCTCTTTGTCCTCTCATGCACACACCACTTCTACTGCTCCCCTCGTGCCACTCTTATCTCTCTTTCGTTCTGTCTCTTGATTGATGCCATTAGCATGATGGACCACTGCCAAAGCATTTTTAAACATTACAGTTCCACATAGCGCCTACATTCACACGGCACACTGACTGAATCCATTCATCTGGCTGATCACTGTTCTATATGGAGAGTTAATAAATATATATTACAAAATAGCTCATCATAAAGTCAACACACAGTGTTTAACTATGCAAAATGTGTGCAACGCCTCGGGGTACATTGTTGACATCGAAGCTCTGTGTGTGTTTAAATCTTCAGTCAATAATCACAGAGCACCAACAGTGAATCATGTAACTGAACCTTTTTACACCTAACAGGTACCAGGAGTGTGAGTGTGTGAGTGTGTGTGTGTCTGTTTTGTGACTTGGACCCTCTCCACAGTTCATGTTATCACCGCAATGCCTCCATGCTCCATCAATTAAATATGGGGCTATTACCTCTCGCCTGATGTGAAACATTTAGGAGGGGTGGAGTGGTGCACAGGGTGTAGGTGGGGGCCAACAGGGTGGGTGTGTTCTGTGGGTGGCTGGTGTCTTGCCAGGTTGAGAAACATCATTAATTTAGGCCTTTTTAACTCCCTGACTGTCTGCGCGTGTGTCTGTGTGCTAATGTCTGCGCTCATTGTCTCATGTAGTAGTGAGGGTAAAGGTGGACCACTACATACACCAGACACAGGAAAAGATCTCCGGACAGTGCCTCTCCACTCCTCCTTCATCTTTTTCCCAAAACCTCTCACCTCACATCCCTTTCTCTCCTCTTTGTCATCTTCCTCCTCCTCCTCCTCTACAATTCCCTTGCTCTTCTCATCGTCTTCCTGCTCCTCTCCCTCGTCCACCTCCGCCTCTTCCGCTACAGCTGCCGTGACCCATCTGGCTCATCAAAACACCAGAAGTGGGTCACTGTCACGAACACACACAGACACTAGAGACACAGACACACACACACACTTACACAGTATAACCCCCCCCCGTCCACCCACCTACACCCAAACATGCATTCCGTGACCTACAGCAGCAGACCAAAATCTGATCAAACAGGCACACTGGCACTTACATGCACAAGTAAGCAACTACTGAAACCAATGTTTTCTTTATAAACTTTCAAGTTTTATGTTGGTATTTTTTAGAGAGGCTTGAAGAGTTATATTATGAGCACACTGAATAATAAATGCAGGCACTGAAAGGCACAAAAACACACAAAAAATAGTTGTGTTCTTTGTTCCTTTAAGTGCCTATATATTGAGCAAATTGAGTTGTTTGCATTAAACCGCTCTTCCTTCGCTCTTTGTCTCTAAATTGCATTTATCATATAAGCATATAACCAAGGCTTGCACTGAAGGGGAGACAGCTTGTAGGATTCACACAGCATAGCAAGCAGAAACTTAATATTGCAGACAGCCGGCCACAACAGATCCACAAAAACACACACACAAGAGACTACACAATTTATTTTCTCTAATCTTCAGTACTTGAAAAACCTGAATATCAATGTGCAATTTTGAAAAGTGAGGCCAGAAAAAGAAAACTACAACTTTCAATCGCAAACGCCATCGCAGATATACAGAGGCACAGCTGAGCTCACATCGAAATCTATTTTGAGATGTTATGGAAGGGGTACAAGGCATTTGAGCATTTTTTTTTTGGGTGCCTGGAGGATTAGAGGCATTAGGATTAGGTTTAATCAAGTGATATGATGATGGGTGGCGGATTTAGAAAGGAAAAAACAAAGGCGGGAGAGCTGACTCACATCATACCTGGATCCTTCTTAATTCTCTCTTTCAAATTCTCTCTTTTTCAATCTAACAAATGCTTTCTCTCGATATCTGCTTAACGGGCACTTCATGTCGCTTCTCTCTCTGCCTGTCTGTGAAATCACTCACACGATAGATCACGCAAGCAGTTAAGAAGGAATTTAGTAGTTAAAGGACTTATCCATGTTTTTTTCCCCTAATTTTCCTGAAAATTTTTTGGACTGCGACAGTGTATAAGAGCTTGTGAAGTGTGTGTGTGTGTTTTTGTGTGTGTCCTCTTGAAAACATCGGCCAGCTGTGCTCTTGTCTTTGCGTGTCAAAATGAAAATGTTTTTTTGAGCTTTTGTCACTTTGTGTGCATGTGTGAGTGCTTTTGTTTTTTGTTTTCCTGTTTCTTTTTGTTTTTTTGCTTTTTCCGTGTGTGTGTCAGTTTGTGTACGTGATTATGCCCAGGCACATTTGCATACATGGCGCGCACGTGCATGTGTGCGCTCCTGTTCGAGACGGTGCTTCGTGACTGTGGCTTTGTTGATCTTTGTGACGATTAAGACCCCCTGTGGTGCTCACTGTAGCGAGAGCCAACACTGAGATTCCACTCATCTGGACCCCAAGGCGCAACACACATCACATGACAATTGAGTGTGTGTTCATTGTGAGTGCATGACTGTACGTGTGGGTACGTGTGTGAATATTTGTGTGTGTGTGTGCAAGTTCCTCGACCACGGCACTGGTGTGTGTCTGTGTGAATGAATATGCTTCTGTTTCTGTATGTGTATGTGTATGTGTGTGTGTGTGTGTGTGTGTGTGTGTGTGTGTGTGTGTGTGTGTGTGTTTGAGGGAAAAGGGAGGGGTAGTAGCGGTCACAAGGGATGGAGTGCAAGTGCAAGAGGGGGGCAGAGGCGTGCGAGCAGCAGAGAAGAGAGAAGGGAGGGGGCAGACAGATCAGGGGCATACTGTATTGTACAGTGGATGAATCAAAGTGTGTGAGATGGCCAGTGTCTGGGTTTTGTATGTCTGTATGGAAGAGTACAACTGAGGAATGCATGCTTGATCATTCACACATACACACAGAGTTGTGTGACTGCAGACAGCACAAGTGGAAACAGTCACAAGAAAGTCAGCAGAACAGACAAAGTGCAGAGAGGAGAGTGTTGATTGAGTCAGAAAGGTAGAAAAAAAATTAAGGGCTATGCTAAATTGAGCACTTAGAGGAGTTATAATCCAGGGTTGCATGCTTGTCGCCTCACTGGTTTTTCTCTCATTTCCATATCTTCTCGTACCTTGCCTTCCCTTCGCCCGTCTGCCTGGCTGCCCACCTCGTTGGCTCCTTTGCGTGAAAGCAGGGAAAGAGCAGTGGCAGGGAAAGAATCACCTATGGCTGCCTCGACCGGCACTTGGCCACGCATCACATCACATCCAAACACAGGACGAGGCACAGCACGGCATGGCAGGGCACACACAACAACAAACAACAAGCCTGAGGAGCAGGAGGCATGGAGAGGACTGGCTGAGGCTGTCCATTTTGTTCTGTCAATGCGTTTGGGTTTTAGTTTTGCTGATCATCTGTCTTCAAGTGTTTTCTTTAAGTTACATCGTAGTTAGTCTACAGAACTGACCGGCGACTGTGCCCACTAGCTTGGCACCTTTATCATACTACAAACTGGAGGCACTGGAAAGTGAGGCCTTATTTAACCACCAGGCAGAAAATAATGTGCCGCAGTATCAGTTATATGAACAAGTCAAGATAACAGGGAAACAGTACTGTTGTCAAGGTTATACAGTGTAGTATACAGTACTTCACTTTAGTCTTACTGGTCTATTTAAATATCTGTCTGCATTGTTGGGGTACTCTGCAGCTTTGCAATGTGAATTTGATTGGATATAAAAGTACTTTTATACTAAACAAAGACATCTTAGTATTTTCTATACAGATCAGCAGTGGTACTGAAGAAGTTATGTATAAAGCATTCACCAACTGGAGATATGAATCACTAATTTAAAACAGGTTGCACCACACAATCTAGTTCTACAGATCAGTTATGATTAAATATTTACCCTAGTAACTGCCAGGTGTAACTGTTGCTGCACGTTGTCAGCCTGGTGATGTATGACGTATGACAGACTGAAGGATATATACACTTAACATTTTTACACATGATGAAAATTCTGTTTGATATGTAAACTGGAAAAAATTAAATGAGGCCCACATTTCACACAAACACAACATACCACAAAAAACAAAGCGCTATGCCGCTAACTTTAGGCTAAATGACCAAATAGCGTTGGCTAGTTAGGCATGATTGGATATTTGCCACTCAATCAAAGCTTTGGGTATACTGTAGTAAAAACTCTGAACCCTAGTTTGACTCTTCAAAATGATAACTGAACTATTCTGGGCCCTGCACCTGATGTTTCTGCTTACTTTATACACTATATGTATACCATACACTATACCATCAAAATAAGAATAGCACCGTATTATAATTTAATGAGGAGTCTTTCTCGGAGTTGAGTGCAGACATAAGAGGTGAAGGCAGGACAGCAGGGCAGCCAGAGAGAGAGAGAGAGAGGGAGAGAGAGGGAGAGAGAAGGGGGAGTATAGTCTGTTACATTAATCAGAGTTAGCAGACAACACATGTGCTTCCGTTAGCCCCACTAGACCACGCATCACAACACACGGCTCGGCACGACACAACATGGCACGGCACAGTAAGCCAAGAGAGGCCAGAGGAGGCAACGCTGGCTGAATTGCGTGCGACTGCCTGTCTGTCCGTGCACGTTCTCATTTTCTGTTGCTGTCCAAATTGTGAATGAGCCTCCTTAAAACCGACCCAACTCTCGTATTTTTCATTTGCACTTTAAATCAGGTGAAATTTCATGTCATTATGTCTGACTGGATCACAGTGAGCAGAGCCAAGAGTAATTTGACTTGAGCTCTTGAGCGAGCAAAAAACAAATTATGTCGTCTGCAATGTTTAACTTTGTGCTTGATCTGAGTACGCCACGCAGAGAAGCTTCAGACAATTATAAATGAGTAAAATGGAGAAGATCTTATACTTATTAAACATCTAACAGCCAAAACAAACCCACTTTGACTGTAAGCACAAACACCTGAGGCTTCACCAGAGGGCAACTTTTGTGCAGGGAAAAATAACTTGTACTCAGTCTGTAAGTGATACATTTTACTTTTCTATACATCCCTCTTCCTCTTTCTTTTGATTGTAACAGGTGCAACAGAGTTAAAGGGTTAGCTTTTCTATCTTTGTGGCTTTATTAGATCCATTGAGACAACTACTAATTCTCCTTTTAACAATTTTTATCTGTATGATGTGTGTAAAATGTTGAGTCTAAAGAGAGACACTCTTATCATTTAATGTCTGCTATCAAACTCACACACTCAACAACATGGATGTTGGGTTTGTAAGAAACACTGTAACAATATATTTATTATTATTATGTTTTTATGTGGATTTTGTTTTATATTGTCTGAACACTTGATTAATGTCTTTCTTTTTTTAAATGGCATGGCAACTGCTTTATAATAGTAACAGTGACCTTGTAACGACCTGTGGATTATCATGCAATATTGTCACTTTGTATTACCAGACTCCAGACAACACCCGTGACAATATTGCACAATAATCCCCCCACTGTCTTTCAGTCATTAACCCTAACCCTGCAGATCAGCATTCACCTGATGAAATCTCTCTCTCTCTCTCTCTCTCTCTCTCTCTCTCTCTCTCTCTCTCTCTCTCTCTCTCTCTCTCTCTCTCTCTCTCTCTCTCTCTCTCTCTCTCTCTCTCTCTCTCTCTCTCTCTCTCTCTCTCTCTCTCTCTCTCTCTCTCTCTCTCTCTCTCTCTCTCTCAAAAAAAGGGCAGGAAAGGTGAGGGCGGAACAGGAAAAACAGCCCGAGAGGAGGAAGAAAGAGGACGATGATGAGGGAGGAGGAGGAAGGGAGCAAGTCTGAAATACACTGATTAGATTGAACAGACAACACATATGCCACCATTACCCAGCAACCTCCTGAGGTCATATCGAGGAGGAGGAGGAGGAGGAGGAGGAGGAGGATCAGTAAAAAAAAGGGGAGGAGCATGTCTGGTTTTAAACTATCCATTATTCAAGAAAAAGAGAACTGAGGGAATAAGAGGGAAAGAAAACGAGACAGACAGAGAAAGAAGAGAAAAAGAGAGATGTGTAGCGTGGTGTAGCTCACTGGGACATCTGGCTTGCGTCTCCTGTTCTCTCCTCTTTTCCTCTAGAAGACTTTGCATGCTAGCATTAAAAATGGATAGATGGAAGGAGGGAGAAGCAAGAGTGGTTGAGAGCCCTCAGTTGCACAGTCAATAGTCGGAAGAACAAATGACAGAACAGGAGAGACAACTTTGGTTTTTACATTGAAGCTTATAAATAGAGAGAAAGACACAGAAAGAGAGTTGAAAATGTTACAAGAATGCAAACAACTCAGTGTGAGATTTGACTAGAAGAGTCTGGTGTTTCACTGTTGTAACTTCTGGAATAAGTGAGTCTCCTCTGAGGTGTCCCAAAGAACACACTGTACTACTGTGAAGATATGTCAGTCTTTACAGTGCTAACAGAGCTGTAACAGTGTCTGCATGTCAGTCTGTTTTATAACATTAACTGCTAACAGAGATCAAACTTTTTCTATTACAGGACTTGTTTCAATCATGTGAGTGGTGGATCACTCAAGTTATTTTGTGTTTCAAACAAATGAAGTGCTTCACATGATGGTAAAGCATTCAAACATAGAGGGAGAAAAAAGGTAAATGTACACGCACAGCCCAGTTTAATGGCAGGAGCAAGTAATTAAGAGGACACATGATGAGTAGGTACCGACAATTAGGCTGAGATTTCAGAACACTTTATGTCGATCCTTTTTCCACCCAACACTGACACAAACACAATGTGTCTGTTCCATTTATTAGAGGATGTGATGGCGTGTCTGCCCTCGGGACAGGAAAAGGTAAAACACTAAAAGTAAAGCTCCACAGCAGGTGTTTCGGTGCACATTGAGCAAATCCTCTTTTTTTTTCATTTACCCCCGAAACACTCCTTAAGCTTAACCTGAACCAAATTCAAACCTTAACCCTAAAGTCTTTGAAGAAGTGAGGACCAGTGTTCTCATATTACAAAAATATTTCCTCTCAAGGGCTGAACATCAGGTTGGGTCTCACAAAAATAGGTATACTAGAGCGGATGCACACAGACACAGACACACACACAAAATGCATGTCAGTCTGAGAGTCACTCCAGTCAGCACCAGTCAGGTCTGGTCTGGTGACATCCAGGGTCTCTGTGAACTGCGTATCCATGTAGAGTTACATATTCAGCTTCTAATATCTGGAGAGAAACATTGAGACACAGACAGGAGGGAGGAGGGGGGAGGAGGAGGAGGAGGAGGAGGAGGAGGAGGAGAACTGTGGTACCATGTAGCACAGACACTGGAGCAGAGATGGCAGCCTCAGGCTGAGACACACTATAATGTGAATGCACTGGCTAACAAAACTCTGCACCTCCTCAATTATGAATGAAACTACAGTCACACAGGTAGTGAATGCATGCCATGGCGTGCAGTGTGTGAGTGTGTGGAGGGAAGGGGGTAAGTAAACACAGCCATTTGAATTATTTTTGTCTATAATCTCCTGTTGTATTGGTAATATGTACCTCTGCTGGTATGAAAGCAAACAGACAAAATTAAATAGATGGGATCTGACAGAGCAGTGTGAAGAAGAGAGGTGGCTGTGTTTTTATCTGTGTGTGTGTGTGACAGTCGGGGGAAAGTGTCTACAGTTTTGGTCTTTTCTGTTTTTCTTCATTGATTTTCTTCTCTCAGAAGAAAACAAAACAGAATCACTTATCTCTCATGCACACACAGTGAGATGCTCCCTATTCTCTCTCCCCCTCCCCTGCTCTCCACACACTCTAATTATCTGCAAAGTGAACGTCTTGTCCTGTTACATTGTGTTTCGGAGCTGTTCACAGACCGCAACATTTTAGAAGTTAGCAGGGTGTACGGTCCTTCCTGTCTCTGCTACTGCCTATTTGCTTTTGTTGCTCCTTTTCTCTCTCTCTCACTCTCTCTCTCTTTTTCCCTCTCTCTCTCTTTCCCTCTCTCTCTCTCTTTCCCTCTCTCTCTCCCCCCATGCTTCCTTCTCTCTCCAAGGGTGAACGTCTTGTCCTGTTACACTGTGTGTTTGAGCTCCTCCAAACTGCGACACTTGAGAAGTGAATAGGTAGCATCAGCACCTCACGAGAGAACAAAGGGTGCTCAGCTGCTGCGTAAAAAGGCTGTGGTGTACTCTGCTTGCTGCCGCACTGAAAAACAACTATTCCTTCAGCCACATTTGGACTAAAACACTGTGGTAGGAAACATGGAACACATAAGTGGAGAAAAATCCCGCCGATTAAGGAAGGAGCGAAACAGCTTTGTTTTCAAATCAGCCCAATAACGGCACTGCGTCACTGCATTAGCACACCAGGGGTCCTGATGCAGGCTGCTTAATGCATGCAAGTTAAAGCTGGCTCAACTTTTCCTGCAAAACAATTAATCATTAGGCAATGCACTATGTCAGCCAGTCAAGGTAGATTACTTTGTATGAGCTGCTTATTCTGCTGTTGCAGTTATTGCCATGACTTAAAATCCTGCCTCTTTAGCATTATTAATTGATGTGTTTTATAAGCCTTCATATGAATGTTATAGTCAAACTGGATGGTATTTCATCTTCATAATGTTTCACCCCAAATGTGTAATGTAATGCTATTTTCAATCCTCTCATACCATCTATTCAAAGGGGGGGAGGGGGGGGGGGGGGTAATGCTGTCTGGTGCCAGAATAATAAGTGCAAATGTGCCCTTGAGAAAGACTAAGAAAGGGACTGAGGGGAAGTGAGACTGTATTCACGTGACACAGGGAGAAACTGAAAAGCAGCGTGCATTCTCAGCATATTTAACATGAAGTACAATGTAAGTGAAAAAAAAGCTTTGCTTGCAGAGACTTTCGACTGGAAAAAAAGGATGAATGAGAACGGACGGCCTGGTTGTGCTCCACAGAAATATGACGAAAAATAAGAAAACAGGCCCCTACGCTCCGATCAACCTCACCCAAATAAGCAATTAAGAAGTAGAAGACAATATGAAACATCGTATTCGATTAATTGGAACGATAACCTATTCCATGCAAACTTTGAAAGAAGTTCAGAGACCTGCGAAAGCTTTTTGGATGTCACTATCTGGTGAAACGAATCAGTGAAACACCTCAAGATGCTCTTTACTGTATGCACTTGTCAGAAGAAAGAGAGATGCCCGTCACAGGCTGCCAGACCAGATGCAAGTCCAGCAAACAGTCATACCTAAAAGAAGATTATACATTTCTAATCTGACAGACCTGCACATTTCTGAAAAGAAAAGCCTGTATGTATACTGTGTGTGTGTGTGTGTGTTCGTATAGAATAAAGATACTGTCTGTCTGTCTGAAAATTATGTGCAGATATTTATTTATGTGCCCGAGCACATGAGTGGAAGGAACAATGTATGTGTGTCTGTGTGTGTGTGTGTGTGTGTGTGTGTGTGTGTGTGTGTGTCTGTAACCACAGTGCTCTTCTTCTCAGCAGCCCACCATTAAACCTTGGTGCCAGCCCTCTCCCAGCACACCAGGATTAACAGCACTTAAATGGTCCTGTTAGTGCACTGCCTCCTCTTTGCCTCCCACGCCGACAAGCACACATGGCGCTGCCAGCTTTGCACTCGCAACGCACACTGCCTCTGTTGTTTTTTTGTTCTCAGTTCACCCTCAGCCACCTAAGCCTCCTCCAATAAATGGTGCTGAAGTGTTCTCAGCGGGGGCTAAGCCCAGAACATCCTCTGTTTTACAGACCTATTGAAATCTGAGTGGATGACAGAGGGAGGAAAAGAGAGAGGGAGGGAGGTAGATCCTGAGACTGAACCAGATGGGCTCTGTGCAAAATGTCAGGCTCTCCCTCCCTCTTTCATTCTTTGTTATTGTCTCTCTTTCTTTCCTTTGCTCTGTGTCTGGTTATCACATTCCCCTTGTGACAAATCATAAACAGGAGAGCTGACACAGATGCACACAAACACACACACACACACTGGAGAGAGATGCCCACCACAGAAATCAATAAATAAAATGGATTCCTATTTGAGTCTGCTGGCCAGGGCGCAGCAGGCAGAAAGACAGATGGACGAATGGTCGGATGGGAGAATGGACTGTTTGTGTGTTTGTGCAATGTGCATGCATGGGTGTGTTTGTGGGAGAGGGGGCAGACAAGGGGGGGGGGGGGGGTTGTCCGTGCATGGGCATGGAATGACCACCCTAACATAACACCAGGGGGTGCATTGTTTACAGCCATCTATTGGCCTCAATGAGAAATTCCTGAAATTGCTAGAGAGAAACAGACAGAGGAACTGAAACAGAGGGCAGTGCACAGAGAGCAGTCTCACAGGTCTCAAACGTCTACAGGGAAGAGTGTTGTCATGTTGGACCACAAAGTGTAACTGACGATGTACAGTACAGGGATACTTTAAATTTATCATAAATTACGTCTCATTTTTGTAGCTTTTTATTTTTGTTCTATTGGTTATGATTAACGTTGTACTCACGAAAAGAATTGGTGAGGTCTGGAAACACGACATCGCTACACAGCAGTGAGAAGAACGGACAGGTCGTAAACAAGCAACAGTTTAACCAGATTATCTAGAACCATGAGTCAGCACAACTGAAACAACAGTAATAATCCGTTACTGCACAGGAAGAACTGTGTGACTAAACCTAACTAAAAAGTTGATGTGTACATTGATATCGCCACTTTCCCAGAACTCAGATATTAACTTGGAGAATTCAGTGTTTTTATTGCTAATAAATGTTGGCCTAAATCACTTAAATAACACAAAACGTTCTTATCTTTTAAAATATTGATACTTGGCTACATAATTTGACACCATTTATGTACTGTATATTTTAGGTGCCTACTGCATTACTTATCCATATCGATCATGCTATATTGTATAGTGCATAAATAGGACAGTTTTCTGCAAACAAAAATGAAGAATAAATAACTGGAAGAAGGCCAGAAAACAGGAATCTTAAATCACAAATGAATGAGATAACATACATGTCTCATACTGAGACATGAGCAGAGCAGACTAGAAAAGACAGAAAATGAGTTTGTAGTTTTCTCAGCACACAGAGGTCACTCTCATTACCAGCAAGCTGCTCCGTTTGAAATATTCAAAGAGATTATTGGTGATGATAGGTAGAAATGTCGCCAATTTAGGTGAGTTCCCACCAGCGTGAGAAATTAATTAACTTTGCTAAAGATCAACACACTATATTTCCTTTGCAGGGTCCAAATGGGAGGTAAAGTGACTGGCTGCAACTGCTGGCCAAGACATTTCCTCAGCAGAATTACTTGCATCTGTATGTGCTCAGTACATTTTATTAATGTCAGGGCATATAAAAACCCTTTCAAAATACATGGATTTACTTCAAAAATGCATTAGTGTCTGCTTGAAAGCAAAAAGTATTAATTCCTGGAAAACGCTGTCTGTGGAAATAAGTTTTCTTTCACAGAGAGAAGAGATTGCTGTACGTCCTGTGTCCTTCCTATTAAAGAGGGGAAAGCGAGAGACGTCCCCTGCTAATTTATTTCCCGACCATATGGCATATCATATGGGAATATGTAACTGCCACCTGACATTGACAAGGATATAAAGCAACACGCCATCATTGCCACTTTACTTCCTGTTGGCTTTATCTTGAAACAGATGGAAGATTAAAGGGAGACAATGTCCCATTTCTTCTTCAAATCATATGGATTACTGCAGCATATGGAGGGAGTGTAGTGTTGAAGCTGTCATCTAGATGTAATAAATGTATTAATGTATTTTCAACACATTTGTATTTCTGGGTTGTAAAAAAAAAAAAGTTACATTTGCTAACAACATATGTTGTGTAAATATGGTCTTTCATTAGCATGTTGCTTTGAAAGGTAATACCTTTCAAAGCAACATGCCTACATGTGTGTGCTGAAAATGAGCTCTCATTGGCTCCCCTGAGGGTCGGGTTTTAGTGTTCAGCTGTAACTTCAAATAAAAACCCAGCAAGGTGCCTGTCAGACATTTCAGGAACATGACTTTTGAATTGCTTCCTACCTTTTTTATCTCCTCAGGCAGCGGGTGGATGGGAGGACAGGAGAAAACCATCTTCATCTCCTTCTCCTCCTCCTGCTCTGCCCCCAGAGATCTCTCCTCGTCTCCTGGAAGCAAGCAGAAGACCGGCAGGGTTAGCTACACTGGAAGTGGTGTACAGTGTTTGTTATGGATTTTCATTTGGTGAATCAATGTGAGTATTTATGCATAAAGAAACAATGTCCATAATAAACATAGCTAACAGTTTATTTAATGTTTGCTTGAGGGAAGCTCAGTGTGGTAGTATATTTTAATAAAGTATATTTAATCATACACATGTAAGAAATTACCGTACAGATTTTGAAATGATTATGCTGCTGCAAACATATGTTGGGACATATTCAGCCTTTCAAAGGGAAATGCTTCTATATTTGGAACTATTGTGTCTGAGCAAATGTTCGACATACAGTTATGCTACATCTTTAAATGGTTGCTGAGTGCTTTGTCATTAACTTCCACATTGCTGTGTAAAATCCAACAGCAGCTTCCAGCAAACAAAAAGTATGAGTATAAAAACTTAAACGTACACACCAACACTTCTGAAAGTCAAAAGAAAACAAAAGCCTGACATCGAAGCATTTCTCAAATCCTCCTCCACAATGTTAGATAGAGTACATCGAGCCCTCCACAGTATTAACCAGGAAAATCGACGACTCTTTTCAGGACAAAAGTGGGTGGTACTTTTAAACTGATTAATAGCACTTTGCCTCAGAGGTTAATGTAAGGGTAAATCCCTTAGCGTGATGTCCACCATATTAAACCCATTTGACATACACTCTTTTCAATAGATTAATCAGTACAGCTTATGGCATTAAGCTTATAGACTGTAGATTATGGCATTTCACAGATGAGGGTATTTTGACTCCACAGCTATACATTAGCACGTCCTCCAAATGCTCAGAAAAACAAGGTTTAGCAAGGACTGATTTTACTGTGGGAACTTTTAAAAAACACACAACAAAGTTTGAAAAACTCTTTTTCAGTATGTTGTTATCAATTAATGACGCAGATTATAGTTTAATTGTATAATGTGTCAATGTAGAAAGAAAGAAAGTGTTTGTTTACAACCACTCTGAGTTGTTTTAATTAGAAAACCACAGAAAGTCCAGCTTTCCCATATTGTGTAGTGGCCAACTGGCCGCTGAGGTACCTGTCAGAAATGTGGTTGCTGCGGCTGAAGGAGGTTGTGCAAGGAGGAGAGTAAAGTAAGCCTGACCCAGCCTCTGTCTGCCAATGTGTCTGTGCACGCTCTCAGGGCACTTATCTATCAGCTCACCATTATCAAAGAGAAAGCTTCAGGCTAACCCAACACTTGACCTCAGATTGAATGCCTCTGGCTAACTTGGGGCCAGAGGTCGCTCCTATCAGATGGTCCCCTGTGCACTGCGGCATGCCAGACATGAAATGCCCCCGCAGACCATCAGAGGGAAATAGAGTGAGAGGATACATGGGAAAATGTACAGCCCAAACACAACCACAGTGTGCACACACATTAAACTACATACAATCAACCAACTCATGCAAACACAGGCAGGTTAACTGGATGCAAAAAGATTTTAAAGTTGTCAGGACTGGCATGTAAACAAGTGTGTGTACTCCCTCTGTCACTCACACACACACACACACACACACACACACACACACACACACAAACCCTGCCCACTCAAAGACCAGGCCCCATTCTCACGCACACAGAAAGCCTGATTGCCCCCTACTGTCTTTAGGCTCTGCATTTAAAACACAGCAGAGATCTGCAATCACTGGCTCACACAACACATCAATTAGTAACGCCCTGTGACAGCATTAAGCAGGCCTATACTTTTAGATGGACACTGATAGAAATGGCTGTTTTTGCATGACAACTGTTCACCCATGACATTTTGTCCGTTTTAGCCATGATTGAACTATTAATCAGTCTAATGTGTGAGGGGCAAGCTGTTCGTAAACTCATCTATTCTGCATGGACGCATGCCTGAGTCGTGAGGGGAAACATACATACACATGACACGAACATATAAACTCATGAGGGCCCACGGTCCAGAACAAGCACAAAGACAAACAGTGATGGGCATAAAGTGTTCGACAACTGATAGGAGGAAACATGAAGTTTTGTTATAGTGGTCTCCTTTATGTCCACACTTTAAGCACATTTTAAGTTCACTGATGCAGTCAAAGCACATGAACCACACCAATGAAAACATAAATATTATAGTATTACCATAAGTGTACTAAGAATGGTCGTCCAAAAAGTGTGTAAATGCAGGTTTAGTGAGCATTCTCATTATAAGCTGTAGCTTCATTAGTGCGAGTTCCTTTTTACTAAATGAGGGACGAGTACTGTGTAAATAAAATAAATAAAAGAGAGTTAAACAGTTGCTCAAAAAGTGCCGCTAACATTAGCTCACCATGTAAACAAATCAGTGCACTCTCTCACCTAACCGGACTTTATCCTCTGTATTCATACAGGAAAGAACAGAAAAAACCTTTACCTACCCATAGTCACTAGTCTCGTAGGGAAGAAAGGTGAAAATAATCACAAAACACTCGCAATTTTGGCTGACTTTCTCCACTCAAGAGTAACGCTCAGGCTGTTGCTATGGCGACGACGTAGCTTTGGCACGTAGCCACGCAGCACAGGAAGTTGTCTTTCTATCAGAATATATCAAATAAAACAGCGTTTTATAGGTCTCTTATTATTCTATTTTATTCATGATGACCACACACACACCACCACACATCCAGAGGGAGTGTATTTAATTTAATCAGCAATTGAAAAAATAAATAAAGAAATCATGTTCAAACAAGGACGACTCTAGGATCAGACCTTGAGGCTCAGCTCCTAATGAGAATTTGACATACAATGCCCTGCAAGTGTTCAAACCCCCCGTTAAATAATTCATCTCACTGGATAACGTAAATTACATCAATACATAGTAGAGTGGTCTACTATAATGTATAATAATAATGGTTCAGAATAAATCAGATTTATACAGAGAGGACTCTAAGATAGTTAATGATTCAATATTAATGACAGAACTATCCAAAGTAGGCCTACATTAAACCTGTTAAAATAAAACCATCTGAACCTGTAGCATAAGAGTTTGTCCCATCTCTAACAGACAGGCTCCCAACATAATTAAAGTTGTATCAAATATTTTTTAAGAAAAAAAATACAATAAAAATGTACTTATTTTTAGGGGTGCTTGAGCAACCATAAGGTGATTTCTTGTCTGGTGGAGAGCAACTTTCCCGTGTCCATCAGCCTTTGGTGTGAAACCACTTGACCGACAGTTCATCTTTACCATATTCTGGTTCATGGGATAAAACCTCAGTTAGTTACACATCACTTCAATTTTATCCTTTGGCAGCTGGAGGCTTCATTTGAGAGGGAGCCTGACTGACATGAACGGGCTTACGGCTCTTCTATGTTGGCTAAATGACTTGCAACTACATTTACAATGGGTGGAATGACTAAAGATAAATAAACACTGGAAATGAAGGATGGCTCCATATACTGTATACAGTATATAGGACCCTTTTATGTTTGACCTACAAAACAATCAGAACAAAAAAATACAAATCAATGACGACTTACAAATCCTTGACCCTTTCCCTCTTTGCCAGTCATTCTTTCTGATCATCCATTTCATATTTGTTCATTATGTTATTTTTAAACATTCACTTAAACTTACTAAATGTTTTACATGTGTTTAGTTCCTCACTTCAGTTGTTCCATAAATGGACTTCTTTGACTGGAATACAAAGATATTCTACATTAATCCTCACTAACTGTTTTTAATCATACAAATTACTCTCAAATCATGTTGACTTTCTCTCATTTAAAACAACTTTGAATACTTTCAGATAATAATTTACTTTTTTGCTCTGATTAACATATTTGTTTTGTTTGTAACAGATAACACAACACCTTAAAGCCACATTGGTTTAGCTCTGCCTGCTTGCATACGTGGATCACACTCCATGCTTTGTTTGAGTTGTGTGCATTTAATGCATTGCTTCAGACGTAATGTGAAATAATGGCCAGACATTCCTACGGGGGCTTGACCAATATCAATCGTTTTATGGTTAGATAGATAGTTTACAAATGTCTTTGGACAGACATTTTATTCTTTTTATGTTTTTATATGATATCATTGCTTTATTTCAGTGAGGCTAACCAAACCAAACCAGCATCTGAGCCTAGGTTGATGTCACCTCCCCTAATACAGAGAGGTAGAGAGAGCTAGAGATAGAGAGATACTTGGTATGATTTCATCTGGGATGCATGTCGTGCTATTTATGGACCCGTCAATGAATCGTGCAGACTCCGTTGCTCTGATGCAAATTGCACTCACCCACTCAAGTCTAGCCTACCTTCCGTGCTTGTTTATCTGCCTCCACAGCAGAAAGAAATTGATGAACCTGACAAAAGAGGGGAAAATGCTGTACTCAGGCAGAGACAATAATCAAACCTAACACCCCACTGTGCCAAAGAGGGTAGAGGAAAGACAGGCCCTCTCTCTGAACCCCCCACCCCCCCACAGTCCTTTCTGTTTCACTACCTCTTACCCTCTCTGAAACCGTGTCATATCCTCAAATGCCCCAATAGCACAAGATATAATGCAACATTGAACACAAGGCAGTATAATTGTACCACATTTGTCAGCCATTATGTTATGTATAAAGTTTATCAGGAATTTCTTTGTAGAATATCAAATTGTGAAACCAAAAACTCAGCCCACTTTAAATATAGCCTAGTCTAAACATATTTAGCTACATCAAGATCATCATAACATTTTGATTGTGTCATTTTAGCAGCCTAATTGTTGAACCTGGACAGGTTAACAATTGATGAAATAAGGATTTTTTCAGAAGGTTTTTGTCATTATGGTTTGTGGAACATCTAGAGTGCATTTTTGCAGTCTCTGTGGCAATGGCAAATTAACCTAATTTGGGAAGGTGCATCCAGTGTTTTAGGGGCACTGAGCCTGCAGGGACCAAGAGCTTGGCATCTATTGAGTCTGTTTCCGGCACGCTATGCTGTGTGGGCAAGTGTATAATGAAGCATGCTGAGCGTGTGCTTGCGTGCGTGTGTGAGAGCAATGAGAGGGGGGTGAGGGGGAGAAGGAGGGGGATGGGCGAAAGTGTGTGTCTATGTGTGCATGCATGGATTTAAGAGGGGGAGGGGGCTGAATATGACCCAGTATTCTTTTTTTTTTTGGGCATGAAATGACTAATATTGTCACGCTTGACATATTTGGGCTGGGGTATGCTGGGCAAGTCTGATGGCCAATCATGCAGGTTGAACTCACCAAAGGCCCCACAAATTACAGCAGGACTAGCTCCATAGGCTCCTCAAAACTGTTACTGACAATGGAAGAAGACCATTATGAAACCGATGAGGCATGTCTGGCACTCATATATGTCTTATCTTGTCTTATATATGTCTATATCTTTTTTTGTGGATTTTGATATAGCTTTTATGACATAAGCTTCTCTATACATACTTAGTTTACCCAAATAGCCCAATCCACCTCCATCTCTGATGACAGTAAGCAGGTGGCTCTCAGTCTGAAAAGTGAAGCCAATGTGGAAGAGACTTAAACCTGCTTCTCATTAATGGCCAACAGGGGGTGACTCCAGTGGCTCCAAATGAAGTTGAATGAACCTGTTTCTCACTTGATTTATTACCTCAGTAAACAGTTTCCTAATGTATTTATAGCCTCAATTGCTAGTTTCAAGTCTCCGTCAACACATTATGATATTCATTTTGTAAATTATGGTCCCATTAAGAGTAAAATAGAAGATAAATCATGGTATGCTTTGTGATTGACAAGTTGCAACTACAATAACAAAATTGACTGGGTAATGTCAGCATGGCATAACCCCAGATTCACTATATTCATTATAGTCTACGGATGGGAGCTGCTTTCCTTGGTATTTATTTGGTAATGCCAACTGGTTCCCTTCTGCAACCTGCACACAATGATATGCATCAAACAGGCCCTGTCCGCTCCATCCTAATGTAATCCTGTTGCATCGCTGTTCTTTACCTTTGCTGCATCCTTGTGAGGATTTTTTCCTCTTTTTTGAACAACACGTGTAAACTAAAACAAGAACAAAACATGATAAAACCCCAACAGATATAAAGAAATACAACAACACAAAATCTCATGAAACTACTCAAAGTTAATTGTCACAATCATGTCTTGTAAATGTCTTAATCCTGTCCTGATCCCATAATGCACATCCAGTTTTACGTTTTATATTAAAAATGACCATCATTTGGTTACAAAGATAAATCAGCAATCTTCTTCAGGGTAGGGTCTTGGCCAAGCAACTGCCCCTTAAAGTGCAATGCCACAGATGGCCTTTAGATCCAAAAGTCAGTTTCTAAAAGTGCCAACTTCAAGTCTAGACTTTCAAAAAGTGATGGGACCGAATGGAGTCATTTTGTTGGGGTTGTGACACTCAAAAAAAAAAATTCGTCCAATGATTTACCATCATCTTTTCCACAGCGTAGGTCTTTGGGAAACAGTCCTTTTGGGCGCATTAGCGTCACGTGATGTAATTACACGGTTTGGCCACTATGTCAAATTGGCTTCAAAGCCCATACCCATGCTCTCATTCCAGCGAGATTCTACTTCGCTCAGAAAGTTAGCATGGCCACCAAGACAAAATTAGATAGGGAACCAATCACAGAAAGGGGAGACAGACTCAAGACGATGATGACCGTAGAGCGACTCTGTTTACATCCAGCATGGCGGCCACGGAGCAGCAGCAACTGTTTGGAGCAGCAGTAGATTGTGTGCTAAATAAATTGGAAGGCAAGTTCACTTTAAAAATAGAACAAAAACTTGCACTACATGATTTTTCCTTCATAAAAAAGATGTGTTTGTGCTGCTCCCTACAGGCCTACAGAATACGTCATCGTCCATCGTTGATATGATTGACTGTAAGTTTGTCCAGTAGCGTATAGAAGCATTTGATTGACATTTTTTGATCCCGCCTCAAATACGAAAAAATTAACGGCTCCTTGCCAGACCCTACCTCAATCTCACATGAGACTGAGACGTAGTCTGGTGTTAGCCAGGCTAGGTTGGCTAACACTTGGCTTGGCTGAATGTGCATGCTGCCATAGAAACTTAACATCTTAACAACATTAACATTAATGTTAACTGGCATTTGCGTGTACCTGAGTCTTTTGCGTCTACATTTTTGTTCATATTCTTTGAAATCCGAAGACACATAAGACATTATAATAGATATGGACTACACCTAATGAATCTGTAAAAAGAAAAAAAAGAAAAAAGAAAACAATCAAAACAGTTACCTCTTGCTGCCATGTGGGGCCACCAGGGAGTGATATAGCTCAGGACAGCTCAAAAGACCAACTCAACCATTGTTTATTTTAGACACAAGTCTGTCCTCCTACATACCTGACAGTTTCATTATGTGTGCCTCTGTGTCTTTGGGTCGAATTGTCTGTCCGGCACAGGGTTTTCCTGTCCAGCTGTCTCTCTCTCTCTCTCTCTCTCTCTCTCTCTCTCTCGCTCTCTCTCTCTCTCTCTCTCTCTCTCTCTCTGTCTCTGCTTGAATCTCTACATGGCTCTCTTCTTGCCTGCCTGCCTGTCTGTCTCTCTGTCTTTTTTCTTATCTGCAAGACTATTAAGTGTGTGCGTGTGTGCGTCTGCGAGTGTGTTCACGCGCATGTGTGTACTGAATGGATTTGCATGAGAGCCAGTGGGGTGACCCTGCTCTCTCACGCCAAGGCTTCTGTGGAACAAATAGGACTAGTCGGATGTCGTGACAGCACTCACATCAGTTTAAATAAGAGTGCTGTGCTGCAGCCGCGTGTGTGTGCGTCTGTGTGTGAGTGTGTGTGTTTAAGCAAGCAGCCAGGCACGCATTTAGTCAGAAAAGCTTTGCAAGGCTTTGTATGTGCCTGTGTGTGTGTGCATGACTGTGTATTCCAGCCATTGAGCATGCAATATCTTGTGAGGTTTTGAGAAGAGGAAGACAGCGATATTAACAGTTTAATGAGCTCACTGGGGTTCACACACACACTGACACACAGGGCAAACACTCTTAAGAGTGTCTTTGAAAAGGAACAGGTTCGTCCTGTAAGGCTAACCTGCCTTCTGAATAAATGAACACTATCACGGGGTTAAACAGAGTTAACTTTGACATACATCACTGCAATATAAATGAGTGCCAGCCAATTATACCACTTCATTGCGGTTATGATGCCTGGGACATCAAATACTGAGTCTTTTTTAAAGGTGCAGTCAGGGACAGCACAATGTTAGATCTAATTGATTTAATTATTTTTAGATTGTTTACCTAAACCAGGTCTCATTATATGTCATGTTCCTTATCTGCATGCTCCCATTCTGTCATATAACATATTACTTTTCACTTCTGTTTTTATGGTGCATTGCCACTCTAAATATCCCGGTGAATATAAAACTGTCACTGCTTTATTTTCAAAGACATTAAAAGTGTATTTCTATTAAATTGAATGACTGGATGAAACAATACAGTTTAAAAGGTAACGTGTGTTTGAGGGATTATTTCCTGGAGGAGACTATGATTTCTTTCCATGGGTGTCAGGTGATTGACAGCAAGCAGAATATAATGTAATACACACTTTAATATGAACATGTTATTCTAGCACAGTTAAATAATGACACAATATTGGTTTGACCAAATTAAGAATAATATGTCATATAATGGATTATTTACCCAGGGTCTTTGGAAGGTGTTTTAAACACGGCGAAGCCCAACTAAACCCAGATATCTCTAAATATGTTGACTGTGTGAAGACAGAAACAGGATTCATAACAGGTAATCGACAGCAGATGATGCAAAAGATATCATCCATGTGTTATAATGTGGCAGAAATTCCATACATACTGTAGGTCACATCCAATCATCTCCATGACAACAGAGCTACTTCATCAGCTGAGGCACAAGTTGCAAACCTTGTGTTAAGAACCTGTTGTCAAAGGCAGCTTGTCCTGTGAAGGTGTCATCAGTGAGTTTGTACCTTGGCTATGGCTATCCATACAAATGTGTACTTTTCCTCCTTTTAATGGTTTTCTTGTTTAAGATTCACTGTGCTATTAGTAAAGTTTGTTGTAGTGGCAAAACTAAAAGATGAATCATGATCATGGTTATGTAAAGGGAGCAGCTCAAGATGGTGCTTCATGACAAAAATGCAGATGGGAATTGTAGGTGTGGAGTGTGTTTAGCTTTTAAGTATCAGGAATCATTGATCATTTCTTATTAAGATAATAATAATCCAATACTACTACAAGGGGGAAGACAAGGTACATAGCAGAATATTTCAAATGGCATATTATTCTGGCATTATGCATGTGAATTTAAAGAATAATTCGATTTTATTACAATTTGGGTCTAATGTTGGAGCTTTGGAATTTTTATACATTATTATTATTATCATTATTATCATTATTTCATACTCACCAAAGTCATTTCTGATATCTGGAAACAGAGTAACATTGGTACAAAAATGTACAACAGTACAAAAAGCACAAGCACAGACAATCAGACTGGTGAGTCACATTGTCTAAATGACTATATGGGGTAAAACTAGACGCACACAAAATGTAAAGAATAATTCTTTGTACAGAAAAAAGATGTTAGGTGACCGTAGTTGGGTCTAAGTTGCACCAGGAAGTTGCACCAGATAAACTGTGAACTGTTTATAATGGACTGTTGGGTAAATAATGTTATTTTTCTCTTTAAAATCAGTTTGGACAGGTTTGTTTCAAACTTCTATGACTGTCTGACTCACTTAAACAAACATTTGAATGGTATGAGAGTTGTTCATAAAAGGCTGTATCGCAACAACAATAAATATACTGACATTATTGAGGTAAATCTGTGAATTCTTTATAGTGTTGGGGTCCATTTGAATTGAAGTCCCACAAATCAGGTCAGGTAGTCTGGATTGAGGAAGCCCACACAGTTTCTGCGTCACCACACACCCTGAGGCGTGACGACTGATGAAACACAAGGAAGATATGCGTCACAGAGGCAGCAAGAGGGAGATGCGTATGATGCTTGTAGTGGATGACTCCTCCACTGGAAACCCCTTTCACTGTATGGAGAGTCACGAAGGCATTTATGTATTTTTTTCACCCTGAAGCTGTGAGTCCTTTGAACTGTGTCTCGGCAGGGTAGTGGCCCCATTGCATGGGTGATACCTTGTCATGCATACACACACAAAGGCACACATGCACTGCCAGCCACCTTGAGGCAGCCACGACTCTGGTCTCCTGAGAAAAAAGAAAGAGAGAGAGAGAGAGGGAAGGAGGAAAGAAAGAAAGAGACAGAGTTAAAGAGACAGGGAGCCAATGTATGTGTGACTGTGAGTGAACTGACTGTGAGACATAATTACGGCAGATTAGTGAAGCCACACTGAGAACCTGAGTCGGAGCCGTCTGGACCCAGAGACAATGACCTCTGGGATAGAGGCTCTCACACGACACACACAGATACACACACACAGACATACACACACAAGCTTGAAGAGATACTCACGGAAAGGCGGAGTTAAGTGGAAAAAATACCAGATATCTACACATTTAGTCTGAAATAGCCAGACCTATTTCCACACTTTGTTATAACATTGTACCAGTGCTGGAGGAAGGTTTAACTGAACCTATTATCATTCTGCTATAGGGGAAAATTAACCCTCTAATGCACACCAGATCAAAGGTTACCCGAGTGAATGATTTTTTAAAAATATATCTTTGCATGTTATGCATTTTGTTACTCAATATTTTGTGGATTCCTCAACCAAGATGTTTTTAAATATCACTAACTTTTTATGTTATTTCTGCATAAAATCCTTAATTGTATCGCTACCCTACAAATACATGTAAAAATGACCCATATGTATTCACAATGGAATGCGATAGGAACCTTTGATTTATTGTCATATGTGTAATTTGGAAAATATTTTATCGTGGATGACTCCCCCCAATTTCACAGTTTCGCCTATTGCAGTGACGGTGCCCTTGCCAATAAGTGTCGGGGGGCATCTTGCTTTTGTAGAAAATGTGCATGTGGGGAGGCAACCCCTGGCATTACAATGGCTAAATAAATAAAAAAAGAAAACGCCACATAAAGCAATAAAATATGTATATCGACTTTGTAATACGACTTTTACTGATAATAAAGACAAACATAACTTGATCATTGGTGCCCAAGGGGTGAAGCCTGCCTTTATTCAAGCTCTGGAGGAGCTCACTGGACTCGTTAAAACCACAGATGATTTAATAGATGCATGTAGCTCTTGTAGAACATTATTAAACCAATATCACAGAAGCTCATGTGAAGTGGAACAGATTGGTACATCAATCCAAATCTTCGTCAAAACTTGCCAGTTTCACACAATGCTAGCTCAGAGGTTGTTGTTGTTTCACATAGCAATAGGGATTTTGAAAACTGTAACACACAGATAGCGGAAGGGTAGAAGAATTCCGACTGAAATACTTGGCCAATGGCAGGCTTATACCCACAGTCTACATCCTGTGAGTCAGACTACTACACGCTTATCCCCTGCTCATAAATTCCAATCCCAGCTGTATGTTTTCAGTCTGTCAGCTGAATCGTCAGTTTATGAATCCCTTAGGTATCACAAAGTTCGAACATGAATAACATCAATGGAGTAATGACAAGGCATCAGGCCACTGTGATGAATCAGACCACAAAGGGCACCTGTCATGCACTGAAACACATTCCACTGCGCACATGGTGGAGGGTTGCTTTTGTGTTAAATGTGGTTTCTGAATGCATCTCGAGTAAATTTGGCATGGCATTTGCTTTGTGTCAATGAAAATGCAAGTTCAAATGAACCAACTGATGCTGAGATATGTCATCAAGGCCAGAGTTGACTAATCTGAACATCTGGAATTTGTTTCGCAAAAGGGATTTTTGGAGCACTGCTTATACACAGATTGCAAACAGTGGCAGTTAAGTTTCACAACTGATTGTCAATTTCAAACTGCAGATTAATTTGTGAGTCCTACAGGGCTCACAATTACACTGTTTGATTTGACTAGTGAAATTATATCATATTGCAAAACCTAGCTTTCATGTGCCATCCTTGTTTAGTGTTTTTGTCGTTTGTTCACTTAATTTTATACAAAGGTTGTACATTCTTAAATCTACAAAACGGCTGTATTAGAGTCACTAAATGTAGGTTTTTGTCCTGGATCAAGGAGCAGCTATCATGAGTCAGCAGAACACAGTGCTCTGAGGTCACTGAGTCTACTGCAGGAAGGCTGAGAAGTGACTTGAATACAATGAAAAGCACTTCAAAATCATTTTTTTAGCAACAAGGTGGAAGGGTGATATAAGTATGAGTTTAGTTTTGGTGAGGATCCTGGCTGTGGGATTTCTAATCAGTTGTAGATGTTTGATCAGATTCTTGGGAGGTCTTATGAACAGTGTAACTGTTGGTAGTGTAAGTGTAACTGAAATTATCCCCAGACTCTTAGCTTCAATGAAGTACACTGAAAATATGAAATTGAGTTCTCTTTTCTGGCCTTTTCCCTGATAACCAATCAACCATCAATTTTTTGGAACACAACTTACAAGATAGTTTACACGGCTCAGATCATCAGGTGAAATGATGTAGAGCTGTGTGTCATCTGTCTAGCAATAGAAACAAATGTCGTATCTGCAGATCAAAGAACTGCATGGCAGCCAGTAAAACAGAAAAGAATGGAGCCCATGACTGAACCTTGGTGCACACCACAAGACATATTTACTCTTCTGAGCAGAACTTCCCAAGGGAAACAAAACAGTCTTAACCTGTGGGGTAAAACCTAAAACTGTAGCACAGAGCCCAACCCATGTTTCTAACCTTTCTATAGGCCTAATACCTTTATATCCCTGCTTCTATCTACTCTCGAGTTAGCTTACTGGAAGTAAAAAGAGCTGCCTTGGTAACATAACCAAAGGAAAAGTGTTTTTCATTTTTTAAAAGATAAATATAAAGGATTGCCCAATGGTCACGTAAGGTACACCTGAAGATAAGCAAAAGGGAACTTTTGAGTGCAGTGAAAATGAATATATACACTCATATTGTAGGTTAGCAAACAGTTCTGGGAAGTTGATGTGTTTGTTTGACAGAACAAAGAACTTCCAGCCTTCTGTTTTCATTCACTTCTTTTTCCCGTCCAATGAAAGACTGACAAACAACAAAGAATGCAGATTTTTTTCCCCCCTTTCTTTCTACATAATGCTTTTTTAATTTCCTCCTCATTACTGTGTGTGTGTGTGTGTGTGTGTGTTTTTGTGCGAGTGTGTGTGTGTGTGTGTGTGTGTGTGTGTGTGTGTCTGGGCACCACACCAGTCTGTCATCTCAATCTGATCTCTATCACCCACGGCTGTCTGGGGTTATCTCACCAGAGGACCACCCCTGCTGAAGGGAAGGAGTGCAACACAGGATTGTCATGCTTTCTCTCTGCCTTTTTTTCTTTTTTATATCCTCCATCCCACTTCCTTCTTTACTTCATCTCTCCCTCTCATCATTAATTAACAGCTGCACCCATTCTCCTCAGTTCCAATCTGTTCTTCTGCCATTCACACTGTATTTATCCTGTTTCATGCCAATTTCATTTTCTCCTTTTTTCTTTCCTAATTCATTTTTCCCCCCATCACATCTTGCTGCTTCCTTCTGCTTTATACATTCAGTACATACAGTGCTGTAGTGTAAACTACAATCTTTGGGATAATCAGTACCAGTCAAAACACTTGAGAGTGTGTCAAAACCTTTGACTGGCACTGTACACTTGAACACTTTAGGAAGTTTATTTGTGATTGTTTTCCACCATATTCTGGTATTTACTGTATAGATACATATAAACATAGGTCATGGAGTAGCTACATGCAAACATTGTTTACATCTTTTGGTTTTGTTTGGTTTTCAGGCACAAAATATATCTTGTCTGATCAGAAAATAGTATTCATAGCATTCCTTTTTTGGTCCTTGCACGTGGCTAGTCCTGAGCAGATCCTACTTTATATCCATGCCATAATGCTCAGTGCTCTAGATGAAGAATAAAACAAAAAAAGTTTAATTGTAGACCATACAGCTAATGGAAAACTGTATAAACCAAAACATGGCTGGCTCACGTCACCAGTGGCCCACCCTTTGTGTCAGTGTTGATGGTTCCTTCCTCACTTCCTTGCTGTAAGATAAGGACTTGGTCTGGCCCTTTGGAGGGGTGTGTGTGTTAATCAAGATCACTCTGTCCAGAAACACAAGCAGAGTGAACAAATTAGACTTGGCAGAGAGCAGGGGAGAGTTTATTAGGATTGGGATCTTGGAGGGCGTACTGGGATATGGCTGCATGCTTATATACAAAGTGAACCATTTTAATTTACTAATATTGTTTTGTCTGTTGTTGACTCTGGTGGGGCTGCCAAAGTTCAGGCGTAACAATTCCTTTCTCAATACAGTAAGGAAAAACATAGAGGGGGGGAAAAGACAAATCGCTTTCCTCATCAGTAAATATTTTCAGCCTTGAGTTCAACTTTCAGTTTCTCTGTATTTACCTGCCTAAATCTTCTGAGCTACCATCTGGCAAAATTAATCTTTAATTCATCCCAGGCTATGATCCAAATTCAGATTATAATCCTTTGATCATTACATCTACCAGTGAATGCTGAACTTGACAGTGTCAGTCTGATCTTTTGCATGGCTAGGCAAGGTGTTTGCATTTGAGCTGTCCCAGATCCATTTTCCCCTTGGTAATGCTCGCTGCATGTTGTACTTAATTAACACATAGGGCTTGACACACATAAGAAAGAGCTGACATTGCATACACGCACTTCCACAGATGTGTGTGCTCACTCTCACATACACAAATATGCACAGAAAACCCCCTAAGCCAGCAAAGAAAGCACATTAATACATCTTTAAAATCTGACATTTATATCTCTCCCTCTCTCGACTCCCCCTCTCAAAATTGTTTGCTATATTGGCTGTGGTGTTGTTGGCTCCATTCGAATCCCCAGCTACTAATTAGGCATTTGTTTCGAATTTCTCTCTTGATTTTTCCTGGTCTTACTTTTCCCACATTTGCATGTGAAACGCAGGCACGCCCAGCCATTAAAACTATCTCTGGGCTCTCAAGGGGGAGAGTGACACATGAATGACACATGAGAAAGAGGGACAGAAAGAAAAAGAGAGAGGGATGATAAATTATCTAGGCCATGTTCTTCAGAGGTTAAAAGGAGAATGCATGACACACTAGTAAATGTATTGTTATTTAGAAACACAATTTAGACACTGCTCAGGGGAAAAGTTTGCACGATCAGATATTTAAAAACCTGCCTAAGCCCAGAGAACAAACAGGAAACACACAAATACGAATCATTATGATCTCAATAGCAGCTCTATTTTAGGGTGATTTTCCTGTGTACCATTGGACACACTGCAACGAATACATCATTTCCAAAGTCTGTGTGAAAGTAGGACACAAGCCGCGAGACTAAAGATACAGTGTTGTATAAATAAAACTCGTGACACGCTGCCAACTTTAGAATCCCACTCATCAGCTGAAGTCGTGAAAGGTTCCTCAGCTCCAGCCTACAAACACTTGCTCACGCTGCAAACAGAAATACAATGACGTATTCGCTGCACACGTCTGAGCATGTGTGTGCACACCAAACTACACACTTCACCTGTGTGTGTGTGTGTGTGTGTGGCTGCGGTGTTGCCTTGACAACCTACTGCCGTTTCTCTTTTTGTTTGCCCTTGGTACCGAGAGCGCACTCACACCAACGCAGGAGCAAGAATCGGAACAGAGGGAGGAAGGAGAATGACACCGTCCTGGCCCTTTTATCTCACCTCTCGAGCGAACGACACCCACGGCTCTCCCACCTGCTCTCACCTGTCAAGTAGCAAATGTAGGCTGATCATGCTGATATGTCTACAGGGAGGGAACAGAGAAATGTGTCTCATGTGTGAGCTACGTGGTCTCGAGAAGCGGTTGAACTGCTGAAGGCCTGAGTTTGAGGACAACTCATGTGTTATATATAAGATCCTCGGCCTCAAGAGGTCAGAGGTCAGGGTCAGCTATAGAACGGTTACTGTGAAGCTGGATTTGCTGGATTAGGGTTTTGCACTGGTTGAAGGGAAAAGAAAAGAAAAGGATAAAAAAGACAAGATAATTTAGTGAAGCCACATGAAGCCAAAAGCTGGTGCTTAAGTGTTTTTTTTGCATCTTGAGGGACTATGTTACTCAAGTTGGAAACAAGGGAATCAAGGGAAATGGTGAGCAGTATATTTCATGCTATCAGACTCTAACAGCAGTGAAATTTAACTGAAAAAGAGAGTTGCTTTCCTCCTCTGAATAAATGAGGCTTAAAAAAAAAAGTTTGCGCCTGTCTCTATGCTGCTTTCCACTGAACCCCACAAACTCCATCTCATGGAGCAGCTGTGTTTGGCAGTAAACATCAGTTGGCTAGTAAGTGCAAACAGCTTAAGACTGAGTCAGTAAAAATAACCTGAAACACCCGGCGCCCTCTGCAGCAGAAAAACACTGAGAGTTTGGGATAGAAACAGAGCTGAGTCGAGCAGGTAAACCAGCCCCAAGTGAATACAGGGATCTGTTCCTCCAGGTCTGGTATTTCTCTCTCTCCATCTCCCTTGTTTAGGGTGTGTGTAGGATATTTACCAGAGTACCAGACACTGTAGCTCTGAGCCCACCAATATCCTGTAACCCCCCTCCTTTAGCACCTTGTCAAACTACAGCGCATGTGTGTGAGTGCACATGTGCAATCGGGCGGGACATCGTGACTGCCGGAACAATATCAGATGATTGGGAACTGTGACGCCCCCCTAAGGCTTGTTGTCAAGGTTACAAGAAATAACATAACAACAAACATTTACTAAACACACTGCAGACAAATAACAGATCCATTAGCATTACTGGCCTCCTCTCCCTGTAAGCTAACAGCTGTCGGTTTCAAGCTATCAGCTAACACTGAGAGAGTCTCATGCACATCGGCATTTTTAACTCGTTTCTGAAGCAGCTGAGAAGAAGAATGACATGTGATGTTTTTATAACACAGATCAGGTAAAGAGAGGATTGGGGTGAGCACACAGTTTTGACACTGGAGACACAGGTCCACATTTATAAGGTTTAGACTGCTATAACCGTTAAGGTTAGACAGAGATAGTGGTTGTGATCTACTAATACAAATTTCAATTTCTTTCATACTTTGTCAGTGTTGACTTATTTGTAAATTTTTCTGATATAAAGATTTTGGCTTCACAGGGAAACTATCTCTGAGGGATGAATGTTTAAAGAAATCAGGAAGACGAACATGCTCAAGTGTGATTTGTTATTTTTATAAAAGATTTAAAAATTGAAATAAATCTGTTAATATGGGATGGATGGTTCAGAGGTTGTTTAAGGACCCTGACCACCACTGCAGCTGAATCTTTGTTAGATTATAAAAGAAGAAAGCATTTTGATTTGTATTTTCTAGATTCCTTTTTGAGAGAGAAAACTCAATTCCAATTAAATGTCGACATTTTTGTTACTCTTTCGAGTGAATCGGTGATCTCATATGAATGATTTGGATACAAAAAGAAAAAAAAAACAACAGCTCTCTGGACAGATGCCGTATTGTCCTCATCTTGCCTTTGTTTTTAGTGTCTGGAGGCGGTGAAAGTCGATCCAAAGTCATAGAAGTGAAGACTGAAAGCCACAGAGTTGCTTGCTTCTATACCTCTGCTCAGCCTTCATTTCCCAACATGCTGCTGACTCTCGAGGGACCATTTAACGTCAAATCTGATGATCAAGCCATTTATACAAGATGTGGGAATGGGACGTGAGTCACACATTGAATTACATAGTTGATGAGTGGTCTTTGTTTACGGGCAGAAATATTTTTGTTCTTACTCTCCATCCTTTTAAACGAAAAGTGAAAATAGCCGTCAGTGTTAAATCTCACACATTTGGGCTGCGTAAAACAAATGGCTTCTATTTATTTCTGGATAATGCAACCCAAATAATGGGCGTAAGGCTTTGAGGCTCTGATTGATTATGAGTGAAATTCTATTCATCATATAGGATTGCTGTGTTAAAGCCCACAATTCACTTAATATTCAGAGGGCAGCAATATCATATTATATGAAAAGTTTAAATGTAATCATGTGCAAGGAAGAGAAATCAGGGAATAAAAACACGTAAGAAAAGAAACACTGTAAATGAGCCAGTTAGAAGCTGTATGAATAAGATTTCAGAAGTTTTCATAGAGAAATAAGTTAGTTTTAATTCTTTTAACACAACATCACAAAGTAATCTGCCTCCTGCACCTGTCCACAGGACAGAGGATGACCTTGTTACACTAATGTTTGACCTGCATCTCAAGATTATAGTAATGTAGGTTAAAAAAAAACAACCATCCTGCCCATTACACCATCGGATGGATTCATGTAAGTTGAGTCACAAATTGCTAAGAACGGTACAGAGTCTGCAGGCTGACTGCAGAGGGCTGGAATGCAGGCCTGCTGTGGCTAGTTAGCCATCCAGGGCTAAGCAGCATGCAGCACAGTAAATAAAGTGCAGTCTGTGCTGTTCTTCTACATGGTCTGTTCTGTTCTGGTCTCTGGGATAATCAGGACGAATGGAGAGCAGCTGTTTTTTTGGGGGGGTTGGAGGGGATGAAGGAAAGGGTAGGGAGGAAGAGGGAGCCAAAAAGAGGAGGCAGAGTTTTTACATGGGAGAAGAATGTGGGTGAAATGAATGGGAAGGGAACATGCCCGAGGCTACATGTAAAAAAAAAAAAAAAAAAGAAAAAGAAAAAAAAGGATCTAGCATGGATGGCATATAGGAGCTGAGGTGCAGGTGTAAAGAAAGTTTCTAGCACGTTAAGGGCTTTTCAGGCATATAGGTAGGAGGAGGGTTTGATGGCACAGAGTGATAATGGGATTGTGTATCCACCCTTCGACAGTAGTCTGACGTTTCCCCACATCCCAAAGCCCCTTTCTCCCCCGTCATCACCACTCTTTCATTCTCATCCTCTGTCCTTTAATTTACCTCACTATCTCAGTTTACACATCTCCCCCTTGCTGACTGTGTGACCGCTGTCTCGTACGAGGAGGTAAGAGACAGCGGGGGAAAAGTAGGAGTAGGAGGGAAGTAAAGAGGGAGAGAAGAAAGAGTTGGAGAGGGAGGTAGGGAGGGGGGGGGGAGGGATGAGTTTCACATACGTGCCACCAGGCTGTACACATTCCTCCAGGGCTGTGCATCCTGTTCTTTTTCGTCCCCACCTCCACCAAGGCTCACACATCACGCTGCACGTACGCACGCCTCACACGTTCTCAAACAAATTCACCCTCCCACTTCAGTGCCCACTCTTCCTCCAGCATACTCCCTAGGACAGGAAGTGGCGACTTTTTCTCTCTTTCTTTTCTTCCTTTGTGTTTGTCCTTTATTTAACCGCTTCCTGTACTGCTGCCACAGCCAGTCTTTACTCTTTGACATTGAGAGCTGTTTACCTGCTGGCCTGGATAATAGGGAACAAAATGGTTTTGATAAGCTCAGTTTACACTCTTCCTCCCTCCTGTTTGTCTCTCTCTCAGTCATTTCCCTTTCTTTCCTATAACCTATAATTGCATCACTTGGCCTCGGGGCTTAAGCAGCACATGGGGGTATCAAAATAAAAAATAGACAGAGCGATAAATGACATGACATCAAGTTAGAAAGAAAGCAGCACAGCAAACACATGCCAGATGGTGACTCTGTAATACTGGCTAAAAATTATTCCATTTGGATGGCAAATGTGTGACATTCACTGAGAGATGTAATTATGCAAATCATGTACAAATGCGTAGGCTTGTTAAATGGTTCTGAGCTGATTGTCACCTGATTGTCATGTAATCACACATCAACACAAAACAGGAAATACTGGTCAGATGTTTGTTGTGAAATAAGTATATTTTGGTGAATATTTATCCATAGTGCAACATTTGATTAGTGTTTGATGTTTTTTTTTACAATAGTGTTTTATTTTAACCTGTTTAACCAGTTAATTAGATTTGTATTAATTGTTCTGTAGCCATTAGTAATTCTGTCCTGTTGATGAAGTCACATGTCCATTTACATACCTATTTCTTTTCTTGAGAAGAGCATGACAGCATGACTCAACATCTGCTCTGTTTCAAACCAAATAGAGCTTTCTATGAGGTATGAAGAAGAAAAAAAAAGTTATTTTCCAGTGACATGTGCACCAGCTACCTTTTTCATTTTATAATAAAGCACACAGAGTATACTTGTAATGAAATAAAATTGCCTGTGTGAACTCAGCAGTTCTTCTATTTGGGGACAAGAATAGGCTCTAACACATTTAGCCACAGTGGCAGACTTGGATGGATGAATAAGACATACAAGTTCATTTATCATGTTGGGGGCAGCCAGACACATTCCCAGCCTATTATATTAAGACAGGCTGCAATACAGAACGTGAAAATAGGATGGGTTCACTGATTCACAGCCAGTTGTCATTTGGCAACTGCTCTAATTTAGTCACTGTATCGCCTAATTACTAAAGATGTAAAGGAAAGGGGAAATGTGTCTGAGTAAATAAGGGGTGGAGAGGACTCATTATGTTCTGGGTGTGTGAGAGATGCAAGTCTATGCCAACGAGGCCGCCCATGTGTGAGCATCTAAGGGAGTAACATTAAGACCTGCAAGACAGAGCGAGTATTTGTGAGAAGCCTGTGTGAGTGTGTGCACATGAGCTATAATCCTTGTGGCCTTAGGGAGGTGTGCACACATTCAGTCTTTTCCTGTTGCTTCCCATTAATTCCACCTGTATACACTGGGAATGAGCCCCTGCTGGCCCTCACCCTTCCTGCCTCCTCCCTCCTTCCACTCCTCCCTGGCTCCTAATCCCCAGATGTAGGCTTACTGAACACCCAGAGAGACCGGGCGGCATCGCACAGTGTGTTCTCAACCACAGCTCCACGTATCACTATTTGAATGGATAGTGAGAGCATATTTATTCAAATCAACATTTGAATGGCCATTTCACTGGAACACGTAAGACAGCTGCCACATGGCTGCTGAACTTTTGATAATGTTGCCATGGGAAAGAGCATGAGGCTCAGAGAGCTGAGGTGTTCACAGCTGTGCAGAACATTTGCATTTCGTGACTTTATTTTAGATGCTCCTCTGTGCTCCATATGAAACAGACCTACAGCAGAACAATGCCACCATTTACTGTGATTTCGAGTTTTTCACCTTTATTGAAAACAAGTCATCTGAAAATTTTGTTCATGTAATCAAAATACATTTTTAGGAAACAATGAAGCACAGCTTCCATTCCAGATTACACCAAAATATCAAACACACACATATGAAAAGAATCTGAAAGTGATGACCATAAAACATCATGCCGCATTGACTCAAATTATAATGTCTCTAAGCAAAATACTCTCCCCACTACTGCTTCACCTTGATAAAATGATGTAGGACAACATGCATATTTATCAATCCCCCCTCATGTGGGAAGAAGACCTGTGATGCTGTGAGAAACAATCTATGAAAACACCTTTGTATGTCAGTCTAGGCTGGTGTCATGTAATATCATTCATTAGATTCTAATCCAGCAAGCACAAAATACATAATACCTGTTCATTGTATTATCCTACATGTAAAGCGGATACTGGTGCCTAACATAGCCGTGCCCTAAAAGAGGAACTAGACACAGATTTGAAATGTTATTACTGACATTACTCATTTTCAAATCCCTTTGAATCTGATGTTTGATTCACTGGTTTATGACTCAGTGTTAACCACACAAAAGATGGATGTTACAGTAGATTTATAAAGATGGGAATCCAGATACTAAGTGTGCAATCATGCATCAAAATGATATCAATGTGCTATTCTTATAGTTTGGCTGAAAGATGACTCACACTTCATGTGACACACATTTGTTTAATAGTTGTGACTAATAGGTGAGTGGGCAGGTGTATTCCTCATACTGTCCATCACACTAAAAACTAACAATTAAAAAGCTATGAGATAAAGATTACTAAAAACATCTCACTAATGTCCACTAAAGGAGAACTCTCCAGATGATTGAGAGAAAGATTCACATTAGCCACATGAACTGGTGAATAATTGAGTTTAGACAAACAAACTGTTTTGCAGTTCTCGTGTCTGGGACATGACTGGCAGTGAGAGAGGGGATCATGATGTTTTAACATGTGCTTGTTAAGCCTCAATTATTAAGGCAGGATCCACAGCACTGTGGCACGGCTAACCTTTTGAACTCAGTATAGACAAGCGTGGTTTGCATGCATACTGGCATACATGCGCCTGCATGCACGCACGCTCCATATGGCACAATTAACCTTTTGAACTTGAAACAAACACACAGTCAGATGGACGCTCATGAACATACATAGACACACACACATAAATATACATCCTCAGACTTTTGCATGCAACCTTGCGTGCGTACGTTGAAGACTCCTTAAGAAGTCCTTGATTAGAAGCCATCATTCCTGTCTGTCTTCCTTTGAAAGGCTACATTATACATGGTTTGACTGGTGAGAGCAGAAGCTACCTGATTCTCATGCATTTGAATAAGAGTACATTTGTTTGAGAGAGAAAGGAATGTTAAGTCTTTGGGAGTGGCAAAAGTACATTTTCTGCCCTTTTGATTGCTTCTTTGAAACATTGTGGTATCCTGAACATCATGTGTGGTAAGGTTTCAGACCCTTTAAACTTAAACTTAGTAAGAGAAACATGCTAGCACAGTTCCCAGATTATTACTATATTCATTAAAAAAAAGGTTTTCCTTATTTGTGCTATCAGATAGATGCATTTAATTCAACTTTTACTTTAAAATTCGCTGTTGATCTTCATATACCTTTAGTTTTCAAGGGCCTCTACCCTCAGTTACATTTTGTGAGGGCTAATGGAAAATCCAACCGTCACATCTAAAATGTCACTAAAACATCTCACAATCACCAAACTGTGACTCATTAGGTTACTCCACTGAAATGTGTTACAGATATATGTTGTTCAGCCCATTCCCCATTCATCTAAAGAACTAAAATGAGTAATTTAATGCATGTCTTTTGTCTTTTCCACTACATTATCAATGAAATAAGGCACAATGTTCCAAACATGTATAAAGGACCTCTCCCCATCCAAAATGAATATGTTACTGGTTAATTCTTATTTGAATTGTTGTATTTTAACAAAACAGTTAATATTGCAACTTGAAAATGTTACATTAACGAATGTTCAGGTCATGGTGTACTGTGAGTTACACGAAAAAAAGCCACAATAATTTTAGTACGCTCCTTATGTTGTAGCCCCAAAATAACTCCAAATGGAGCCAAACCAGAAACCGAACAACATCAGGAGTACATTCCTGTCAGGCATTTTTTTTTGTACACCAGTTCTATTTAGTCATTTAGTTTTTTCTTGCTTCAACTGCAATTTATGTCCAATCTATACTTCTGTATTCAGAGGAGAAGCAGCTACCCACTTACAGTAGCAATATAGCAAAATGTAAGTTCAAAGATAAAGGATTTTGCACACTGTACCCAGCAGAGACAAGTATTTACATCAATTCAACCTTGCTATTATAATGATCAACAACAAAAATAACAACATAGTATGGATAGATTAAGAGCATCAACAATCCTCCAGCTCCCTGATTTTGCAGACCAACACTCCAAATACATTAGTTCACATTGATTTTAATTTGAATCTTCCCGCCTGCTTTGGCTCCTTAGTTCCTGAAATCTCTTTTGTTTTATTGCAGCTCCCTTCCGCCTCCTCCTCCTCCTCCTCCTCCTCCTCCTCCTCATCATCTTTGTCTCCTGTCCCCCTCCCTGCCAGACTCAAGTCGTCTGAAACCCAATTATATAAACAGGAGATGACAGCAGGACTGGTGGAGCACAGCCCGAGAGAGATGAGGATAAAAGAAAGAGAAGAAGGGAGACTCACTCAGTTTGACTCACAAACACGGAGAGAGAGAGAAATGCACTAGAGGGAAATGTCAATACAATTCAGGTGTGTCAGAAGAAACTTTTCCACACCACACGCCACATCTCGACATAATCACGGGTGTTATCTTCATTTTTTGTGGTTTCTGTTGGCAAAACCAATTGTAGCCCTATTCAAGGCCTTCAAGTTCCATGTTCACTCTTTCATTCTATTTCATAGAACCATATTGTGGGAACCCCTTTGCACCAAATATTATAAGAAAGATGAACACATTGTATTTCTGTTGGCTTATAGCTGTCAGGTTGCACCAACACCTGTTTAGAGATAAAACCTAGTGGCTAGAAGGAACTGCTGCTCTATTCTGTACAGTTCTGCTTCCTACACTCTTTTAAAAAAAACAGAGAACACAGTACTGGAGATAATTAGGAAGCCATAAACTGAGGATGCAGAAACAGTAAAATAAGCCACTAAACGGTCAGAAATATTCGGTAAATCACGGGTCATGAACTCTCTCTCAGACTTACCCACTCTCATACTCTACGCACATGCCCATGAGACTTCTTTCCGTGGTTGTGCAAAACGGTGCCTAAAGCTCAGCCTCAGGCAGGGTCTTAAAGGTCACGATCTCTATGCCGCTTTAGAAGGTCGCACAAAGTTCATGACACAAGCCTGACCATATTTGGCTGCTGGCCCTCTTAAAGGCTTAGAGCTGAAATTTGAAATGATAGAAAGGGAGGGAGGAAGAAAAAACAGTAACTGGAATGTTCATTGGTTGCAGCTGGGCATCGTTGGAGCAATATGGACCTGGGCTTAATGCAGGAAGTGTGTGTGTGTGTCTGCGTGCATACATGTGTGCATGCATGTCAGTGTGTTTGTGTATGAATTATGCATGCGTGTGAGAGAAGAGGAATGAGATATTGGGTTAATACAGACCAAAGCTTAGACATTTCCAGATACATGTGTCTCCCCCTCTGTGTGTGTGTGTGTGTGTGTGTGTGTGTATGTGTGTATGTGTGTAAAAAAATAAACACATGTATGCAAGCTCCTGCGTGCGTGCATGCAAACATGCATGCCAATATGTGTGAGTGACAGAGATATTAGAGCAATATGAAAAAGCTTAGGCCGGAAGTATGGGACTACAGTGTGAAACCTGTGGGGAGAGTTTTGACTGAGCAGACCAGAGCAGCAGAGAGGAGGTTAACAGAGCAGAAACTGAAATTATCACATCATAATAAAAAAAATACACATGGAAAAAAGGAATTCATCTTATATTGAATCCTTACTCATTTATAAATATTCAATTCTTTACTTCTTAGGTAATATTTCTTCAAATACATACTTTTAGCTTCAGCTGTGTAGTCAGACACATTGGATATATCTGTATGAGTCTCCTACTAACTGTGTCTCATGTGGAGAAATAATGTGTCAGCTTGTTTCCACACTGTGCAGCAGTCAATGGACGTAATGTTATTGCTGCTTTTCTTGGTAAGCAACATTTCTTTACGCACTTAAACATTGCAAAACCATGTGTTACATACATCAGTGTGGGAGTGTTTAACAATCTCATGTCTCTACAAAAGAAAAAGAAAAAGAAATTCACACACTGAGTAATTCAGATTGGAGAGTTTAATCAGCTGAATTCAAATTCTTGTGTGTTCATATGTGAAGGTGCACATCTGAGCCTTAATGCACAATGAGATCCATATCAATTATAAATCCATCCAAAATGATTCGAATCTGTGGCCTCCATTCGCAATCTTTATTAGATCGCCAAGCAGCAACGTAAGATGTTGAAACGCACACACACACACACACACGCACACACACACACACACACACACACACACACACACACACACACACACACACACACACCGAGAAAGAGAACTGGATAAATAAGAAAACCCTTTTCTGCTCATGTTCTGACAAAGTTTACCAGGCCAATAACACAGCTATATGTTCTGCCCTGTATTTTATTTATACTCTGAAAAATCCCCCAGCTCTCCAACAGTCACACACACACACACACACACACACACACACACACACACACAGGGTTGAAGTGGGACTGCATCAAACATCACACACAATAATCTTGACTCCTGAATAATTCAAAGTCCTGTCGTTGCTCTTATGAAGGCTATACTTCACTCTCTGCGTGCCTTTATCTTTTTCTCACACACATAGGCCTTTCTGCTGCCTCATCTCTCCTCTATCCCTCCTGTTCCTTTTTTTTTTGTTTGTTTGGTTTTTTTGTATCTTCCCCCTGTGTGTCCCCTGTCTGTCTTATCTCTTCTCTACTCTCATACACTTCTTCTCCTGCTCTACGCCTGCTCTTCTGTCTCTCCTCTTCTAGCCCCAGCCAGCAGGTCTATAAAGTAGTGCTTTCTGTGTGCCAGCAGCAATTCCTGGAGGGCAGTCAGGCAAACAAACTCAGCCAGTGCCCACTGCATGACTCACAGAGAGACAGAAAGAGAAGGGGGTAGAATCATTAAGATGAGAGGGCAAAAGGATTTTAAGCTGTTAAGAGCTGATGAGAGGGGGCAGGTTGGAAAAGGAGATTGGAAAAAAAAAAGTGGAAAGAGAACGAAAGGCTGTGGGAGAGATTAAGAGGGGGAGAGGAGATGCAAGCAGGGAGACTGGGAGATAGAGAGAGATGGGGGCAAATTGAGGGCAACCTGCGCGATCTTGCATGCACACGAGAAGAGCAGACAGGCACGCATCTCAGCGAGGAGGCATGAAGAGAGCAAAATAACTCCCCCTCCCTTCCCTTTCTCTCTATCTCACTCATTCCCCTCTCCTCTGCCAAAAAGTGAAACTCAGCACGACAGTCTCACACGACAGTGACTCGAGGCAGAGAGCAGTGCTGAGGGAGGAACAAGAGGAGGTAGAGACAGACATGCACTTGCAAAACAAGGAGGGAAATGGAAGTAAAAGGTAGCACAGGACTAATGTGCTGACAGATGTGGATGTTATGTCCACATAAGGATCATTTAGATGCTTCAGATACTACATATAGGCTGTCAATCATATATGCTGTATTACTTAACTCTCTGGCACTAATTGTACTCTTACTCAGCAAATTACACCCACAGGGTACACCAGATCCAATCAATTCCTTGTTGCATGTCATTCTCCATCTCTATCTCTCCCCTCATTCCCTCTCATTTCTATAATCAAATAAAGGCACAAAAAGACCAAAACCTATTTTTTAAATAAGGTCTGTTAATAAAAAAAAATAGGTGGATTCTTCTGTATTTTATGAATCGGTTAACTGCTCAATTATGCACTCTGTCAATTTTATTTCCCAACATGTGTGTCTAATGTTGTTTCAAAGCCTCATTGGAACTGCCAGAAATTAAATCCTGGAGGCAAATTGCTTAAGTCTTCAGTTATTTATTATTTTGTTAGTATAAAAGTAATCACAATTTCAACCTTTTGGATCCACAAATACTTGACTCATCTTGTAAAACTACCACATGTATGCATAAAAGGCATAGTTCAACAATCTGCAGCAATCTGAGAAATGACTACTTTGTCTGTCACCATGAGGCGGTTGCCAGACAATCAGTGCTTACTGCGCAAAGTCACTGTGCCCTGCCAGGAAATAGTCCCACTAATAACCCCCCCTAATACCACAAATTAGTGTTTTCATTCTTCTTTTAATTAAACAAGAAGGATACAACAAGTAAATTAAGAGAACTTTGGAGGTATTCTAGGTGTGTTTTATTAGCCAGGATAGTTTACCCCCTTTATTAAACTTTGTCTTCTATTTTACTTTTCTTTTGTCTTTTTAATCTATTTTAACCTCATTTTTTTACTCTAACTTTTAATAAACCATTTCTCTTATTTGACTTATTTATTTAATTATTTTTATCCATTTAATTATTTATTTCCACGTATTTTATTTACATTTTTAAAGCAGTTTTATTTTCTCTTGCGTGCATTGGTCCCCAGTTTTGTCTTTAAATTGTTCTTTGTTTTAGTCCTGTTTTTTTTTATGTTTCTCTTTTTTTAATTTTGTCATTTGTTCTTATTATCAGTTTGTCAATCAAATAACTGTAAAACACTTGGAACTACACTAGTCTGTATGAAAGGTAAAATGGGATTGACTGATTGATAAAAGGTAGCTACAGCTCTGCAAACAAATAAAAGCTTCAAATGAGATAAGCCAGACATAGAAAAAAAAACGGCTAGATAAAAGGATTAGGCAAAGAAAGATGAAGTGAAGAGAAAGATACAACAGGAGGGAGTAGTCTGTCTGAGAAATGGGAAGTGAAGAAGAGGAGTCGGAGAGGGACTGAGTGGGGGGACGGTGTTGTGCCCAATGTGAGCTGTCTCTGGGCTGGGATAGACGACTACCTCCGCCAGCCTCCCTCTGGACTGCATTAGACATGGCTGATGGCGCTAGGAAGGAGAGATGGGGGCAGGGGTGGGCGTGGGGGACACAGAGGGAGGGCTGAGCATGGGTGACTTCTCGTCTGATTTTAATAGTACTGGACCAAGACTAGAACAAATAATCAGATGAACAAAACTCTTCTCAAAACTGCTGACTGTGGAAAATCATGTAATTTAGCTCTTATTGTTACCAGCGGTGCAGTCAACAACACATGGTCAACAGTTAAACAAGGTACAACAACCTCTTACTCTGTATATTATATTGGCCAGGTGTTTTTGCAGCACTAGTTAGAGATTTTGGGAAATATCCTTATTTGCTTTTGCTGCCTTCAAATGGACCTCGTGAGGTCGTGGTTACGAGAGACGGAAGTACACAATGTGACAAACAAAGGTGACAAATTTGTACATACCGGTGTATGTAATTCAACCATTATTAGATGTAGCTGGAAAATTGTTAAATTAAGAAGAACTTGACTAAACTTAAAATATATTAACTTATCATCAACCAAAAAATGAACCTGTAAGGCTTCCGCCATTTCTGAAAACATCAACAACAGGTCACAACTCGCAAACTCTGAGCTTACAGAACATTTCCACTTACAAAGCCGTGAATACCACAAGGAGGGGGCCATTGGACTACTATTGTGAACATGGTAAACACAACCCCACTTGAAGGCAGCATTTCTTGAAGACAGTTACAACTCTCTCAGATACAACTCTCATATACTGTAAATATGCAGCTGGACAAAGCTAAGTTTATAATTAACATTTTGTGTCTGTCCTGTGGACAGAGGCAGGCAAGCTGTTCTTCCCTGTTTTCAGCCTCTATGCTGTGCTAAGCTAACTAGCTGTTATGTTTACCATATATGCATGAGTGTGGTATCCATCTTCTTATAACTCCCAGCAACAAAGCAAATAATCCCATTTCCCAAAAATATCCAACAACTCCAGTTTAACATTACCACATTAACATTACTACATTATTGATCCCTTTTGACTCTTTTTGGAAACAGTTTGGGTTTAAAAGCACAACTGGGATTATAATAGCTACATTTATGCAACCTTTAAATTACTGTAGTTCCTAATTAATGAGGTCTATATATTGAATGAAACCTCCTCTTCTGGTCTCACTTAGAGAGCCTTCGGTGAGTATATAATGGATATTTATAGGAATATCTATGAGGGAGGTGAGCACCCCGCTACTAATAAATCATATTTGAATAAAGCATGCTGGTCATTCAATCATTTTTTTTCTTTTAGATTTTTTATTTAATCAATGTTACATTAAACTAACATAAATAAACATTTTTATGAACAAAAGGCACACAGTTCAAATATAAACAAAGAGAACGTCTGTACAGTTTGTCTCGATGAAACATGTCTACTGTCTCTGAGCGAGAGAGCGGTCCAAGAGAGATGTGTTTCAGGGGATTCAGGGTCTGTTGACAAAACGCTGCAGCAGCGTTGAGTCCCAGCGTGTAACTGTACACTCTTCAGTCCCCCGCGAGGAACAAAAGTGGTGGGCATGAAGGCAAAAAACGCTGACCAGGAACAGCACTGGCTTCATGTGAAACCTCTGCCTGGAGGTTTACAGTACACAGATGTCCTTTTAGAAGAGTTCAGCTGAAACTCACGTCCATTGTCTGGATGAAGAGGCCACAAGATTCATGTCCACTAAATTAAAAGATTCAAACACGCAGCACATAGACATGAACTAAACAAAAAACATGGGCCGACGGCTGGGTAAACACGCACTATGATGTGAAATGAGGGGTGGGGGGTCAGTGTGTGGAAGCTTCTGATTGGTTGGTTACTGCTTCCTCAGATTTATAATATGATCAGTTGGTCATTCACAGTACTGCCAAGATGCTAGCTGTCAACTTGTGTTGGGGAACCTTTTATCCTGATGTAGGGTTCATATACAGCTATTACAACTACTGATAAGTCAAAATGATAAGGGGACAAGGTTTGGCTTTTCCTGGATCTGCTCCAGATTATTAAGGTAGATAAATTCCTCGTGTGTCCGACGATCGCCACAAGGCTCCTGATTGTACTAGATGACAAAGTGTGTGTCCAGTTGAGTCTGATCGCAGCTGTTGCCAGTTGTCATCCACCTCTGAACACTCAATCAAACAGGTGTTGTTCTTTGCTAGTCCAGTTTAGTCCAGTTTAATCCGGTCTGTGGTTTCTTACAGCAGTCCAGTCTGGTTGGATCCAGTTAATAGCAGATCTGGATCATTAAGTATTTGCAAATATATCTTATAATTTGTTTTAACCTGTTTGGAGCACAAGTTTACACTAAAAAGTGATTCAGAGAATTGGTTACTGTGATAATCATGTCCATGGTTTTCATGGTCTAAACTTTGTTCCTTTTCTTTGTTCCTGTGCAGCAAACTCCACTTATCTAGAGCTTGAACAGACTAAAACAAACTATTTGCAAACACTGATAGATCCAGGTGTGATCCAGGGCTTAGACAGCGACTGTGCTGGGTACCTCCTCGTAGTGAATGATAAAGTAGGGGTAACTCTGGTCATCGTTGAAGATTACGTAGATCTGGGGGTCCACCCAGTTGTCCACACAGGAGTCATAAAGGTCACTGGAGGGGTCACGGAGGTTGATGGGTGGAGGCCGCCGCATGGAGGGATTTCCTACAGTAAACCTGTACACACACAACAAAGAGGATCAGGGTTAGTCTGAGCTAATTAATGTGGCAAGTAAAGATCTTTGTAGATCCTTGTTCAAGGCTAATAAACAGATTTTCATTGAGCTCTGCATGTCTGGAGTTTCAGAGCAATAATTTACCATCTAAAAAGACACCTGTTTTAAATTGAATGATTACAAGACCGCTGCTCCTGTGTTTTAGGGGTCCTTAAATAATATAAGCATATGCTGTAGGTGCATGAAATGAATGTACTGTAAGTACATGAAATGAGCAACACACTGTTACCAGTTTGTTTTTCCTCTCTTTAATATTTATGCCAGACCCATAATCCATCAATCTTTGCACCTCGTTCCCTGGGGTCATAAATAAAACATATTAAAACAAGAACACTGTCAGCTACAGATAAAGATAGTGGGAGGAGACTTTAAAGAGTCTGTATGCCAGATATGGTTTCAGACAGGAGAGTTAACCACACTGTAAAGATAACTTCTTTATTGGGGCTCAGGTCTGGAGGCAATGTCTCTGCCTGTGCTGTGGCACAGCTTGAACTCAGGTTTAGTGTGATGTGTGCGTGTGTGCGTGTGTGCGTGTGTGCGTGTGTGCACTGTGTTTCCAAACCACCGCACCATCCTCTGGGCACACCACAGACTGTCTGCTGCAGCATAACAAAGCTGGTGATGTATGATGGGTTCAGACAAATCAGCTGTTTTACATGTGTGCCTCTAAATTTGACTTGCATTTTTAAGGAATGGGAGTAGCAGGATGCATAGCATGACTGGGTGATGGTTTATGGAAAAGAGCCTGCAGTTCTTCATCATCTAAATTAACGCTGTATATTTAATTCTGAAACACTAAGAGTGAGGGAGCAGTATGGTTGGAAAGAGCTGTTATTTCAGCACAAGTATGTGCTGGAGGCAACATATTTGGCAAACACACCAAATAGCATATTCAGGGACACAAAAACATGTAACCCCAAAAACACAAGGACACATCAGGCCTTAATTTAGCATTTACCAAACTATGTTTCCTCCAGCTAACACCTCAAACCAAAGCATGGGGATCTTAGCTAAGATCTGCCTCTGGAATAAGGCTCATACCACAAGTACTGAGAAACTGCAATTTAGGCGATAGGCAATATGACGATGTATATACTGTGAGGCGAAAAACTTGTCAGACATTTTGATATATTGCTTACGATAAAGCAATTATCCCTCGAAATTAGGTTATTGCTGGCCATGTTGTTAATCAAAGGGACTGTTTTAAAGCCCTACTGGATATGCAGGATTTTAAATGTGTACGTTGTTTAATATTTAATTTACTGAATTAGCCAAAGCCAGAAAGTGTAGAAAAGTGTCTCAATTGAATTTCTTGAAATGTACTTTATCACTATGTATTCTTTATCTACTATATATAAACCATGTGATTTATTCCTGTGATCAAGTTGCATGTAAAAGAATGGCATCCACAATCAAAGTAATCTGCAAAATACAGCAGCCTGCACACACCTGCCAGTGAGAACTTTGGCCAGGAACATGCAGTGGACTCCTTTGGGCGAGCGCTTGGAGAAGTTGTGGGAGTAGACAGCCTTGCGAGCAAAGTAGGAGCCCTGGCCAAACATGGTTGCGTGTTTGCCGCAGACTCGTGGGTCGAAGTTGTGCTTGCAGATGCCCTCTACCACGTCGGCCGAGGTGCCGTGGAAGAGGTGGCGCTCACTCAGCAGCCGGTCCATCTCTGACATACGGCGAGACATATACTCCTTCTTCCTGTTAGAACAAACAGAGACAGAGGGTGAGAATTAAAGTAATAAAATAAACAGTCTTTCAGTGCTTAAAGACTTACAGAGTTTCTGTAATTATTTTATACTTTTAAATAGACAGAAAGAATAAAATAAACAGATTAAAGGGATAAACATTAAAAACACAGAAATATAAACACTGTACTCTTTAATTCTTTAAAACAAACATGGCAGAGCTCAGTTGATGAATTAATAAACGGCTAAGAGCAGCCCTGCTATTCAAATGTAGAGATCACAACCTTGTTTGTTCTAAAACCTGTTAAGAACATTGAGCCTAATCTGTTTCTTAAGCAACACACACACACACACACACACACACACACACACACACACACACACACACGCACACGCACGCACACGCACGCAGCTCGTTTGATGTGAGCGGATCAATCAGGCATGCAGAGGAGAAAGCATTTCGAGCCACATAGGCGGTGACCCAGGCATGAACTCCCATGACCCTGCAGCTTGTGACCTGACACAGGCCAACACTGCACGCATGCAAGCATGTACACACACACAAACACATACTTCGGTTTCCTACTATCCAATTTTAGGGTCCGTGATGTGTTTTAAGATGGCAAGAGCGACGCAGCTTGCCTTTACATAAACAACTAGCCGTTCATATGCCAATACACACACAGACACGCAAACAAGCAGTTATGGTTTCCCTGTCATAACTAGAGTGTGGGAAGAGGAAATCAACTGACATTCAAAAGGGGCATCACTTTCAGAGTCTCTATGACACACACGCACTCACACACTCACACACACACACACACACACACACTCAGTCATTGTGAAACTACCGGCCGGTGTGGGAGAGTAACTGTCACAGCTGATAGGACATGCCATGCTCTAACCACAGCGGTTAACCCACTGTGTTCACGACAGGAACAGCATCATCACCAAACATCTCTCCATCTGCCATGTTCACACACCACTGTGGACTCATTCTCACGAAGTCCAACACAGCTGGTCTCATTTGCCCAATTATCTTCCTCTTCTCACACTCTTTCACATCCTCCTCATATATGTTATTTTTTGTTTTTTTAAGTGGTTGTAATTCTTGTTCCTGTCTGCATGTCAATACAGAAATCTGGATTAAAAGGTTACCAATGCATTCATTTTCCCAGCAGCTAAATATGTAGAATAGAATAACAAAATAATACAACGCAACACCAATATTTTAGCACTTTGGGTCCGTATCACATAGCAGACAGGTTTTTGTGCTTATAACTAGAAGACTAACAGAAAATATCTCCAGCAATGAGGGAGTTCTTTGAGAAAAGAAAGTAAAAATGCTCCCTATGCATGGCTCACCTCTTGTACTTCTCCCAGAGGAAAGGGTTCTGCACACGCAGGATCTTGATGATCCTGAACTTGGTTTCCGACACAGTCTTGTGGAATAGGCTGTACACCGTCCGGAAGCTGCGATCTTCGCGGGACACCGGCACCTGCAGGAAGTCCTGGCTCATCGTCATGGGCAACCATGTCTCAGGAAAAAGACTGGGTGGGTTGGTGCTTGTTGGCGAGAGGGGGTGCGACACGGAGAGATCCATCGATGAGGATGACAATGAGGAGGAGGAAGAGGAGGAGGAGGAGGAACCGGGAAGAGGAGATGGAGAGAGGCCACCCAACGTCCTAGAGAAGAGAGAGAGAGAGAGAAGTAAGCATAGTGTTATGATTGGAGCAAAAATATGGAGGTCAAGTACAATTTACAGCAACAGTTTAATCGATCTACAACTGTACCTACAGAAGTAGATGAATGAGTTTACAACACTGACAGTAAATCACACAAAAACACATACAGACAATGCATACATACAGTTAAGCCTTCAACATCAAGTCATTGATTCAGTCATTTAATTTAAGGAGGAATTGAAAAGTTAATACTTAAGGACTGCTGCTTAAAAAAACAAGACATTTAAAGAAAGTATTTTCATACCTTTTATTGGCTAAACAATTTATTGAAAAAGCTCTCAACAGATTAAGTATGAGCCCTGCTGTATTTGTGTATTTCTTTTACTCAAATAATTTAGTGCTGATAGTGAAAAACCATGCTAATTTGTTCAGTACGTTTAATGTTTGTTTTGTTTTGTATTTTAAAGTACAATTATTTGTTTGTGTTAATAACTAAAGAGTTTTAGGCAGTACAAGGCAACAGATGAACATGCAGGGATGTGACTTTCATCAACTGACACAAGGACACAAATTAACACATGTAGATTGATCAAAGAAAGAGGAACAAATTCCTCTGGAAACCAATCAAATTCAACATAACCAACTTAAATAACTGTCTAATTCTCTTTAATTAGTCTTTTCACATAGTTCTACCCAATATGAAATTAAATTAAGTGTTACCTACAACGCATTCTCTTTTGCTCCTCAACACTATGAAGAATAAAAACTGTGTATACCTCTGGCCTCATAAAGTGAAAAAAGACACTATTGTTGTACTTTCTGTCACATTCCTTCTTATAGGCCTTCACATACAGTGTTCACGCCTGCTGAGGGTCAGTGACAGCAACGTCCCAGGTCAGCTCATTTTTTAGCAGCAAAAAGCGTTAAGGACAAATCACATTGTGCTACTCATCTCTTCTCCTCCACGTGTTTCCAATCAAAGCTTCATCCTAACGTAAAACATAAAGCGTCCTCTGGTGCAATGAACCAACAACAAGTCTGTGCTTCCAAAATCATATCCCGCCAGCGGTCAACAATGAGATAGTCTACAGCAGCCGTCAGCGAACCAAACAAAACAACAGGGACTGTGCAAAAAATGAAACCCAGACAATAAACAAGACAACAGGGAGGCAAAGGAAGAGCAGGCGAGAGAGGGGGAGAGAGAGGGAGAGGGAGAGGGAGAGGGAGAGAGAGAGAGAGAGAGAGAGAGAGAGAGAGAGAGAGAGAAGAGGACAAGAACATGAGAGAGGGAAGGATAAATCTGCCAATTGCAGAGCTGTCATGAAGTGTCAGAGAAACTATTGTGTCTGGCATTTGAGTCAATAACGGTGGTTTGGCTGTCAAGTTATCGCTCTCTAAGTGTAAATGCTGTTAGTCCTATCAGCCATAAGAGAGAGTGCCTATGTGTATTGTCGAGTAACTGATCAGTGTGACTGAGTCAGCAAGACACTTTTCCTCATCTCCTTTTTCCCCCTCTCTTTTTCTCACTCTCTCTTATCTTGTCTGTCCGGTCTCGATCTCTCCCTGCAATCGATGTCTCTATTCCCTGTGTGCTTTGAAGAGATCACAGTCAGCCTGCTGCTGAAAACAAGTGTGAAATGAAAAGGGACAGATAACAAGAGAATGATGGAGTTGGGGAGGGAGAGAAGGAGGGGAAAGAGTGAAGAGGACAAAGATTAGGACAGATAACAAGGGAGGAAGGCTGGAAATAACATCATCAGGAAAAAAAACAGAGAGATGACAGGAGGAGAGGGAGGGAGTGAGGGAGTGAGGGAGGTGGAGTGCCAATCGAGCTAATGACCTCAATCTCTGAGGGTTTTTTCACACCTATAGTTCGTTTGCTTTGGTTGCTATCAGTTGATGGTCGGTTTCTTTCCACACAAAGAAAAATCCAAGCCAGCCAAAATCACCACAAGCCACGTGAGAGCGTTCACTCATTGGTCAGATGCGCCTGCTGCGGGAGCAACAACATAAACACAGGAAAAAGGTCCTGAAGGAGCTGGCCAAATACAATGTACTACAGTGTGCTAGTCCAGGTCTGACCTGGATTTATTCTCTAGCTAGTTGTTAGCAACTTTTTAATTTGCTCATCCGCACCCAAAATGCAACCATCACCTGGATATGGGAGCCATTTCGCTCAAACTTGAGAAGTACTAGTAGTAGTCCAGACAGGTTGATGTCTGATCACATTCCAACCACAAACAAACTACTCCAGGGATGGTTTGGTGTGGTTGTTTTGGTCTGCATCCGAGTGTGATTACCGTGTTCACACCTGCCCAAATGAATCTCACCCAGGGTTAAAAAGAACCACAGTTCAATTTAACCAGACTTAAAAGTGAAGGTGTGAAAACACCATAAGCCTAGCACACACCTGATGCAAACACCTGACGCAAAAACATTTACACAACCACACTCGTTTTGGTAATTTCTGGAAACGTTTAAAAAAAAAAAAAAAAATCACCTTTTTGGGACCTGCCTTTGGTCGCCATATTGTAACTTATTGAAGTCAACACACACCAAACAGATGAAAAAGTCCCAGAAATGAATCCCTTGTTCCAAATTCCTGCTCCCCACAGTCACATTTCACACTCCTTTACTCACCAGCTCTGTGTACCCGGTCTGGAAACCATTTAGACCTCTCTCTCTCCCTCTCCCTCTCCTCAGCCCTGCTCCCTATCTCACTGTCTCTTTCTCTCCCTGTCATCTGCTTCCTCCATCTAATTTTCACTCTCTTTCCTCCATCTCCTGCTCTCCATTTTGTCTTTTCATAGCTGCCAGACCTTGTACGAACAGCTCGTTCCCGTTGTGTTGGACACTGGCAGGACACTGCTACAGCAGCCAAGGAACTTGTTTTAGAAATATAACTGAGGTGAGGTAGATTATTTCACTGCTATTGAGAGAAGGGCAGCTGATAAATGAAACATTCCTGAAATCAGGTTATTTCCATTAGAAAAGTGATCTGATCTCATTCACATATTTTCTCACTAGTTTGGAGACAAAGAATAAAGACCAGCTTAAATGGCTTCTGTGATTATTTCTTGAATTGTGGACGCTCATAGGATTGATATTTTCTGTGTTTCTCCTTTCACCCTTTCTTTATCTGCTTGCTCTCCCCTCTTAGTGTATCTTTTGCCTCATCTGTTCTCGTTTGCCTCATTATCTCATTTTCCGTCTGCCTGGTTCGGGTCCACTTTGTTCTGCACAGGACAGCTCCTGTTTCCCGGTGACTGTTTGATTTGCCAAAAACCCTGAGCTGAAATTAGTGTTAATATGTGTTTCAAGTTCCGCTCGGGATGCCAGTGTGCCATGGTCAAGGAGCGGATTAAAGGTGAATGTGACTTTTGAGTACTCTGTGCTGAATACGACATTAGCATTGTGTACCGACCTCTGTGTGCCTCCCTGTCTCCATACAGAGACTCAGGACGCTCTCAGAACACAGAGAGCCTCAGGGAGACAGTGTATCACTGAAGAGCTTCCTTTCTCTCTGTGTGTGTGTGCATGCTTCTGTGCACATGTTGCTAGGCACTTTATCCAAAATCGAGGATTTTTATCTAACAGTCACTGTGGCTTCACATCCAAAATACTAAATGTTCTCTAACAAGGTTTGGACCTGAGTGCTAAACGATCGGCTCTGCCAGAGAGCACAATGGGAAATAGAAGCAGGGGGAGTGAAAGATAGAGACAAAGAGAGACTATCAATCAAGTGAATGACCTCTACCTCTCAACTGAGGACTGTCTGTTCCTGTCATGCTGCCTTTCTATTAATTAGTGGCAATTCTAAACCCCAGAGCTTATCAGAATAGTTTGTTATCCTGGTTAGACTATAATATGCGGCGCAGGAGTACTTTCTAGCATCTAAACAGCCTCCATATCAGTTTAAATGTCTTTACTTACTGTAGGTGGGGTGTGAGCATCACAGAGGACATGAACATGGGTCGCTTCTTGATCTGACGTCTAAATCCAAAGACGGCGTTCTGCTGGAAGCCCTCCCGGATATTGAGGATATACTGGTTCTGGAGCGTAATGAATCGCACCTCCTTAAGACCCCTCGCACTCGCCTCCTCAATGAGCTTCACCACCGGCTGTGAAGGAGAAGAAAGAAGATTGAGAGGAAGAAGAAGAGGAGCAGAACAGGATGAAGAAATAAGGAATTTAGACTTTTTTTTAAATGGAATTTGCCTGCATTTGGCTGTTCTGCATTTCTCTCTACGACAGAGGCAAACATAGCTGCCTCCTCCTCTACATTAAATACATAAAGGAGGAAGAAGGAGGCTGGCGAAATGTTCAGATAACCAAATGTCAAGGTGATAATGAGCGTAATCATGAAACACAACCTCACACACACACACACACACACACACACACACTGTTAGAAAACAGTCAATCTTTACTGATTTAGTGGAATAAATTGCAATTGGCTGTGGGCAGCTGTGTCACAAGGGGCATTTAGGTGTGTATATGTGTGTGTATGTGTGTCTAAATCAATCATAGCAGCTAGACAATTGATTGGTGTGGGCAGAGTTAATGCGTATGGCCTCGTGTTCATGAGCACGAACAAACAGACACAAAGTGCCTCACCTCAGAGTATTCCCTCCAGCCAAAGTTGTCTCTGCAGTAGTACTTCCACAATGTGTGACAGTTGGGGGTGGGGTTTGGGTTTGTTGCAGGCATAGCTAGAGGGCTTGGGGGAGTGGTCAGTCGTCGGATGCGGTCAAACTCCAGGTCACAAACTCGCATTGATCCAAAGTCAAGGGAAAACACTCGACCCCTGAAAAACACAGCAAGGATGAAGCATTGAAAGTTATTGCAAATGAAAGAAAACACAAGCTGTTGCAATCAACAAGGTATTATTCATGTTAAGATGGCCAGCTAACATGTGGCTGAGGCATGGTGATCTGGCAGTTAATTTGTCACAGTTTACGTTTTCATCAGCAGTCTCATATCTGGTCATGTGGCTACTGATGGAGCCTTCATTTAAGCTGAGTGTCCTGAAGCAAGACAAGTAACCAAACCTCCAATTACTGAGTCACTCATGACAGCATCAGCTACAGAGACATCACATGTCACATGTAAACAAGTGAAAAAACAAGAGAACTAACTATTTTTTTTTTGGGGGGGGGGGGGCGTTTTGATCAGCTCATGACTGTGGATCATGATGGTGTGTTAAAGTTGTTTTTTTTTAACGTTTAGGGAAATAGATCTTTCTTCAGAATTAGATGAGAAGATTGATATCACTCTCAATATGAAGCTACCTATAGCAGCCTGTTAGCTTAGCTTAGTATAAAGACTGGCAACAAGAGGAAACAACAGCTGGCCCAGTCCAGAGGTAAAAATAAAAACACTGTACAGCTCCAATATAGCTAAATAACTCATGTCTGATGGTTGTCTGGCAACTTTACAGTGATGACATTAAGTCTTTACCAAGAAATAGTCTGGCATATATCATCATTAAAGAACAGAATGTATCATTTTTACACTTTGGTTTTCCTACGTATTAAACAAACAAGATGTAATGTGTTAAAATATGTGAACTTTTTGTTACTTTCATTCAAAGCCATGCTACCTTTTTCCCTCTGCTTCTATTCTTTATGCTAAGCTAGGCTAATCACCTCCTGGCTCTAGCTCCAGACTAATATGCATAGACATGAGAGTGATAACGATCTTCTCATTTAATTCTTAGCAAGATAGCAAATAAGAGCTATCTGAACTATTCATTAAAAGCCTCTCATTGTTTCGCTAATTAGATAATTAAAGAGGGAGGTCAGGTTAAGATTAATTCTTACTAAACATGGGTTAACTTGGTTAAAGGTCAAGTACATCATTACCCATTACTGTTCACTAAACACACTTAATAAACTGAATTGTTAGCATCTGCTAAGTAAATAAATGTTGAAAACACATTCTTGTGCATACAACCTCCCTTAACCCCTCTCTGTCTTGACAACTGTAGGGTCAAAACCCTGTTGTGTGTGTGTGTGTGTGTGTGTGTGTGTGTGTGTGTGTGTGTGTGTGTGTGTGTGTGTGTGTGTGTGTGTGTGTGTGTGTGTGTGTGTGTGTGTGCATCAGTCTCTCTACATTAGTCCTCCATAGGGCCTCTGGCAAATCCTTTCTGGGTCAGACATAGCACTCACATAAATGTGGGCATCATAGACTAGCACGCTATGCCATGGACGGCAGACAGACAGAGATGCAGACACAAACACACACACCAACACAGACAAATACATATGTACACGTGTAAAACTCACAAAAAGCATGCACGCAGATCGCAGTGTTAATGGCCTCATTGATTTTTGCCAGGAAACTAATTGGATGAAATGTCAAAGGTCTTCTGTCTGAAAGTGTGTGTTTTTCTCTCTTTGAGGGAACCAATTTCAGTTGAAAACCAGCATTGTGAGGACATTTCTGTGTTGTAAGGACATTTTGGCCAGTCCTCACACCTTCAAAGGGCAATTAGTTGTGATGGTTAAGGTTCAGGTAAATGGCTGGGAAATGCATTATGTCACTGAGCGTCCTCTTAAAGACTAGTGTGTGTGTGTGTGTGTGTGTGTGTGTGTGTGAGTGAAAAACAGAGGTTGTGTTCTGGTAATGTGTACGCTTCAGATTTGTTGTAAATAAAACACACAGTCTTTAGATGTTTCCCATCTAAAAAACAGAGATGTTGAAAGAGCCAGAGAGAGAGAGAGTGAGTATGTGAGTGTAAACCTGATGAGTTATTAGTTCAACAGCCTGGAAAAGCGAAACCTCATATTATAATGGGTACAGTGCATACAAGTGTTCAGTTTCATCTACTGTGAGTGCAATTACTGGTCACTGAGGTTACACACACACACACACACACACACACACACACACACACAAAATCAGCTAGATGTTTTTCAAGCAGACATTACAGGAAATGATCAGTTTCAGTCACAGGGGTGACAATGAGATGCTGACTCATCTTACAAAAACATTAATACTGACACAAAAATACACATATACAAACACCAAACTATTTACTGTACACTACAGTCTCCGTTTCTGCTAAGTCACAGTGTGGCTGCATCTGTACAAGGAAGTGAAAGACACTCACTGAGCACATGCAGAAACAAAACAGTCACTGATTATCAGATCACCTGATTACCAGAAAGACGGGTACTGCAGATGTCCGCATGAGTTTTGGTTTTTCTCAACTATATTCAGGCATTCAAGTGACTGAAAGACATGTTTCCGTTTCATACAAAAGACAACAGAGAATTTAATTTGAATATAACAGACAGAGGTACGACAAAAAAAAAGAGAAAAAAAAGAAGGAAGGGTGATGGAAATGGGTGTTACAAAAAAAGACAAGGATACACAAGGATGAGAAAGGCAAGAAACCTGAGACAAATTGATTGTGAAAAACAGTACATCCTCTATTTCACCTCTGGTCAGCCTTCCTCTCATTGTTTTCTTCATTTATTTTCACTTTGTTCTGTCGTCTCTCTGTTAGGTTCCCTGCTTTTCTTTCACTGCTACTTTATCCCCCTGCATCTCTGTTCTTTGCATTTTCCTGTCTGAAAACAAAAGTACTCTGGATGCAGCTGCAAGACCCTCTTGCTGTCTGTTTTTTACTGTCTCTCAGTACAGAACAGTTTCTGCTTGTAACACTATGTTGTGATGACAGGAGCTTCTGTGTATGCGTGTTAGGGTGACTTCATGTTTTATTATGAGGAAGTTAAGTGAACTTTATCTCATTTATAGGTTTCCCACCTCACTGATTACCTCTTCTCACACACACTCACACTCTCACACTCACACACACACTCTCACACACACACACACACACTTACAAAGGTCTCTCCAGAGGTGTCAATCAATGTTTTTCACAGCGTCCTTCCCTCTCTCACTAAAAATAAAATTCCGCCGGTTAAATTAAGTGCACTGAGAATCGTGCTTTCAGCGTAGAAGCCAATCAAAAGTTGAAAAGAGACACTAGGAACACCCATTCTGGCAAGGCTGACGCTCAAGACCACGCTTGAAATGTCAGGCTGCTTCAAGTTTGTGCAAAAGTGTACACGGCTTCAACTGAAAATGCAAATTCAAAAGAGCAGATTTGGAGGGGTGTTTTTTTGTTTTACAGGAAAAAGACTGTTAAGGGAGCCAGACTGCTGGCTTGGCAGAGGTGTTGGTGTGCTAAAGGTGAAAAGAAGCAGGCCCTTGCGCAAAAAAAAAGAAAAAAGAAGCATGTGGTGCTAAAAAAGCACTGGCGAACCTGCTTCTGCGTTTGTGCCAGGAAGCTCCCAGGTGTGAATGTGTGGATTTGTGCTCAGTGTGAGGCAGGGTGTTTAGAAAAAAATAGAAGAGCGAAAGCATGTCCAGCAAAACCTTTCCCTGGGTAAATAAAGGTTAAGAAAACTCACTGCACTGTCAAAATGGCTGTTAATCCCCCGCACTGCCTTCAGCACACACACACCTTTGAACTTTCTCACGGCTGCACACACAAGGACCCGCATACCAGCATCAGTCATGCTATTGTGAACGTCAGACTAGGGGAAAAAAAGAAAATAACACGAGCACTCACTCTCACGAGCACGCATACACATACACATACACACATATATACACACACACACACACACACACACACACACACACACACACACACACACACACACACACACACACACACACACACACACACACAATTCTTTTGACAGATTCATGTACACACACGCAAACTTCATCCAGTCACGCCTAGATAAGTCAGTCAACCAAAGCTGCTGACGAAGGCTTCTCTCACTCACACACTCATACACTCTCACACACACACCTTGATGTCATGAGTTGGTATTATTTCCTCATAACGCTGTTCCTGTTTTCTATTTAAATGTGCTTCATTACATTTAGTTTTTTAGTTCTTATGGGTGTCAGAACACACACACACAGAAAAAAGTACACTGGTGTCTCCTGCATGTCCTGGACCGTTCCTGTCAGAGAGTGTGTCTGTCCTTCACTACAGCAGATCATTAAGCTTATAGTTCAGGGTGTCCTATCCCTCAGTGCTTTAACCTTCGCTTTGAAGATCTGAACCTGTCCAAGGTACAAAATGTGAGAGAGACAGGGTGGCAGATGGTCAAATAAAGGAGTCTGACGTGAAAAATGACATATAATAAACATAATAAAAAGGGAAGAGCTGATAGAGAAGAAGGATACAACAAGATACAAAGAGCAATAACAGGCCTCACTAAGAACACACATTTCCACACCTCGTTAGGCCCTTAAGGGACAATTGAGAGTTGAAAAAGTGATAAAAAAAGGGAGTGAAAGAGGGGTGAGTCAGGGGAATGTAAAAGATCCAGTGAGAGGGAAAAAAAAGGAGTAAGAAGTGGAGAGGAGAAAAGGGGATGCGAGGATAAAGGCAGACTCTGAGTAATAAGAGGCAGAGCGACCCAGACCTCACCCGACTGATTCATGGCATGGGCTGTCTGACACGTCACAGCCACACACACACACACACACACAGAGAGAGAGTGGACACATTAATTCTGATTATCCAAGATCACCACACACAAGACAAATTCTCACAGACACAACCACCATTAATTTTTTTTTGATTTGGGACATAAAAACACAATAAGCTAACGTGGAATCCCCCCGCGATATAAACACACAGGCACTCACAAACACACAAAACACACACACACACCTTTGTGCCAGGTCGCTCTGCCCTTGGTGCTGGGTGACTCTTTATGTCAGTTAATGACAAGCAAGGCTTTTATTACCTGGCAGACAAAAGAGCCCCTTTCTATGTCAATCTCTCGCACACACGCACGCACATGCGCACACACACACACAGAAACTCGGCGTGGTTAAGTGAAAATCAGCTAGATGTTTTTCTAGCAGATATTACAGGAAATGGGTTTAATTGTGAAAGTTGAAAATTTCTGCCTTCCTGTAAATAACTAAGATCACGTAATACTCTTCAAATCAGACAAATAAAAGCACAGATGTTATCCCCCCCTCCTTCCACTCACTGACTCACTCACACACACACGCAACAGCATAAATCTGTTAATAAACAACTGTACATCCGAAGATTATTACAGTATAACTTTTAGAAGTGATGACTGTGACATTCCTCCTGGAAGTCTGGAGGATTAGCCAGACTTCCAGTCCTGCTTATCATACGGATGGGATTAACCTGTGCTATGGATCATACACACATGGGAACGGCTCGGCACAGAACACACACACACATGTAAAAGTACAAAAAGCCGTACAGCACATATTAAGACACGCAAAAATGCCTGTATGTTTTTTTTCCTGTCCCATTCCTCACAACACGGCAGAACGCAAAGCAGAACTGTGTTGCCATACCGACAGTCAAGTTTGTTAAGTCATCTGCTGATCTTTAGATCGCTAACAATGTTATCATTTGGCTGTGGTAACCACGGTGATGCTTTCGCCCTATGTGAGTATGTGTGCTTACGTGCATTAAGAGATAGGCTGGATTGCATTTCTAAAGAAAAGTATCAAAAGAGCTCTCACACACACCCAGCACAGCACAAAGCTTCCAGTAAATGACTGAACTGAGAGCTGAATAACCAGAACAGTGTGAACGCTGACTTTCTCCAGTCAAGATCACCCTACAGGAGTTTATCCAGCCTCAACGTGTCACTGAAACTAACTATTCAATAATATTCACATTCAGCAAAGACAGGCAAGCCACACATTTTCAACCCTGACCTGTGGCTGGAAATAAACACTGAATTGGAAGAGAACAACGCTGCAATGCTACTTCTTCTAAAACAGGAATTAGCCAGTGTTTACTTATAGCAGATGATTGGCTAAACAAGCAAAACTTGAAAACCTTTGTATGAACCTGGGAGTGGTATTTGTTGTGGAGGTCGTGTGTTTCAGGAATGAAAATGTTTTTCAAACAGTCAAACTGGTTTTAGGGTCAGGGTTAGAAAAACCTTTGGTACAGATGAACACCTTGAAAAATGTAGGAGTTCCCAGGCAACAGGACAGGTTATGATACAGAACAGATATTAATAGAATTGACTTGTTGTAGGTTAAAGGCCTCCACTTCTACATGAGTCAAATTATAAATGGGTTGACAATATCTGGAAAAGCATAGTCTGTGTCTTCAGAATATTACACATTCATTTGTCTAGAGTTGCAGAGATTAGGCAATTAATGGATTAGTTGTCAATAACTTAATCTACAACTACATCGATAGTCGATAAATTGTTTGGAGTCGTTTAAAAAAAAGTACACTGAATATATTTATGTTGTGGACTGTTGATCAGGACAAAACAAGACATTTGAAGGCATCATTATGGGCTTTTGGAAACATGAATCAACATGTTTCACCATTTTCTAGCATTTCATAGATTGAACAATTAATTGCCAAAATGAGAAATAATCAACAGATTAAATCAATAATAAAAATAATAGTTAGTTGCAGCCATGCTTTCGACCAAAGCAACTGACAATAAGTTTATTTCTCTTCAGTTTCAGTGATTATCTTAAAAAGTAACGTTCCATGGGACTTCTAATGAAATCACATCCAAACTAATGATTAACTTAACTAATAAAATATCTGAAATAAATAACCCTTTGCTTACAGCTTCTAAAGATAATAGTGTGTTTGCTTTTCAAAACATTAACCATGTAAATTGTTAATGTAAATGTTTAGTTCACATTTCAAACTTGATGACAAATAACTTATGCCCAATATATAGAAGATTAATGAACTAACAACTATTTCCTTTGTCAATTAAACTGCTGATTATTTTCTCAATCAATCAGTTAGTTGTTTGGTCCATGAAATGTCAGAAAATGGTGAAAAATGCAGATGACTGTCTCTTAAACCACCTTTACCTTCAATGTAATGCTACAGCTATTGTGGCGTTCCTAGTTTCTGTTGAGTGAGCCAGATGGTCCTGTCTGACTGAGTGTAACACATTCAAAAAGTCTTTGAAGAATCTGGGTTGACATCACCAGGTGCATATCCTGTTTGTGGAGCAGTATGCATAGACTTCAGTTGAAAACATGAGTCAACTTCTAAGACACATTCAAATCATTGTGGACAGTACACCCACACAAACTGTAGGTTTACAGTTGTAAACAAAGACAAACACACATGGCCAATCAAAAGGTGTGGGTAAATCATGAAGCCCTAGAAGCTTCAGTGGGGTGTGGTCAACAGATTGAGGGTATAATGGTGTAGCTGTATCATTGACTGTGACTACACAGTGCACTTTTAACCCCATTCAGACAATAACGTTACTGAGAAACTGCTTAAATTTTCTGATGACCTGAACACATGACCTTAAGATAAGTCTACGCCTTAGTCAAACAATGACCATCTGCTGTGTGTTTGCTGATTTTTGGCACATGTAAAACAGTTAAACTACTCATCAGTGTCTTTCTGCACACATCACTAGAACTGAAACAATGACACAATAAATCGATCAACAGAAAATGGATATGCAACAATTCTGATAATTGTTAATCATGTCATTTCTTCTCTAGTTCTAGTATCTCAATTTTGATGATTTACTGCTTTTCTTTATATGCTAGTAAATTGAATGCATTTGGGTTTGGGACTGTTGGTTGGACAAAACAAACAGTGATAGTGGACAACATTGTAGACCGAACAATTAATCAAGAAAGATTAGTAGTTGATGAAAATCATCATCCTTAATCATCAACACTGATAAATGGCAACTGTTTTGATAAACTATTAATTAATTTAGCTGTTTTAGCAAAAATGACAAAGGTTTGCTCTTTCCATCTCCTCACAGGTCATGATGTAATGCTTTTCTTTGTCATTCATGACAATAAACTGGATATGTTTGTCTTTTGGACTTGGATAAAAACAAAATATCTGAAGACCTCTGGCTCTGGATAACAGTCATGTTTCACTACTTTCTAACATTTCAACAAGTAATTAAGAAATTGTCAGATTAATTAATAATGAAAATATTTGTTATTTGAAGCCCTGAATGTTACAGAAAAAAGTTATTTCTGACGCCGGAAAAATAAAACATATTACGGCAGCATTTAGGGAGATAATCATGATAATCAAGAAACTCTGACTTTGTAATGTAGACCACTGTGGAGCGGACATCTTTCGTTATTAGAAAAAGTGAATATTAATGGAATAAATTCATTAACCAGCTTTTTTAGAATAAGGTCAATGTCCATGTGCCTGTTGTATGTAGTGCTCATACATGACTCTGCATGCACGCAGTACAGCTCAACAGGAAACCGTGCATGCTCCTTTATGTCACCCCACTGGGGCTTGCCAAATGCTTGCATGTGTGTGTATCTATGTGGGTGTGTGAGAGAGTGAAAGAGAGGTTTATCTCTGTCTGCTAAAAGGCGTGCGTGTGAGCACTGCAAGCCACTCAGCTCCTCTGTGCAGCCGATTCGTGTGAGCATCTGCGTGCCAAGCAGTGCGTGTGCGTGTGTACACAATTGTGTGCATGTCTATGACCAAGGGAGGGGGAGAAGCTGCCAAGTGCGTCTGTGTCAGTGACCGCACAAGGCAACTGAGGGTCATAGAAGTTCACAGCTTTCTGCCAAGTGCTGTAAAGCCTGGTTTGGACAGAGCTCTAGCCAATCAAAGGGCTGGGTTTTGGGAGCAGGGAAATACAGGAAATAGATAAGAGATATCAGGATAGGGAGACGGAGTGCCATACCTACACAAGGGCATGACAGCTGATACGATAATTCAAATAAAGAGATACAAGTTGAGTACATATTAACTGGAAGTGTTGTGAAGGCTAAACACACACACACGTAGACAGGGGATCAACTGCGCTGATACACACTTTCACACATGCATAAATAAACCACATTTACGCTATTAAGGAGCGTGAAAAGTAACACTCATACGGGCACATTCACTTGGCCGCAGTCCATCAGCTGCACATGAACAGAACAGCTGCAGTGTCAAAGCTTTCAGTTTGTCAGCACTGGTGAAACCGAAGAGGAAGCTCAGGCCCGGTGTCTACTGTTTCCAATACACACCAAACCAGAAGTAGCTTATCATTCACGATCAGCCTATCAGCTTACTGTACCATTGTTGCCATGTCACAGGTACCTATCAATTTACCACACAGTAGCCTTTTCAGCAGTACTTACAACAATTCGGTGTACTGGTGTGTCTGCTGTATTTCCAGCACTGTATTGATCCAGTGAGAGGATTTCAGAAAAAAAGTAAAGCCTATAAATTTAAAGTCAGCAAATGTAGGATTGGAAACTAATAACCGAATTGTGGTTTCATTTCCTGTTTTAAACTGATTGAATTGAAAGTGAATTGATCCAGAAGTAAGATCCAAAACAGAAATACAGAAACAGTCTATTGCTGCTTCCCTACACAGTAGGATGCTGTATCTAACCAGAGGGCTTGTATTATCTTCAGAATATAATGATGTAACCTGCAGGTTAAACTCTGCGGTTGGTGGAATACTTACTGAAACTTGAGCCTGACTTGCTCATTGTCCGGGTTGCAGTACAATCTCTCCAGCTGTTCCTGGGATTCATCTGCTATGCTCTGCCACGTCTGACCACTACTCCGGCGGATCTGCCAGTGGTAGGGCAGAACGGTGTGATGGTGGGCACAGTCATTACCATAAGCACACTGTCCCTGGAGGAAATCCACACAAATGTCCACTGAGTCTGACTGGTGTGTATGATACTGAAGCTGGGTGAGGAGCTCGAAAACCAGGTCCAGGGAGGCCTCTTCGCTTTTATCCTGAAATAACACTCCTTTGTCAGTCTCAGGGGCCTGCAGGAGGAGGGGGTGGGGGGCCTGGACGCCAGCACAGTCTTTAACTTGAAGGCTTTTTGCCCCAGAGGTTAAGAGGTCATTGCTTTTGATGGACCCCTCCTGGTGAGGAACCTGGGGTGCAACTATGGGAGGTATATCCCTGCTGGCGGGCGTTATTGTCACTGTGCTCCCAACCGCCCTGAGGCCAGGTTTTAGCTGAAAGCAGCGGCTGTCGGGGGTAGGATCGGTGATCTTGGGTCTTTCCCCTCGCCGCTCTGTCTCCTCCAGCTCTGCAGTAGTATCAGCTATTTCCACGTCACCGTCCCGGGTCATCAACCCCGGAACTCCAGCCCCAGCTGTGGTATCGCCAGCAGCTGCCGGGTCTTTCAGACACACCTGGCCAATGCAGTTCTGTTTCACCACAACCGCTGTGCAAAGGTTGCCTGGAGTCCGGCCAGGCTGGTTTCGGGGAACAAACACCCCATCCCCAGAGACCAGCGTATCTGTGCTCAACAAAGTGGTCAGAATAGGGTCCTCCAGGGCACGGTGGAGGCATTTGGCATCCAATTTCCTCTGCTTCTTTTTAAAATAAGGTTTCACCAGAGGTATTTTGTCCGCCAGTCCCACTATCTGCTGTTCCGTGAAATCTTCCCCTTCGTCCATATTCAAGCTCACATCCAGGGAGATCCCAGTCGGCACACCTTCTGTGGATTTCTGGAGAATGTGCAAAGTTTTATCCATGGTCCCCTCCTAAACCCAGACAGTCCTGAAAGAAAGAGAGAAGGAGAGAGAAAGAAGTAGTCATCAAAGATAACACCTATAATCCTATAACCTCAGCTTCCAAGGTGAAGTCATCCTGGCACATAAAGGGATGATTAATAGGTTGCTTGAACGAGCTGTAAAAAAAAAACAGTGACAAGTCGTCTTTCCTTTCCTGGGAAGGAAAACCCTCGCCCTCTATATGCTGAAACGAAACCTGTTTAACCCCTGCGACAGAAGCTAGACTGGTCTGGTCTCTTAATGACCCTGCAGATATGACAGGGTTATTACAGTAACAGCCACCGTGACGATGTGCTACCCACTGTTGAGCACAGACACATTAAAAGCCTTTATAGGGATATTAAAGCCTGATATAGTGATTCTCGTTTTCGGAATTAGAAAAAAAAAGCTTCAGCCTATTGCAGGCAGTAAGTGAAGCGGAAAATATATTACTTAATCCTGCTGGGAGAACTTGAGCACAGTCACCAGCTTCATTAATCATATAAAAATGAGGATTATATAATTGGGCTGTTTCTTTTTGCTTTTTACTCGGCTGTCTTTGGTCTCTTACTAACGTCATGCCCGCAATTACAGCTGCGCCTCCAAGCAGGAGAGATAAAATCACCAGTGTAACAAAACCCCTCTCTCTCTTTCTCTCTCTCTGTCTCTCTCTCTCTCGGGACTATATATTTTGATCACGGGAGTCCGATACACGGCCCCTACAGTCTACGTGCCGCTTACACATCGCTGCCCGAGCAAGTTTGCACGTAGGCTACAGCCGACACACATACACACAAACACACACACACACACACAGCCTACCAGCCACTGCGGCGGAGCAGCGACAAAAGATAAACTGAGAGCCCCGGAGCTTTATTTCACAGCGTTGCTACGACAGTTTTTCTCCTCGATAAGAAACATTTATTGAGCAGAGTCCGAGCTTTAACTGCACCGTACACAATGTAATAACCAACACTGCAGCACAGGCTCGCTGGCTCGTTTGTCGGATACTAGCTTAGCTTTCTTTTCTACAGTCGACTCAGGAGGGACAAACACTTTCTCTTAAAACACCAAGACGATAAAAAAAAACCCTACCTGCGCGATAAAGTCCGCCCCTCTCCCCCCAGTCTCGACACTCTTTGGTGGGTAAAATCCAGTCCGCACATCTGCGGAGCTCCGTATCCAGTCTGGACTTAATATTATCCGTGTCTGGACGAGACTGTTGTCCGTATAGGTTGCTCGTGTCCCTCTGCCGGCCCCGCCGCTCTCATGCTCTGTTTCTATTTCATGCTGTCTGTCCCTCTCTTTGTGTCTTTCTTGCCGGGTAGAAAGGCGCTGAGGAGCAGACGGAGACCGACAAAGAGCGAAGCACAGCTGTGGCGAGAGACGCTCTGCTTGCCTCCCGGCTCTGCACAGCCAGAGCCCCGCCCCGTAACCTGGTCAGAGGCGGGGCTTCGATCCGGAGAGAGAGGGAGGGAGAGGGAGAGAGAGTCGTCTGGTGGTGGTCGTAAGAAGCTGCAGGAGTGTGGGAGAGAGAGAGAGGGGGGGGGGGGGGGGGCGTAAAACTGCTCATTGCATTACGACATACAAGCATCACAGCACACAAACAACAGCAAGGAAGTTATATTTTGATCTTTTACTGAAGTAAAATAAAGTAAAAATGTCAATAAAAGAAATTATCAGCAAAATGTGCTTTTATACAGTACATACCCACATTAACCTGTTAGGGGGCCCCAGATTTTTTTTTAAAAAAAAGAAAAAAGACTGTGGCCCTGATGACCCACCCTTACCAATACGTTTGTCCTGGAGTTCTCAGTAGTGCACATTCTCAAAAACACTTATTCCTATGGTAGACTAATTCTTCTGGACCTGTGCCCAGGTTTTCTGTGAGTCAAGTATCTTGATTCAATTCAATTTGTTTGCAGGAGCACGCCACCCAAATCAACAAATACACCACAGTTGACAGGAGAGAAGGAACAAATCACATTAATAGAGGCAGTGAAATGATGCAGTTTGATTAAACACTTTATTTAGGAACATGTATCATGTGAACACAATATAAATGAAAATAAGATCTGAATACTACATTTTGTAACACGACCCCTTAACCCCAGGGACCCCTGTAGGTTTGGGACCTTGAGGCACTTCTTACCATCTCCACCTGTGTGGTAATTCAGACCTGCTCATAGTAAAATAATTGTGCTTCTTACAATCGAGAATACAACCACCAAATTATATACATTTGGTACAAAATGGCATCGCAAAGCTTGTTCCTATTAATGATTTCCGATTTGTCTATTAAGCTTTAACAAAATATTTAATTAATATTAATGAAGCCATTAGTTACAACTCTGTCCAAAGTCACCCTGTTTGTTGCCTGCCACACCCTTGTTGTCTTTATTGTGAACTAATCTTTGTGCTTCCCTCTGTATTCCAGAGATTCCATGATTAGTTCCTTGTGTATTTATACCTAAGTTCTTTGTCAGTTCATGGTTAATGTATCCTGGTGTTTGTTGTCTTTTTGCTCCTCATTTTTGCTCCTTGTATATCAAGTTAGCCACTTCCATGCTTGTCTTTGTCTGCCAGTAATCAGTCTGGCAAATAAATAATTATATTCTTCAGTTCCTGTTTGTCTGAATATTGTTTCTGCATTTGGAAATGATAACCTAGATGAGGACTAGATGAGCACACATTTCTTCTAGTTTGGCAGCAGAAAAACAGAAACTCTTTTTTGGCACTCCACACCAGATTCAGTTATCCTCCATGTGATATCTCACCTTAAATGGCCAGGACATCCTCATTTCTTCATTAATCACTAATCAGGGTGTTAAGTAAACTCCGCCCCCCTCCAACTCTGTCAGATGCGGAGAAACTTGTCTATGGCGTCACCTCCTCAAGACTGGCCCATTGCATTGTTCTCTTCACAGGAATCCCTGGTAGGAGCATCCAGAAGCTCCAGTACATTCAGAAGAATGCTTCAAGGATCCTAATAAGAGTGTGAAAACAAACATATCACACCAATTCTGTTTAAATTGCGCTGGCTACTTGTCTCTTTCAGGATTGACTACAAAGTCCTGCTACTCACGTACAAGTCCATCAATAGACATGCACTTCCATACCTTCAAGAACTGATCATACCACAAACCTTCACCTGCACCCTCAATATTAAGCTCCACCATGAAGTCTTCTACTCTGCTGCATCATGCTTGTGGAACAGCCTTCCTAACCTCTGAGGGCAGCATGGAGATAAAGGCTTAAAACCTCTCTATTCAGGAAGGCTTTTTCATCTTACTCTAATAATTACTATTTTCATTATTTATGTTTTATATTAATATTACTATAGCCCTTTGAGTTTCATTGTGAATAAAATGTGTGATGTGTGACATGAAACCTCTATATCAAGAGTCATAAGTGAGTCATATCTCAGACTAGTTTTTACTGGTTTCTTATTTAGGAAGATTGACGCAGTCCCGTGCACAACTGATCTGTCACACTTCATAAGGGAGTGTAATGTTTACTGGCTGTGCATTGACTCAGCTTCCCTCTACTCCCTGTTCTACCAGAAGTAGTTTTTAGGAACCTGATGTGCTGCACTGCCTTCCGGCGTCAGTTTCATTGTTTGCAGACAAGCCTGCTCAACCCAATGGTAGTTGTAGTTTCTAAAGAGTGTATTTCTGGAAAGGGCTGGTGTCCATGTACAAAATGCAAATGTACTTGCTGTGTACCTGTATGTCAGATTATAACAGAAACAATTCAGAGATTCATGCATCTTATGTAACAATGTCTGGTGTGGCAAGAATTATCATTTTATGCAATCGTTCCCAACTAACACCGCATATGTGACATCAGAATAGTGGCTTTAAAGATAAGCCTGCTGTGACAGTCACAATCTGAGCTGTATTATCCCCTTTCAACAGAAATTAAAGAGAGATTTCTAAAACTAGTTTATATAAGGAGCCCTGCAACAATCCCTTATGAATTTGTCACTATCAGCAGAGGAGAAGAGGAACAGTAGGACGAAACCTACAGTCTTGTACGTTTTCTCATTGCTTAGAAAAGTGAGGTAACAGGAAATTAAAGCCATGAAACCGCTGACTATGGTTCAAGAGGTCACAGATTAACAGAAATGTGTACAACCACCTTCCAGACTAACAGTAATATCGTCAAAGCAGTTCCGATAATAATTGGGAAATTACAAGCTTGCTGCTGAAGACATGAGAGAGCTGACGTATATGAGAGTAATTGCCTGGTTGCATACCAACAGATCTCAAACATTCCTCCTCGGCTGAAATGCATAACGACGTCCTATTGTTCAAGTTTTGACTTGTTTCAGCGGACGCCCTATAAAAGAGATACCTGCCTGCCAAATCTGGCTTGCTTGTTGCAAAAGTCACTGAGTGATCTCAGCACATGAAACTACAAGCACTGTGATGATCCTCATCCGGGAAGAAGTCAATTTAAAGAAATATCATATAAATACTAAGCATTGGAGATTGGAAATAATATAAAACTACTATAAAGTGTATGATTATCTGTAGTGGGGGTGTTATAAGAGTAGATTCAGGAAGCAAAACCCAGATGCACACAAACAAAGCTCATTCTTAAACTGTGTCTCGGTCACAAACAATCATGCTCTCGTCAGTTACTGTGGGTAAATTTATTTCCCCTTAAAATTAGGTCAAAGGTCAGACCAGCAGTAACATAAACCCAGGTGTGCTTTCAAACTCACGGTGGCTACACTCAGTCAAGAAGTAAATTTAAAAAAACAAAAATACATGAAAGGGTGTTAGTCAGGTTGTTGTAAGTGGCTGAGTAAAGGTGCTGTGTTTCAGCCCCTACTCTTTCAATCTTATCTGTTCACATGCCTGCACACAACACAATTACTGGAGACAGATCAGTTAACACTGGTGACAGGCCTTCAGCCTTGACACGCCTGTTTTATGCACAAAACAGTTTCATGCCATGGAAACATAAAAATACATTTTATTGAGGTAATTGGTGTTGGACTGGCAGTGAAACCCATGTGTGCCATAAACAAAGATGAAAGTGTTGCTGTATAATTATTGTCATTATGGATAGTCATTTTGTCTCTTTCATGTGAATCATGAAATCATGAATCATCAGCTAAATTTCCGAATTTTACACAACTCTATAGAGTTGTCATATAGAGAGTCATACATTGCACCAACATAATGAATATTTTAAGTATATTTTGTTGCTCATTGTTAAATTACGCATATTATATATATTTCCTCCATTGCTGGTGGGCTGTAATGAAATGACAGAGAGCAGCATGAATGTCCTCTGACTGTTTGCTTTATATGACTAAAGTTCCAGATATGTGTAACTTCCAACGCCCAACAGGTGCGTTATTCTGTGAGTCAGTGACAAAGCTTGTATCATACTTTCGCACTGAAACTGGTTCTATTTGTATCTTTGAGCTTTGCCAATAATTTTGTTTATGCAAATGTACGAGTTCATGGGCTATATGAAATAGCCACATGGACAACCCTATTAATAGTGCTAAGTGAGGGGTGGTTATGATTGATTTTCCTCCTATTTCAATCCATACAAAGACACAATTCAAACACATGGAAAGCATGAGGTTGGACCAGCAAGTATAGAGGACAAAGTGATCTAAAAGTGCTAATCGCTTTACCCCTTTAAGTCTCTAGTGGCATTAAAATAAAAACAGGCCGTAGGGCTGAAGAGAGCATTACATAAAACATGCCTGCTTCTACTTGTCTAATACTGGTTGCTTCCAATTTAAACCATTTAAAGGTGACTGGTTCAATTAAATCTAAACCTTATCTTTATCTCTACAGTCAACAAACTGTCAAACAGTCTGAATAAATGAAAGAAGGATAGCGTCACCAATGACATACAGCCCACATGCACCCAGATACATCTGAAATAACAAGAATATTGCTTTACCATTGCCCACAAATGGTGAAAGGCACAGAAGAAAATAGTTATGCTGGGCAGATCTGATATGTGAACACACCCAGTGGTATTTGAGGTAATGTGTGACTAAAATAGTTTAAAGTCTTCTGTTTGTGTATTTTGTTACAAGCACGCACTCATAGACACACAATGGAGGAAGATATTTTACGTAAACCTTCAGTTTGAGATATGTGGATTATAGTGAGTATCAGAAATCTATGTTTGAGACACAGTGTCCTTGTCAAAAGACACAAAGGACTAATTGAAGAAAGGCGCTGAGATGATGTAACCAGGTAACTAAAATGGTTGAGTGCGATGTTAATGGGCCAAAGTGCTTGAGGGAACACTCTGTGGTGGGGCTGACCCATTATGAGGCTGCCCTCACTGCTCGAATATAAAGTGGCACAAGGAATTTCTCACATCTATTTAACCTCTTTTCAACACAGCTTGGTATACTTCTGCACAGTAATGTCTCACATTCTGTAAGACAAATAAACATAATTCTCTTTGTGATCAAACCAGACAGGCTACCTGTAAATGTGTCCCTCTCTTTGACAATAGTATGAAACATGAACTAGAGGAGCTACGTCAAGCACGTTGATTTAAGTGCACTGAGTGGAATCCTGAAATACCAACTAGGTTTAGTGTTTGTATGTGTGTGTGTGTGTGTGTGTGTGTGTGTGTGTGTGTGTGTGTGTGTGTGTGTGTGTGTGTGTGTGTGTGTGTGTGTGTGTGTGTGTGTATGAGATGAGAGTTACACATACATTCCTCCATCTGTTGTCTGCATGCGTGCCAGTACGTCAGATTGGAGACATTAACTTTGTTACACAGTGAGCTATGTGCGCTTCTACATTTTTAAAAGCTGCATCACATGTAGTAGCATGTGTTTGAGGACTTCAGTCTGTTGAGATGTGGGCTGGGAAGCAGAGGAGGGTGGACTCACACCAAACCTCATCTTTTGTATTTGGAGCATTGATTTGACCTTCTTTCCTTTTAGTGTAATCGTTTATTACAATTTTATAAGATAGATTATAGTACAGCATTTCTGTGTGTAAACTGCATTAATGCACCCTCAGATTTAAAATTATAACTACACCAGATTAAAACTGATGTCTGTGTGATCTTTATTTAGTTAGGTGGTCTCATTAAGATTAGGAACTTTTTTCCAAGAGAGATCTAAGAACAAGAAACATTCATAAGACAAAAACATAATGAGTAGTGTTTATTACATTTTTTTCTTACTAACATGTCACTGTGTATAATGCATGTTATTTTTTTGCTAGACATTTCAAGCTTCTAACCCTACATTAACCTTAAGAAAAAAAACATCTCAGTGTCACATCTGATCGGTCTGAGTGGACCCCTAAAGGTGAGAATGACCTACTCGCACACAGGTTCAAAGCATGGTATCAGAGATCTCTGCTGCTATGGAAACATAACAGGAATGTGTGTGTGTGTGTGTGTGTGTGTGTGTGTGTGTGTGTGTGTGTGTGTGTGTGTGTGTGTGTGTGTGTGAGTGTGTGCTCTGGTGGTCCCTTTGATGATCAATTCCAAGAGTTTGGCATTAGTGTATGTTTGAGGTTCAAGGAGAGAGGTAGAAAAGAGCGAGAAGAAAGAAAGGGGAAGAAAGGGAGATGGGGAGGGGCAGAGAAGAGGTTGAGGGTCAGCTAAACACAAGGCTCTTTGGCTGTGTGGTTCCCCGGGTCAGGGCTCCGAGGGCAGGAAATAACGCAACAATATCCGGCACTTCAGGGTTGGACCTCCCATCCCCACCCAAACTTCTGTCTTTCTCCCTTACACACACACACACACACACACACACACACACACACACACACACACACACACACACACACACAGGTCACCCAGTGTGCCTTGACAATGTATGTTGATCAAAGGCAAGCTCTGACTCTTGGGGGGGCCCAGTATTGGAGATTAGCCCGGGAGGGAGTGTGAGCTTGTGTTAGTGTGTGCGTGTGTGTGTGTGTCCCCTCATGTGTGCTATGGGTCAGGAGGTCTTGTGTTATTTCCCTAAAGCCTGCCATTCATCAACATTTCTCCAGTGCAGTGGGCAGTTTTTATACTTATTTAGGAAAACAGGAAGTCTTTGTTTAGCAGTCACATAGCAGTATTAGTGTGAGTAGTGTATCAACAAAGGATTGTACTTAATACTCCTACTACTAATAATAATAATAATTATAATGTATATAAACCACAATAAAGACTTTTTAATTTAATATTTTATTAATTGGAATTTTTGCGAAATCTGAATGTAAGTCACACCACACACATAATGTTAAGTTGGAGTTGTGAGTTTCAGTTGGGAATTGTATAGACTTACTGTTTATTTGTCACGTTGAGCACTAGGGATGTAACAATGCCAAAAACTCACAATATGATAATATTATGATATAGAGTCCACAATACACTACTATAATACTTACCATATTAGTTGTATTTTCTGTACTTGTAGGGCAGCGTCATCCACATTCACCCACATTCACTTACTTGTCCTTGTCGTTCCTCGTCCTTGTCTTTTCACTCTGCTGCTGTTTTTGACACCACTTTTTTTACAACACTGCTATTTATTTACCATCGATTATGTCAGTCCCACAACAGTATCGTGGCACATTTACTATTGCGATATCACCAAATTGCCGATATTGTTACATCCCTACTGAGCACCTTACCTTAGTCTGGGTATACCCATGCTCTCATTCCAGCGAGGTTATACTTCGTTCAGAAAGTTAGCATGGCCACCAAGACAAAACCTTCGCCTGGGATAGGGAACCAATCACAGAACAGGGAGGCGGGCTCAAGGCGATGACGACCATAGAGCGACTCTGTTTACATCCAGCATGGTGGCCACGGAGCAGCAGTAGATTGTGTGCTAAATAAATTGGAAGGCAAGTTCACTTTGAAAATAGAACAAAAACTTGCGCTACATGATTTTTCCTTCATAAAAAGGATGTGTTCGAGCTGCTCCCTACAGTCTCTGAATACATAAGTTTGTCCAGTAGCGTACAGAAGCATTTGATCGACATTCGTTGATCCCGCCTCAAATACAAGGAAATGAACGGCTCCTCCCCAGACCCTACCTCAATCTCACGTGAGATTGAGATGTGGTCAAACCTAACCTTACCTACAATCAAAGCATCAAAATACTCTCTATGAGTCCATTAGCTTATGTCTGGTGAACATGCTAACCCTTTAGCAGTGGCTATGCTATGTTGTTTTGGGCAACGAGTATTCCAGTGATTTAGTACTTCCATAATGTTACCAGATTTAGTTACCAGAGTTTTAGTCCCCTGTATAAATTGTTCCCAAAACACTGGATCCTACTGATCCCATAATGCAAACTGATTGCTCTGTTCCTGTCTTTTAAACACATACACACAGTTTGTAATGCAGGTTTTCTGTTGAGTTGAGATAACCCTGATGACATCACTGTGACATTGCATTATTTTCTCAGACTTGATAAAAATAAAACTCCTCTAGTGTTTGTTCCTCCTGTTCTCCCAGTGACTAAACTTTGACATGTAAAATGACTTGAGAGTTTCTTTTCAACAAAATAACACAATTCAATCAATTTCAACTTCGGAGTTAGATTACGTATTGTTACATACATTAATGTGTTAAGCCATGGCTGTTTTTTTAACAGGTTGTTGTTGTTGTTTTATCTGTTTTGTGGGTGACATTTGGACAGTTCCATAAAGCAAGCTCAGCATGGTTCAAGCTCAGTTACCATGGCAACTTATGACGGCAAACTAACCTGGTCATATATATATATATGTGTGTGTGTGTGTGTGTGTGTGTATTCATAATATCTCACATTGAGACATTGAGGCATATGCTTAGTAAATCTACAACTGCAAAAATATTTGGAAGAGATGTAATATTCTATATGCTGTTTTGCTGGTATGAAGCGCTATTTTAAAAGGTATTGGATACTGATTAGTACATTTAAAATAATGTCTGAAAAGTAAACTAAGACATATTTAGTGGATGCATGTCTAGGGGAGTTTCCCTTTTTCTCTTAATTGATTAAGGTCCAGTCTACAAGTCATGGCATGTCCCTGGATTGAGGAGCTTGAACATGAAGGAGCTGCAACATACAGGGCACTGCAGCAAGAGCACACCTTTTGCTTAGCTTTTATTTATTGCTTTTTGTGATCATATGTAGCTTCTGCTACTGTGTCACTCTTTGGTGGTGGATTTTGTCAATGTGAATCCACTTGATCTGTGTTCGACGTCATGGGCTGCTAATGAATGGCGTGCACACGCAATTATTCTGAATACTTGAGCCTGTCTTGAATTAGTTTGATTGCGTGAACGTGGATTGGCCTTTACGGATTCATTTGTTAGGCTCATTCAAGCCAGTTGTTTGACATTAAGCCCTGTTTTTCTGAGCAGGCTTTATGGAACAGACCCCAGGTTGCCCATAGGCCTAAATATTTTAGTCAGGTCATGGCTGCTTTTGTTGTGGTTGTCCTTGGCAGCAGTGGATACTTAAACAAGTGGTATGGAGTCTAGGCAGGTTTGATGTTTACTGTGTTTGCTTAATCATCTTAGATTTGAACAGAAGTGACACAGAGAATACCACCTTACACGCTTCACTGGACACCAAGAAGAGGAAGGTAAGTTGAAGGGAAAAAATGTAAAGTTGGAGGGAGGAGGGGAGGAGGCAGGTGAAAGAAGACAAAGATGAGGGATGAATATCTAGCTGTGTGCCGTCAAAGAGAATTCATTGTGATGACATGTGGATGCAGAAAAGAAAGAACGGAGCTTCTTTTGTCCAGAAAAGGGGCAACAGAGAGGGAGTCGCAAGGCAGTCGGAGTAAAAACTTCCTGACTCACAGAGAAAGCTGTGTGCTCTGCAGCAGGGAGATAACGAGCGCAGAGAGAAAGAGTGGAGGTGGAAGAGAGGAGGCGAGGCTGTGCAGGTGGACATGAGCCAACATGTCGCTTGGGGCAGAAACTGTGGCTTCGGAGAGAAGAAGTGAGGAGAGGAGAGGAGGAATTTTAATGACCCGGAAACCAGCCCAGCAGGTCTGGAGGAGTGGAATGCCACAGATACCTCCCACGTCCTCCTTCTCTCTAAATCTTCTACTTCACATAACAGAGAAAGACCCCTCCCCCTGTTTTCTTAAATAGCTGTGTCATCATTATAAGGGAGCATTAATAGCAGCATCATTATCTAACACACCTTTATATCTTCCCCTTTTATGCTATCAATAGGCTTTTTATAGTAGTGTTTGTCTTGTGTGGTTTCCGCGTAGCTCTGTGTGCTTTGAAGTAGAATCCCAAAAGGCCTGTTTCCATTCTTGAATAAAAGTTAGTTAATGATTCCTTCAAGTTTCTGTTTACTGTGAACCAACAGAGCCACATGTGTTGCCTTTCCCTTTCCCTCTTCAGCTGATATCCTAAACTCTGACCCGCATGTGTTTATCTGTGCGCGTCACACTCTCTTGGAGTGGTGTGATCGGCTATTTTCCTTTCATAGTCGGACCTTGCTCTCTGTTTGACTTGCTCAGGCCTCAGGAATCAGTTCACGAGCAGATGACTTACTGTTATGCAGGCAGTGCTGAGTACAGGGCTCTTGAGCACATGTGACTCCAGTGGGAAAGGGGTGGGGTAAGTTTTGCTTTTCATTCTCTGGTTGGCGCACAGGGTATTATTCAAGCATACAGTGCAATGGTTAATGCTCTTTAGACTATCTGAAATTCACCAGTTGTGTTTCATTGTGTTTTTTTAACTTTTTTAATTATTTAACCATTGCTCAGTGTCACATCTTAGTTATATACAACAATTACTGTCTCATTTAATCTTCTTTTCTCTACTGAACTATAAAATATATCCCCTCATTGTCTGTCTCTCTTTATTTCACTGATTTTCCTCCCAAGTATTTGTCCTCAAAATGATCAGTTTTAAGTTACAGGAATACAAACAACAGATAGAATGTTTGTGTTATTAGTTGCTTTGTGTTTATTATGACAATAAAGCTCATTCTGTAGTTGCACACAGTTACTGCGCATAACAGCCTTATCTCAGTAGGTGAATGGCAACTATGAATATTTTTCTTAAAGTAAATTGAAGACATTAACAATACCCTCTTTCAATGAGTCAGTCTTCCATTGAGTTTCAGAGGAAATGGCCTGTAATCAGCTAACACTGTCTGAGATACTGTCGCACCTTTTGACCACGGAATGAACTTGAACAAGTGGTGAGATCATCACTATGGTGACCAGTATCGCCTTGGTGTGAAGGTTTTTAGACCACAGAAACTTGACTTCCCATTAAAGAGACAGAAAAGATGACATTATTTTTTTTATGGTACAGGAAGTGGAAGTGGTAAAGATTGCTTGGCTTGTATCTCTATAAATGGTGTGAGGGGTGTGAAGGGTGGCTTTTGACAGGGTGTTATTTGTCTTTTTGACTGTGTAGTCACCCACATATTACTTAGTATGTGATTATAATGATGACTAAATGTGTAATCTGATTATATGTGGTTAGCTATGGGTCATATTTAATGCAGTATATAAAGAGGAATCTGACTCATTTTAATCTTAACACCCTTTTTTCATAATGAATAGAATGACGTGCAATTATTTTTTCCACCTTAAAAATGTTACGTTTTTCTGCAGTATCTTAATATTGATTGGTATAAGGTATGGCGTCCATTTCTATGTTATTTCAAAGAAAATTCGCACCTGAACAGCAGATGTAGCCCCCCCACACACCCCCACACTTTGTTATTGTTTTGTATCGTCGTTTTTCTTGTGCTGTGTGTTGTGAATATAATATAATAATGTAATTTATTTTCATGTCCTAGGTTTTCTGATGTGTTATACAATGTTGTTATTAAAATGAATGTACAGTATGCTGCATTTGAAAATCCAATAAAAAGATTTAAATATGTTAATATTGATTGGTATGATTGTGAGCGGTGGGCCTAAGGGTGGTGGGATCAGTTGTTTAGTCCATCCTGCCATCTGCCAACCCCTTTAGTTGAGCGATATCTAAATCACTATTACAGTACTCATGGTCTCCAAAGACTGATGCTCAGTGATTTTACTGACCAGCTGACATTACATCCGTCTTGATCAATACTTTAGTCTATGACAAGTTAGAAAAAAAACCCAAATGACTCAATAATCGATAAATGTACTGTGGAAACATATAGTCTCCAGTGGATGAACATGAATATTTTGATGACCTCCTGACCTTTCATCTAGCACCACCATCAGGTCATATATTCAATAAATATCCAAATCTAACAAGCAGATATACAATTCCAAACTCTTTGCATTCAAGATAACTCAGTCTACTGAACAGTTATAGTGAAATCTAATAAGCATTAGATTAGTCATTATCATTATAAAGTTTTGGAATACAACATCCCTAATGTCCCTCTTATTCTCTGACCACTTAAAAGATGTCTCATTAAACTTTTTTTATTATTATTATTTCTTCACATCTCTGTTTCCTCCCTCTTTCTATTTCCTCTCATAACATCTCTGTGTCTGTTGTCATCCTCTCTCCTGTCTGTCTTGTCCGTTTCTCCCTACACTGATCTGTTATACTCCTTTCTTCTTCTTATCCTGTCTTATTATGTTTCCTCATCCTCCTCCCACGTTGACCATCCGTCATTTCAGATGACAAGAATACAAAGACATCACAGGAACGGAGAAAGAAACAGAAAAAATTGCAAGCAGGAGAGCCACAGGGCCTTTGGGTGGTGGTAAGATATCACATATATATCGACTGAAAGAGTGGTGGAGGATGATAGAGAGAATGACACTGCACCATTTCCTGACTGGAAAAGTGGTTTGGCAGAATGGACACACACACAAACACAAATGCAGGGATACAGCAATGTTGACAGGAAAACAGCTTGTTGCCAGGACAGAGTATTCATTCATTGCTTCCTCTCTGTCTCTGTGCATGCACCATAGGGTACTGACTTACACACACACTCACGCATTGTTGTGTACATTGTTCTGTATGTGTTCATGCTTGCATGGCAACCGCAGCAGTTATGCAAGACAGCAATAAATGTCAGAGATGAACTATGAGTAATGGAGCTTAGGGTGAAAGGTTTGTGTGTGTTTCTGTGTGTACATGTTTTTGGGGTTGATGCTCAACACACACGCAGTTATGTGCAACGTTATTTCAGTTTTTTGGTGTTGTGTGTGTGGGATGTAGGACAACTGACTCACACAGAAGGTGAACTTTATCCCCTGTACATTCTCCACAGGAAGCGTGTGTACAACAGTCGCCTTTGTGTTGCGGCAGGAGTCAATCACCTCATTTCCTGGATAAAAAGGGCAGAGTGGCATATGAGAGAGAGGAGAGGAGAGGAGAGGAGAAGCTTTTTATGACACATAGTCCAGGAATAGTAGACATCAGGGTAGTATAACAAGCTACAAGTCATCCTCCATCCATAGTTAATGACCTTCTGAGGATAAACACACTCCCTCCTGAAGTGTCCTTGAGTCAGATTCTGAGTCCCTACCAGCTCTCCAGAGGTGCTGTTCTGTACCTGGCCTTGATCTATGACCTCCACTTGAAAGGAAGCGAAACAAGAGGCAGTCTCTACAGGGAGCCACTGACTTTCATTATATTAATAATATTACTAAATTCATTCATGTTCCTGAGAGAGAAATATGAAGACTTTAGCTCCACCTCCTGGCCTGCTGCTTACATGCTCACTAGGATGGAAAGGAGGAAAAGAGTATGTCAAAAAAGAGAGATTTAAGGGGCTCAGTTTCTATTAAGAAATAATCAATATAAAAAAACGTCAGACACACACTCACGCACATACACACTGTGCTGCATTATGGAGTCTAACCATGTGCGTATGAGCCTATTCTGTCTTCCCAGATATTACACACAGTGCTAATTTGGACCTGTTGGATTGTTTCTTTTTGTTAGTATGTATGCATATGTAGTACCACACCTCCCTATAACATAAACACTCACCAGAGCTCTGCAGCCTAAAACACATTTTTTCCAGAGGCCATTATGAAATTATGATGAATCATTATGAGCCATACATAAAACTTTTGACAGGACACCTTGAATAGCAAAATTGTTTACATTTTTATATATGGATTTGAGTGGAGTGAGTAAGCCGCAAAACACAGGAACACAACCGGAAATGTCATACTTTTTTAGTTAAAAAAAATGGTATAATGATTTAACCAGGAAATGGTTTGACTCAAAACACTTTTACACTTTGGTTTTTGTTCACAAATGACATGACAACGTTCATTAATAACCTTAAGGTGCCTGTAGTTAGTTAAGGTTAGCTGTTTCCTAGCCAGGTTAGCTATTTGTGCTAAGCTATGCTAACCAGCTTCTGGCTCCAGTTTTATATTTGATGGACAGACATGAGAGTGGTGTCAATTTTCTCATCTAACTCTCAACAGGAAATAAAATGTCAAACTAAACCTCTAAAAGGGAGTAAAAGGAAAAAGGAGGACACATTGCTGGAAACAAAACGCCTTGATAGATATATTGCGATGGAGTTAACTACAGAGGAGAGTCGAACAGAAACCAGAGAAGGAGAGAGGCAGTAGATAGAGAGGCGTAACGTGAGAGAAGAAAAACTAAAATACAGACTGGAGTGGGAGTTGACACGGCAATAGGGAGGAGGTGGTAATATGGAAAATGTGCTGCTCGCTACCGACTTTGTGCAACGCCTCAGTCATAGAGATTGTATGATTCACTAGAGGACCGCTGACCCATCTGGAACACAGCTGCAAGTGTGTGTGTGTGTGTGTGTGTATGTGTGTGCACATCAGTGTCTGTATGACCTACGTGTGGGAGATAAAGTCACCATGTGTAACATCTTTTGTTTTTTTCCTGAGAATGGTTTATCCAACTCCACCTTACACAAGTAATTTACGAATATATTTACACACATAACCTACACATTCTCAGTTGATAGATCAGGTGGTGTACAGCCCTCAAACTCACCACCAACCCAGCTGTCACCCAGAGAATTTCTGGGAATGTCCCAGAACATCCTGGGACATTCGGGGGCGTGGGAGGGGGTTATGCCAGGAAACCTTCTTATCATGATCGATTTTTAAGGAGAAGCTCACAAGAACTATAAAGACAGATTACTCTCTTTTGCTCTCTTTACAGCCCTGTTTTCTTTGTACACCATCAGTCACACCTTTTTCCTCATCTCTAAAAATACTTCCATCATTCCTGTTTATATATGTGTCTCTTATACCTGGAGGCACAACACTTATTCACATAAAGTTTTATGTTCATATTTTCAAACAGTACGGGAAAAGGCATTTAGGAACGTAACACTACACAAGTTTATAACAATAATAGTAAATAACAAGTTTGTCTAGGATTGCTGGAGTGTTAACTTCCCCAAATCCAATTAAGATTAGTTCTAAGCCACTAACATTACCAAATATTATATATATTATAATATATATGTCAGAGTAAACTCTCCAAACTCTTACTGTAGCACCATGTACACTTCTTCAGGATGTACTGAAATCCAAAGCGTGACAGGCCTGCTGTGCCTCGTTATGGTTGCTAAGCTGCGATTGGACAGTTACTTCTTAGGGGAGGGTTTTAGCAATCTGTTAATTGTCAAAAATGTGTTAAATTCACATTTACGCACACAAACACCAGCATAGTGCTCTTTTGGTGTTTTGTTTTTTATACTTTAACATATGAACACCCTGAAGCATGCTGTTGTTATCCAGCATTGCAAAACCTGTCCATACACACGGAGACATCTCCACACACACATGCAGCCACAATGAAACACGCCATTGTTGTCCTGGTGATGCTCCCCAGTGCATGTCAGCGAGGCTGTCTGCTTTTCTGGTGTCAGACCCATCTATTCTTCACGCCAGCGGCTTCATGACCTACTGCCTAGCGTGCCTCTGTCTGCATGCATGTGGGTGTGTGTGTGTGTGTGTGTGTGCTTGGAGGCTCCCGGACTGCCAGCTGTACTATCAGCATGCCCAGAGAGTGCCTTGCCTTGCAGGATAGAGAAGACAGCGAGGGGCCGTGACCCACCTCTTTCCACGCTAACACTTCCATGTTAACACGAGCCGTGCATGCATGTCTGTCTGCGTGTGTGAAAGAGGCAAGAGAATAGGCCTGGGTATGTGTGTGTGTGTGTGAGAGGGAGAGACAGCGGGAGAGGGAGAGAGGGGGGGGGCAGAGGTGACTTGGAGGGCTTTCACATTTCATTAGGACAGTGGTTCACACATGTAAACACACACACTAGCACTCACACACTTTCCGCCCGCCTCGTCCACTCCTCATTTAGCATCCTATTCACTAACACGTTTACCCCTCTCCCCACACGCTCACATGCAGACACGCACAGCACTCTTCTCATAAGACCTTGGCCCCTGTCTCACCCAGTGGCACACAGACACACACACACATTTACGCTCTCTCATGAAAATCTGTCAGCCTCTAACAGGGAATTGGACAGTAACTCTGATTCACACATGCACCTTGAAGATATGATCAGAGTGGCACGCACACCAGCAGACAAAGTCTTTCCATATTCACAGTCTTACATGCATACACGGATGCAGCACATCATGCAAATATGTTTTTATTTTTTTACCATGCCATCAGTAGCCTGCACACAATTCCTTCTTGACATACATACACACACACACACACACACACATTAGCTATAAGTGGTATTTAGCATGCAAAACTCGCAGCTCTCACATACATAAAAACAGGGTATGCCAGTTGCATGTCAGAGGAGCCAGATATCATTTGGAGGGAATGTCTTTGATCTTGCATTGACAGAGACGCATAGTCTGATGGGCAAACATCAAGACTCTGAGGAGTTGAGGAAAAGTGTTTATCACCAGGATGAAGAAAAAATTATAAAAAGTAAATTATTTATTTTGTTTTTAGTTATTGCTTTTTAAAATAGATTATTTCCATTAGAGAAAAAACATGGAGCTTAAAATAAATTACTCAGTATGTAAAATACACATGATTCAATACAAAGAGATAGTCTTTTCTTAAAAACACAAGATACTTACTCATAACCAGTTTAAGATTTTATGAAGACTAATGCACTCAAAATGATCACCATCACACTCTTCCATTCATGATATGATACCACACATATTCATAAGTTAGCATGGAATATTTAATTGGATTTTTTAAAAATGTATGTGACTTTAAAGGATATTTTCGCAATTTTTCAAGTCTGTCTTAAAACAATAGTTAAGTGCCCAAATGAACAATTGAAACAGGTTTTTCATGCTATAATCATTCCTCCTAATCTTATTGGCCTCCCTACTGTGTTTTCAATGTAAATGATTCATTGACATCATTTCAAGTGTAAATGTATTAAAAAGTTTATCCAACAAGAGGTTTCAGCAGTTTAACTTAATCAAATCATGTGGAAATCAAAAAACATTTTTAATACAAAATTCCCTCTTTTACTGACACACAAATAATATGAACAGTCAGAGGTCCTGCAGGGTCTTATTGGTCATGCCACAAACGTATGTTGATGTGAGCAAACATGGCATGACAATACTGAAAAAAACAGGAAGACGTGAGAGTCACACATTTTTTGCGATGGAGACTTCAGAGAAATCTTTTAGCTCAAGTAGTAGTAAATTGTAATTTAGTTGTTTTGGAGTCTGTTGCAGCTGATAAACTGATTTTGAACTCAAATGCCACACACAGCATTAATATTGGAGTCTGCAAAAAATGTATATGATTAATGACAATTCATTGATAACATTTGAGCAATTGCTAACATGTTAACATTCAATAGGACAATGATCAGGCAGTTAAGCCACTTTCATAAAAAAAAGTTTGTCATTACAGTGAAATATTTTTCAAAGGCCAATGAAAAATATTGGCCTACTATTGCTGGTAGGAAACAATGCAGACAGAAAAACAAGGTTAATGTTTGAAATGGACTAAAGGTGCACACAGGGACAGGGAAAACAATGCATTAAAAATTATATCTAGATGAACACTCAAACATTTTTGTGGAAACATTAAACCTTTTTCAAAATCTGAAAATGGTGACGTGCAGTAGAAGCAGACAGGGAGTCTGCACCAGCAGCCTTTCAGTCTGGATCCTGATTGTTATATGGACTAGATTAGACATCGTGTGTTTCTAAGAATTCCTGTTATTTCACTCATGCTCTCCAACTGCACCATCTGACCACTGATGCTCCCCATATGGTCTATTGTACAGACATTCAAACTCATTGCACAAACATGTCAGAGTCATATGTTTACATATACATGCAGCAGTATAGCTTCAAACTCTAACACTTCAACTCCACTGCATCCTGTCCTCATTTAACATGTACAAAATATCTATTCTTTGAAGGTAAACGAAGCACCTAATTACATTTCACTTTCACAATCCCTTTCATCACTACTGCTTGATTATGGTGCAGCTCCCCATCTAAGTGGGGAAGATGAGGGATAACTAATTGCTATTTTTCTGATGGACAACCACAGTCTAATATTTGGAAAAAGAAAACGGTTCCAGTGTGTCGTAGAATGAGACCAAATGAGAACCATCACCTGCAAAAAGCAGATATACCACTGTAATGTCACTGAACTGGGGCCTTCCCAGACCATTTGCATCTTGATATCTCATCCATGAACATCATAGACAGCAGATCTGACATCCAGCTTAAAAGACCTTGACATAATGCCAAGAATGCAAACACAGCTCTCATATCAACTGTATAAAAGGCCAGCTAAACTCTTGGCTTCTCACACACCACACATACTGTACTACTCTTTGGATATCTTTGCCTTTTACAAATCTATAAAACATGCTGACACAATTAGATAAGCACTCATTACTCCAATGTTATATCTGAAAAACCGAAACGCTGGTCTGTGGGTAAATGAGTGGAATCTGCTTTGTTCATTGTGAATCTGAGGCTCTGCACTTGGTCTAGACCAGGCAGGGACAAATGCATTTGACTCAACATTAGGGCAGACTTAGGTTGCCACTATGACAAGCACAAAACATATTTTGGCCATAGCTCCTCGCAGCTGCTTCCATGACAGCGGATCAACTGCCAAACCATCTCGTCAGCCTCCTTCTGGCACCCATGAGCTGACAGTTGAGAAACATTATGTCCAAACTGAATAGGCCCAGCACATCCCTCCAACAGATTTGTGCTTACAAGGTCTGTAACCCTTCCTGTCACTCGATACAACTCACCACCAGTTGCCCTCACAGTTGTGTTTGTTATTCAAGGCCAGCGCAGATGTCTCAAGTTCAGTTTGCAAATGCAAAGAGTCAGCGCCTCCGGTCATTGTCCACATTGTCCAAATTTGCTTCTCTTTTTTTCCCAGCTGTTATTTAGATGGAGACGTTAAGTGGAGTGAGGCAACTCTCATCACTGAAAAACTTGGATGACCTGCTGAACACAGTGGAACATTTAGCAGCTGGAATATACCTCCCCAGAAGTTGGTGGAGACCAAAACAGAGCTAAAAGGACTGAGTATACGATGGTTTAATTGTCCTAAAAATTGCTTAAATAAAAATTATTTTGGCCTGTGTCTGCTGGATGTAGACACTTTTCACACACTCTTATGTCCATTTTCTCATGTAGTGAAAAACAAATATATAACTAATAACATGGTGTGAAAAGAGGACACTGACAACGTTTGCACGCACAGACAGATAAGACAGAGCAGTACCGTGCAGCAGCAAGTTATTTAGATTAGTCAGAGATCTTTGCGAGAGGCAAAAGTGAAATTGTGAGATTTTCTGGGTGCTGTTCAATAAAAAGGAAAATGTCACTAAAAACCTTCTTTGACATCTGAAATAACACAACTAAAAATCCATCCTTAGAACATAAACAACACAACCTTACTCAACAGTATGTCCTGTTGTTCACCCTATATGTTTTGATAAGGATGGAAATTTAAAAAAAAAAGATTGTTGTTTATTCAATAGGTCTATTACATACTCCATTATATATCTACAGAAAAGGCAAGCCTGTTGGCCAGATGAGCGCCCATGGTTAGTTCAATGGTTAGTGAATATTACGGATACGGACAAAACCTGTGCTGCTTTGCCAATACATTTTCATGGGAGCTGTAGGTTTCTGTATACTAAAACAATAATCATTGTTTAACTTTGTTAAAATCACAAAGGTTTCACCTTTTTATATCAAGTGGTAAAAATAAATGGCAAATGGCTGCTAACACTTTTATCTAAAGCTTTACAATGTTTTTTCTGCTTACTCATCCATTCACACACTGATGGTGACAAGCTACTATGCAGGGTGCTTGTGCAACCATCAGGAGCAATTTGGTTTTCAGTATCTTGGTCAAACTGAGCTCCTCATCTTAGTCAGTGAGACAGAATTCCCCAAAATGTTGGAGTAATATTTCTGGTAGCCTGTTCCTGTAAACATCTTCAATGTGCATGTATGAATGCATGTGTGCGTTTGTGAGAGAGAGGTGGGGGCTGGGTTCCTACTATTCTGTTTGTGCTATGCCCAACACTTCCCGCGTCTTTGTTTATGACTCTCCTCTGCTCTTTTCACACAGAATTGATGAGAAAGACACACAAATTAAACACATTGCTTTTGGCAAGCACAGGGACACACACAGACACACACATGCTGTGCTCCAAAACCCACCACAGTGACCTTTTGAGATGCAGATGGAACAGCAGCTTCTTTCCACTGCCAAAATGTCAACATCTTCTGCTTTCTCTCTGTTTCTGAGACAAGCCAAGTTGGCAGCAGGTTAGCCTTCATGTCTCTGAACATTGGCTAACACACACACACACACACACACACACACACACACACGCACACACACAATGTCCTGTGAAAAGCATTCTCATTATTAGATTTGTTTAAGTATATAAATTCCCACATAATTCAGTCAAGAACAAACAGATTTGCTGACAGATGACCCAGCCATGCATTAAATCTTATCTATTTGTGTCAGTACACTGTGAAATCTGGGGTTTATTGGAGTGAAGGAATGGAACCACGTGAGCGTTTGTTTTGGGTCTACGCTCTGCCTGGAGGGTCACCATAACTCTGCCAGGGGAAGCTGAGCTTGTGTCACTGCACTCCAGATAGTTATGAATCTCAATGTCTGGGTCTAGCTGACCTGATAAATAACATGTCTATCTGACCACAGCTACACCACCACACCTACTGCATGAGTCACACCACCATTGTCATCATCAGCTGGGAATTATGCTCACTTCAAAAGGAAAAATCTTTGTTCCCTTACACATGTAAATGAATGCTTAATGCTTCTGGTTTCTGACGGATTTTCACTTTCTAGGAATATTCCAGAAATAGTCTTCAATACAATTAAGTGTCTCAAGAAAGTGATATTGATTCAAAAAAAATTTCAAACAGGCTTTTTGCACAGAAACAAAGGAAATGTGGTCACAATTGGCAGATTTTAAGGAAATTCTGAACCAACATCATATTAACTGTCTTGTTTTGTCATTTTTGCAGCACAGGCTCTCGTAAATGTCTAATCAATGGCATATGTAGAGCATTTGTATGTGTGCAAAATAAATCTCAATCTTTAAAAGTAATTTAGATGATAATAGATTCTTATAGAAAACAAACAAACAATCTCAGTTGTGTGTGTGTGTGTGTGTGTGTGTGTGTGTGTGTGGTGGCATGCACAGATTTTATTGCTTTCGCTCCAATACAACAGATCAAAGTTGAGTCTCTTGGGTCTCTACATCTCTCTCTCACACACGCTTGCGCACAACCCTGGGGGTGAGGAAACTATTTATGGTGAAAGTGGGCAGAAAGTGTAAACATATGTTTGGCATCCTTTGAAAAGACAAATATTTCACTCCTTTTCCTCCCTTCATCTCTCTGAGTGATCCCCAACCCTCACCTCCACCCTCTTCCACCATATCACATTCTCCTGTATGCCTTTGAGCCAAAGGGGAACATAAATCACAGGATGCGAAGGAGATAGGAATGAAGAAGCACACGCAACCATTTGAGCAAAAACCCATGAAAGGGGAACAGCATTATGTTTGGAGGTAGAGAGGGCTGGGTATATTGGATGTATAGAATTTTCTCTTTAATGAAAGCAAGATATGACATCAGACCCTGTGGCTCCAGTGCCATCACACAGGTGTTTCTGTCAGTCAACCCGCTATAATCGGCTCATTTTACAGCCTCCAACCTTTTTACCCTGACAGAAGGATGCTGTTGCCCTGTTCAGTCTCACTGTGGCCTCCAGCTTCAGCACCCGCTCTTCAGCTGGGAGCTGCCCAGGGCAATGGGAGAGCATTTGCTGGGCTGCACTTCCCCACAAAATATAGTGTGAGAGGATTGCTCCAAAGATGACTGAAAAACTTAAGCCATCAGCAGACTATTAAGCAGAGAAATGTTAATGTTATAAGAATTTAACATAATGATGATTGGTGATGGATTACTTGTTAACTACTCATTTAAGTTAGATTTTTACTGAAATAAGTCAAAATGGGTGCTGAATTAATCCTTCAGCACCTTCAGCAAACATACAGAGATTAAAGCAAAACAAAAAAATCTTCTGACTGAATTTTTTCCCCCAGCTAAGTCATAAATTGTTCACCATCTACCTTTTCATATAAACCCTTTTGTGGTCGCTTCCTGGGATTTAAGGTAAAACAAGGTGGAAGCAAATTGCTCACCTGCTTAACAGGATTATACTTCCGTCAGACCGTTGCAGTGACACAGAGAGGATTTGTATTTTTTCTCTTGTCATAATGACAACATCCAGAGAAAATGGGGCATTTTCAAACTCATTCAATCATCTTTTTGACCAAGAAAAATAAAAACTGCTTATATTTCAATTATTACACTATTTTAACAATTTATTGGTATTTGGAAATTGACTTGTGTATCTCGCCTTATGGCAGTCCAATTGACGAAAAGAGAACTTGAACATTTCAGAGCACCCCCAATTGCTATTCAGTAGGGTTGGGCAATATATTGATATTATATCAATATTGTGATATGAGACTAGATATCGTCTTAGATTGTGGATATCGTAATATTGCGATATGTCACCAGAGTTGTCTTTTCCTGGTTTTAAAGCTGCATTACAGTAAAATATATGATTCTCTGAACGCACCAGACTGTTCTAGCTGTTTTGTTTTGTACCTTTTACCCACTTTGTCATTGTATCCATATTACTGATGATTATTTATCAAAAATGTCATTGTGTAAATATTTTGTGAAAGCACCAACAGCCATCTCTACAATATTGTTGCAAAATCGATATCGAAGTATTTGATTTTGTTCATATTGCCCAGTCCTACTATTCAGGGGGTATTCGTTGCTGTAAACTTGGGGTTCACACATACAGTTGAGTTTTTTTTTTCACCCACAAACAGGTGTGTAACTGTAAACATTTTTGTAAACCTTTATGCACTAATTCATTGGAAAGTATTTGTGCAAAACTTTTTCATTTGTTCACAAAAAGTCATGAACATACAGATGTATTCATGGATTCAAAAAGTTAAATCTATTTGGTTAGATATTTTTTACACATTCAAACATTTGTATTCATGAAAACATTTTAGCACATTGACACATTCTTCTTTTTATTGCCCTTCCTCACACTACAGCACTTTGAAACAGTAATCCATGCCTTCATCACATCCCGGCTGGATCACTGCAATGCACTTTATTTTGGAGTCAGTCAGTCCTCCCTCGCACGTCTCCAGTTGGTGGACTTTAGAGTCCATTTTAAGATTCTTTTATTTGTTTTTAAATCTTTAAATGATCTGGCCCCCCTCTACCTCTCTGAGCTCCTTCACCCCCACGGTCCTGCTTGGTGCCTCAGGTCAGCTGATCTGCTGCTCCTGGTGGTACTGAGGTCAAAGCGGAAGCTCAGAGGGGATAGAGCATTTTCTGTTGCTTCTCCTAAATTATGGAACGAGCTTCCTTTAAATATTAGACACGCCTCCTCACTGTCCATTTTTAAAACTCGTCTTGAAACCCATTTTTATTCCTTGGCTTTCAACTGTGCATGAGACTCCTGTTTTAGTGTTTTATGGTTTGTTTGTTTGTTTTTTAATTATTTTTTTATTGTTATTAATTTAAACAATTATTTTAGTATTTATTTCCTGTTAATTGTTTCAAGTTCCTGTGTTGTTTTATCTATTTATGTACAGCACTCTGTTTCAGCTGTGGTAGTTGAGTTGAGTTGAGTTCTATTTTCTCTGCACTCTCTGTTATCAACGGGGCTAAAGTTGACACTGTGACCAATGAGATCTAAAACTAGCAATCCAGACAATCCAGGTGATTAATGAAACCTATCCTTTCCCCTTTGCCATGACCTCATTTACTCTTAAAACCTTTCTAATTAGTGCTCTGAGTCATGTACATGTATGCCCATGTGTATATCTCTAACTAGCATACACTGCTTGTTATTTCTATTGTCATTGTGGATTTGCCAACAGGGGCAAATCCACAATTGCCAACAGGGGCAAATCCACAATTGGGACATTTTCTGTATATGTACATTTACATTGACTTGTTTTGATTCATTTGGGGTTATTTTGTGTGTATTGGATATCCATATGTTGTTTGTATTGTCTTTGTCTACTGAAGCAGTACACAATGTGTTACAGATAAGGGGAGGTAATGGGTCATATGATATTTTTCATTTGGTCTTATATTGCTCTGATAGATGTTTCTACAGATAGTATTGGATAGATTTGATTCCTAGTGTACAGGAGTTTTTGACATATTGTATATAAAATATATATATAAAATTAATAATTGTTTGATGTACTCAACAAGTGACAAGTTATTATACTGCCAAAGGGTATGTATAACTTAGAATAACGGACCTTTCTTTTGTTTGTTTTTTGCATTTATTAATTTATAGTTTTTATTTGTATAATTTTACTTCTTTTCTGGTCATTTTTTATTCCTGTTCCCTTTTTCCCTTTTATTACAATTAACATTTGACTAAAAAAAAAAAGAAACAAAACCAAAAAACCCTGAAAACCAGGCGTCTTAAGTGGATCAGTTTGCACTTGGATAAGCAGACAGTGGACACTGCAGTAGGCTTACAGCTCTCCATTCAAAGGTCAGTTGTGTCAAAGTTCACAAAAGTTGAACACAAAATATTCACAATAAATAACAAGCTATGGACGCATGATTGTAAATGTTCTGATGTCTTTTTTTCTATGTATTACAGACTGCAAAGCTCAAATGTGTGTTTTAAGTGCTAGACTACTCGGCTAGACTAAAATGTACTTCACATTTGTTTTGATTTAGTTTGACTGAGATCTGTCACATTTTATGAGATAATCTCCATTTTACAAAGATCCTGAGAAAAATACTTTGCCCGCTGTCTTTGGAAACGTCTCAGAGAGGAAACTGAGAAACTAAATGGAGGAAAAGGAAAAAACCCATAAACTCCCTCTCTTGAACCCTCCAACCTAAGAACTCATGCCACATGTCAGCGATAAAACATTAATAAATGCTGTTCCTCTTTTAACCATCAGGCGACAGAGAATATAGTGACCACACGCCTGCTCAGTCATACTTTATACCATTTGTGAATTATTTTTGCAGTGGCAGGGGACTTCCATAACATCCAACACTGTGGAAAATAATTTAGTTCTGTGGCCACTTTTGTTTCAGATACCTTTTAAATCTAATAAGCACGGGCTCATTTAAATGAATGTCACACTCTCCTCATCTGATTCTTGTTCATCATCCATAAATGTTTATGTGCGTGTCTTTCTGTGCTTTGTATTTTTTTGCAACTGAAGGATTTCGTTTTTGTACATTACAACATAATCAGCTGTTTGAAGATACAGAAACACGAAGAGAAAAACATATTTACACTAATAAAAAAAGCACATGCTAAGAGATTAATGTTGATCTCATTGCCTTGGAAAGCCAACGGCACAACGCAGCTATTTTTACACAGTATCATTACCACACACACACACACACACACACATATATACAGTATTGTGGCATGCAGATGTAAGATATGTGTTGCTCCTAGAGCTTAGCTTTGGGCAACTGATGGAAGACAACTCAAAAATAATTTGTCATTGCGATAGGTGATGTGTCATAAATACTCCTTAGGCTACGGTCAGAGCTTAAACAACCCTGAAGGAGTCTAGATTGTGTGTGTGTGTGTGTGTGTGTGTGTGTGTGTGTGTGTGTGTGTGTGTGTGTGTGTGTGTTTTCCTCTCTGTATAGTTCCTGTTGGCTGTGGCTGGTCAGTATGTGTGTCTGCCCCTGTGGTTATGTCTGTGGTGTCAGCAAAGCCAAAGTAATCTGGCACGAACATACGCACTCACACATGAGGGAGGGAGAGAGAGAGAGAGGGAGAGAGAGAGAGAGAGAGAGAGAGAGAGAGAGAGAGAGAGAGAGAGAGAGAGAGAGAGAGAGTGATCACCAGCCTCGCTTGGCATTGTGTTGGCAGGCCTTTTGGCATCACCTCCTCCCCCGTTCTCCTCCTCATTCCCTCCTTCCTGCACCCCTGAAGTGCACGCTTAATCCCTAAGCTCTATCCCAATTTAACGTCAGGGACATCACGCAAACCTGCCTGTGTGCATTGCATTCTCACACACACACCGACCCATTCACTCACACGCACATGCTGCTTGCTGCTGCAAACATGGAGGAAGAAAGAGAAGAACCCAGCAGGGGGTTAAGCACTGCGGTGGCTGCAGCAGCAGCAGGTCCAATATCTGTCTGGCTTTTTTGCAGTCCTAAAATGTCTCCTGCGGCAGGTGTGCGACAGGCTTGGATGATGAGATAAGAAACAGAGGATTTTTGCAGATGTTAGTCCTTCTCTAATGGGTTATGCATCTGTGGCTACAGGGTCACACTCTCATGCACACCATGGACTGCTTGTCAGATGAGGATGTGTGTGCGTGGAGGAACAGTTTTAAATAGATCTTGAATATGTGTGTGTGCTGTTGCAAACTGAAACGTGAGCTCTACAGCAGGCTGTGATACAGACCTGTCGGGTGGAGAAAAGTCTGATTTACTCACGTTTACCAATATTTTATTTGTTCCAGCACTTTGGTAGTTTCTCTAGTTATTCCCAGTGTTTGATAACGATCCTTTTAAAGATACAAAGAAACTGTGTAAAGAAACAAGGATTTACTTTTTTTGTGTGTTTTTGCATCAACAAAAGAAACAGTCAGACTGCAGTGTTGGAGGTAAGTAGGTGAAGTTGCCCAGCATGCTCTGAGGCTATGTGGTCACACGGTTAAAGGTCCAGTGTGTGGGATTTAGTGGCATCTAGTGGTGAGGTTGCAGATTGCAACCAGCTGAATACTCTCTCACCCTCCTCTTTCAAGCATGTCGTAGAATCTACGGAGGCCACGAAACTCCCAAAAAACAGAGCAGGCCCTCTCTAGCTAATGTTTGGTTAGTCTATACTGGGCTACTGTAGAAACATTTCCTGTTACTAAAAGAAGTATGAATACTACAGTATGGCTCATTATGATTGTATGCAATTTGCAGGTCCACTGTTGCACTTACACCAACATCTGTCAGTCTCTCAGCAGATGAGTCTCAGTTGAATACCTAAACTGACATGTACCAACATGAAGATATTGACCTCTAGTGGCCAAAATGTGAATCATGCACATGCTGCAGTAGCTCTGTTAGAAATTTAGTTTTTGAGCCTCAACTTCAAAGCCCTCACCATGAGAAGACAGCTTGTAGTTCTTAAAGTGGCAAACAGTGCTGGGAGGGGAGAAGTGTAGTTTGTGGAGCATCCACAAAGGTGGAGGAAAGGGGAGGACTTTCAATCTATGAGCAATTGGAAAATAACTAAATAAGGCAGGCAGAGCAGTTTTCTGTTCTATTAGAGAAAGACATTTTTTCACAAAGACTGAAACATGATGTGACTGTAGAAGGATGGTATGTGGCAGTATATATATGTGAACAATGAGTAAGGAGTCTGCTAAAAAGAAGAACTCAACATTTGGTGTGTTTTATCTTCTTTTGAGACTGATATTTAGATGATAAGAAGCAGCTCTTAAGTTAATGAAAAACACTTAATAGGAAGCAGATGTCTTTTTTTTCATCTTCATGATTCTATGTTTTGTCTGACATTTTGTCTATTTTTAAAGGCAACTCTTTAAAATTAACAACCAAAAAATCAGAATCATTATAAGTGATTAAGCCAAAATGTGAAACAGTGTCATTTAAAAGGTATATTATTTTCAGGCCCTTGCACAAAAATTGGAGAGTCTGGTAAGAAGTTAAAAAAAATGTCAATACAAATAAGAGAGAACTATATAAACATTGCACCAATTAAGATAATGAATACATTAATTAATGTATTTAAATGTATTTGTTCTGTAAAGTGAAATAGAGTGGGATATTTTTTGCAATTAATTAAAATTAAATTATTAATTAAAAATTTAGCAATACATTTTGATATCAATACATTGTATCTACACTTGCTTTTCTGAAATTGTGTTTTCTAATCATAACAGAAAAGAGTATTTTACGTGACTTCTCATGTTTAATTTGACAGCAGGCCTAATCATTAGCATTTGTCAGCAGGAGAGATGCATTTGGGCTCAGGCACGGGCGTTGCCAGGGATTTTGGGTCCCCAGAAAAGATATCACATTGGGCCCCACCACCAATGCCAACCATGTGCAATTGCTGTAACCACACCTCCAGAACCCAACTGACCCATTCAAAGCTTTAAGTAACTCTACCTGTGCAGACTTGCAACTCTCTTGTACTCCAATTCTAACTGTACAAGATTTACCCCCCCCCCCCCCCCCATATCTGTCCGACCTCCTCCATGTTCCAACTCCCCGTCTCTGGAATTCATTACCACCCCAACTAAGAAACATTGATTCATTCCCCCATTTCAAATCACAACTGCCCATTCCATCTGATGCCAATTGCCCTGTCACTTTTATATTGTTTTTGTTTTTATATTTTATTTGTATTGTTGCTTCTTTTTAATGTGTTTTTAATTTCTGTAACTCTGTACGGTGTCCTCGAGTGCCAAAAAAGGTGTCTTTAAATAAAATGTATTATTATTATTGTTATTATTATTATTATGCAAGACTGACACCATCTATAAGTAAGATGCTAAAGGCCAACTTTTACAATCTAAATAAAGCTTAGTCTTAATGTTAAAATTCTTAAATGGAAAATTCCCTTAACATTAAAGAATAACATAACATAATAATAATAATAATAATAACAAAATGACAATAAAACCAGCAGCGCATCTTAAAACTGAGAATACAACCAATTCTTATCATTGAAAATAATGATAATAAAAAGAAATTCACACAGTTATGCTAAATCAGTGATTCCCAACCGGGGGTCGCAAAGCCCTCTTGATTTTAAGGGGTGTAATAATTTTAATGTATTAAATCTATCACGAGGATAAGGGAGTGTGTAATGTTTATTAATTTATCAGTGCAAACCACGCAAAATATGGGCAGACTCATAATGACGAAAATGATTGCAGTAGAGAGTGTGATTTGTGCAACAACAAAATGAATGATAGATCATAACAGGAAACAGAAAAATGAGAATGGCCACTGACATCTGAGCTTCTGTTGAAACACAAGAGCCAGTAACTGAGAAAACTGCCACTCCTTTCCTTTGATGTTTAATTCTGTCATATATATATACTCAACTAAAATGTATTTATAAACTATATCTAAAATGAAATTTAAAAACAGGCAGTATACCCAATATATGTTTTGATTTGTGCATCCAACCTCCATCCTCTGGGATAAAAGCTACAAAGCACAAAAGTTAACAATGGTAAAAATATGGGTCCCTTAACAAAAAGGTTGGGAACAACTGTGCTAAGTGACATTAAACACGATGCTATTAGTTCACTGTTTAAATGTCAGCAAAAAAGAGTGGCATAGTGAATTTTCTGTGAAGATAAAACAAATGTTTGGGGAGTATACTAACATTAGCCTGTTTCAGTGTGGACTAAGATTAGCTAACAGGTTCATTTCCACCACTCATAGATTAGACCCACCTTTTTATGAAAAAATGGGTAGCATATTGTCGCCCTTTCACTCTCTTGTCCTTCTTTTTTTCATTTTTTAAACCCTAATTGTATGTGAAGCTGTTGAGACATTACAGTTCTTACTCATACTGCAATGCTCCTCACTTCATTGCAAGCAAGTGCTGCGGTTTGAAGACAGGACTGACATACATACACTTTAGTTGGTTCATTTTTGCCAAAATGAACAACAAAATGAACCTTTTATGTAATGAGTACACCGTAAATACAATATTCTATTAATGCCTATCAATAATTAATGATGATAGTTAATTGAATTTTTTATTTTTATTTTAGAATCATGCTAACCCCCCTCCTTACGGCCCCTGAGCTCAGGTGTCTCACACTTGGCACATATATGTAGGAATCACCCTACACTATTATGTGTATGTGCAGTAATATCTCCTCCCGTCCTGTAGGGGGCAGCAGGTCGTCCTTTTGTACAAAGCCAGAGACAGTATCGTATTTCCGGCTTTATGCTGACGCGTCCTCTCTTCTCCTCCAGCACCGACGTGTCAGTCTTCTTGTGTCCAGAGCTGAGCAGAAAGCCGGCCGCTCTTACCGTAGACATGGCACCTAAAGGCAGCAGCAAGCAGCAGTCCGAGGAAGACCTTCTCCTCCAGGACTTCAGCAGAAACCTCTCAGCCAAGTCCACCGCGCTGTTCTACGGAAACGCACTCATCGTCTCTGCCATCCCCATCTGTGAGTATCCACACTGGACATGCTACTAACCAGCTGAGCTAACATTCATTCAGCACAGGAGGGAAACATTCATTGAATGATTAGCTGCTCAGAGTACCTGAGAAGTCTGCTTTAGTGTCATCAAACTTCATAAAACGATATTATGAGCGTGAATAGCTGTGGTCTGCTTCCTGAAACTTTCATGATCAGTGTGTTTCTGTATGTGTGTGACTCTATGGTGACTACTGCAGGTTAGGACTCTGCTAATAAGCAAATCACTCATGTTGTAGTCAAAACAGGAAACATAAAGATGAATTTACTATCTTCAGTATGCTCTACATTGATTTTGGTTTATAGATAACACTAATTCAACCAGTATAATACTGCATACTCTTCTCTTATCCTTTATATAACAGTTAAAAAGTCTCATTCAAGATAGACATAAAAAAAACAGCATTTAAAAGAATGCTACATTGACACATATGGTATACAACATAGGAGATGGTATACTGTACAATGCTTCACAATTATTCATTTCATTATCAGAGTCTAATTGACCTGAAGAAAAGAAACTAGTTTAAAACAATAAATTAACATATATCTCATTGGGATTAAAATCCAGTTAATATACAGTACAAACTCCAGAAGCAGGAGCAATCATATCAACAAAGAGTACTTTTCTCACTCCTCACAGTAATCAGCTCTGGCAGTTTCAGGTCCTTCTCTACATTGTTCCTAGAGGAAGGGTCAGCATGTATAGAAGCCCACTGACTTCATATCATTTTGATATATTGCTAATAGTGTGAATGCCCCTGTCTGGCTTTCTAGGGCTGTTTTGGAGGATTTGGCACATGGACCTCGTCCAGTCTGCAGTCCTGTACGCTGTGATGACTTTGGTCAGCACCTACCTGGTGGCCTTCGCCTACAAGAACGTCAAGTTTGTTCTCAAACACAAGTAAGAAGAAAAAACACAACACTGCACGTTTTACTGCTCATTGTACCTCTGTACAGCATGTTAGTTGGATCATTCAGTTAGATGATTAGTTCATTGATCGTTGGAGAGCATTGATTGAACTGCCTGGTGCCTTCTTGGGACTGACTGAAAGTCTTGTTGTTGCTGTCGCTTCTCTAGAGACAAGTAACATGATTTTTTTGCCTTATAAGTATAGTCTGTTTAAGCAGGCAGAGTAATAATCTAATTGGCAATACTCATGTCAGTACATTTGATTATCTGTTGAGTAAACACAACTGAGGGATTACTTCTTGTTAACCACCAAGTACGTTTTTCTTCTTATCAGTCACTTTGCCTCAAAATGTTATCCAAGTTATCCTGACTCCTAATATTTGCAACTTTTCTCCAGAGTTGCCCAGAAACGTGAAGATGCCGTTTCCAAGGAGGTGACCAGGAAGTTGTCTGAGGCAGACAACCGCAAAATGTCCCGCAAGGAGAAAGACGAGAGGTAAAGCACATTTAAAAAGTGCTGTGATACGTCTGTGAAGATGAATCTGAGGAGTCCCAGACATTCAATCTAGAGGTTGAAGGCCTGAGACTCCACTCCAGTTAGTCAGTCAAAACTGTTTTGAGTATGTGTCAGACATATATGTGCATAGAATTTAAATGTGGTGCTGTCGTCTTGCTTCAGAGCTGTCACACAGAAACAATAAAGGCTGATTGTTTTATTGACCTTTTTGTAATTATGATCCTACTTATAACACAGATACTGCCAGGATTAGGTTTGTCAGCTCGTGATGGGGTCATTTCAGCAAAATATGTGCACACAGGAGAAAGTAACCACACAATGACTATGTATGTCCAGTAAATGGCCTCAGCAGTGGTTAGACAACATTTCATGTACTAAAGTTCTCTCTGCTGGTCACAAGTCATATTTAGGGACATCAAAATGTGATAACCTTACAGTAAACATTAAACACCATGAGAGCTATTATTAATCATCTTCATTATCTGGTGAGAAGGGGAGTTCATTAACAACATGTGGCAGTCTACATAGTTTAGAACAGTTGACTTGCTCTGTTACAAAATAAAAACAATATACACAGGATTTGTTTTGACATTTTAATTTTTTTGTCTCCTGTTCATTCAGGATCCTGTGGAAGAAGAATGAGGTCGCTGATTATGAGGCCACCACCTTCTCCATCTTCTACAACAACACTCTCTTCCTGGTCCTGGTCATCATCGCCTCTTTCTTCTTGCTGAAGAACTTCAACCCCACTGTGTATCCTTTTTATTCATGTATAATACACCATCTCATCTACACTAACTACATGTGAAAACAAGTTAGACAGAAAACTTACTACCATTAGAGGTTTGTTGTTTATATTTTGGTTCTGGATGGGTTTTTTTAACTAGCAAAGTAGACAAGACTAGGGGAAAAAGTTTTTGGAGGATTCAAGTAGTTAAAATATAACTAATCATTTTTTCCTTTTGAATCCTATTAGATTTCAGTAAATGGTATCATAAAGCACTCAGTGTGTATTTGCCTTAACTTGCTTTTTTCCAGCAACTACATTCTGTCCATCAGTGCCTCCTCAGGACTCATCGCTCTGCTCTCCACTGGCTCCAAGTAAAGGAGAAGGAAAAAATGAACAAGCTGGAGGGATGAGGGATTAAATGGGAGGGGAGGTAGTGGGTTTTACAAGGGTGTATTGTTTTTCACTTAAGTTAGGAACAAGGTTTGGGTGGGACTAAAATATCACATTTCAACTTCATGAAATTCATGATCAAATGTCTGGAGGGTCTTTCTCCAGGTGTCCTCTGTTTTTTGTATCAATAAAAATGTCTTCTGGGTTGATATTTTATATACGTGTGAGTTTAATGATCGATTTACTGGAGGTTTAACTCCATCTCTGATTACAGCAACTAGAAAAACATCACAAGCAAAAAGTGAGACATAGATGTTTCCATTGGCAATGTATTTATTTATAATCACACTTTCATATTTATTTACAGAGGAACCACTGTTCAGGAGAGGAAATAATACACTGATGGTTTGCATGTCACTTTTCAACGAAAAAAACAAACATTGATGTCAAGTCTTTTCCATTCACAAATGTGCATATTGTAGAAAACACATTACTTTACGTTGTCATCAGAATTAAAGTTGTATTCATACTAGAAGAGGAAATTTGGGGTTAAAGCTAAAGTGACACATCAGACCTTCATCTTATCTAGTTAAACATTTATCCACAGCTTTGTTCCATTGTAGCCTTTAGACCTGTTCATCTGGTTGTGAGACTGCTGCTGATAACGAATTAAAATGGGGAAAAAAAGTTAATGCCCATATTAACTGTTCTCTCATATAACACTGAAAGATTATGGACAGTTTCCCAAAATGATCAGCGTGTCAGTACATTAAATAACGTTATATTTCATTGGTACCCATGTGAAGATTGTATTACTCAGTTCTCTCTAAAGAGCAACATTTAAAAGCAACCTAAGTGCCTGCAGTATTTAAAAATACCAATTACCATTAAATGTTCAGTAAGTTTTACTGGTTTTTGGCAAACTCAATAAATAAATAAAGTCCTACATGGAACTGAGCTTTGCCATACAGAGTCCCAGCTGCAGGACAGGATGACAATTTGAGGAACTTTATCCTTGATTTTGAGTCAAAAGTAGCTTCTACACAAATCATTGTGAATGTGTTGCCTTTTAGTATTCTAAATGAACAGTAGATAACACACACTGCACTGTAGATTAATAATAAATGAATCAGCTTGACTATTGATCTAATCTCACATTTGTTTGTAGGACAGCATCCAAACACCATTTAACAGCAGCTAATGAAAGACATCCCTGATTTTATTTTTTCTGTAGCAGGACTCAAGTCAAGGCACTCTGTTGAGCGTAGAAGTCTCCACACACACATACACGCACACACCGACAACATCACTGACTCAAACCGATGGACACTCGTTGACTTTCACACAAGCTAGAAAGTGCAATCGCTGTATGTCACACAGTGTTGCTGCCAAGTTACAGTAAAGTAAATCGAATTCACCCACAGAAAGGCAAGAGGAAATACAGACTGACAGTTTAATATATTAGTATCTGGATCACATTTTGATAACAGTAAGTTAAATCAAATCAGGGTCCAGTAGGTAAAATGTATTTAAGGGAATATGTGTTTTTGTGATTAGATTGCTATTCTAGTGAAATAGTCATAAGGAAGTCAATCCATCATCCAAGGCAAGGGTGCTTCAAATTAGCTGCGAGCCAAACGCAGCTTATTGATGTTTTGCTCTAATATGTGTAACAGCATTTTTGGCAAAACGCTCGATAAGTATAACAGACTGATATTTCCTTTTGATTAAAAGCTGGAGGGTGTCTGTGCTGCAAGTCAACAAATGTGCACCAAGGACAAAACAGTGACTCAGCTGGGGCCCGGCCAACATTTCTGGTGATGTCTATGATGGCTTGTTTTCCAGACGAGAAAAGGAACAACGAGAACAATGTATGAAGGCGAGCCGAGCCACCTGCTCAGAGATAATGATTCAAGGTCAGGTCAGCGGGAAATGCTTTAGCTCGTTACTCATTTCTCATAACAGAAGCTCCTTCTTGAAATACTGCAGTTATTGATAGGGATTTCATAATCCGACTTCACAGTTCAAAAACAATAAAATTACTGGTTGCTCCTTATAAATAGTTTTATGAGATATCCTTCAGGAGGCAGAAATGAAGTGTGTGTGTGTGTGTGTGTGTGTGTGTGTGTGTGTGTGTGTGTGTGTGTGTGTGTGCGTGTGTGTGTGTGTGCGTGTAAAGCTGCAGGAGCATGGAGGATGAAGAGTGACTCAAACACTGCAGCTGATGCAGTGATACTGCAGAGGAGCAACAAAACAACTCTATTTACATGTTATTTATATTATATCATATTAGCCATACAGTACAGTGAAGTCCTCATATGGAAGGGAGGCTTCTTGATGGTTTTTCTTATGTTACAAGGTATACTTTAACATTTTATGTACATAAAACATCCCCATAATTCTCCCCTCAAAAAACAATATCTCAAAATAAATGTAATATTTATTTACTACTACTAGAATAAATACTGTAATCTTTGCCACATCCTAAACAACTGTCTATGCCCCTCTGTGCCTTTAACAAGCGGGTTTTTGCAGTTTTGTACTACTGTATCATATATATTGATTTATCATATGCTTAAGTCCATGTTTGCGAGGTTCGTTGAAGGGAAATGCAGGTTCAATTCACAGGCAGCAAAGGAGACGAGTGTCCTCGTTATGATGCAGACTGAGAGAAAAGAAGTCCACTTTCTCTCTTGTATCTAGATCTAGTGAAGCGGAGCAGCAGTTCCTCAAAGACCACAGAGGGGCGACATGCTTCACTCTCTCCCCTGAAAGAGTCTCAATCCCGTTGACACGTCCCATGTGCCGCAATCCTCTGCTTCACAGGACGAGCTTGTTTGATCCAATCTCTTCTTTGTTGTTTTAATTATGTGCTTTGTAGAAAAGAAAACGGAGGCACACTATAGTAGGGAGGACATGCATCTGTTGGTTAATATGCTCAGGATTTGCAGCCTATAATATCAGATAACTACTGAGTACTATTTTGTATTATACTAAACATGGGACTGGATACAGTAGTAGGATTTGATAGGTAGTTTAAGTAAAGCTAATACAAGCTAAGCTAGCTTTCTTTAAATGAGGTTTCATTAGAACGTGTAGGTCACGTTGTCTTTCGCTGTGAAAATATTCAAGATGCTTTTTCCCACGACATGAAGCGCACACCTCTGACACACTGGGTGAGCGTATTGAGCTCATATGTTAAATTAGCATTTTGTTGGCTGCACACTGCATAAGGATTTAATGAGAATGCCAACTGACAAGATGTTCATGCAACTGAAGCTTCCTCATGTCCACTTTCCTGGGATACCTCTCATCTAATTTGTGTGTGAGATGCTTAAACAGGGTTCTTTAGCTGGGGTACAAAAATTCTCATAAATAAAATATGTGCTTAGTATGAATTTTGTGCTTAAATGAAATTACTTGTGGCTGGCAGCCCGGACATTAGAGATGCAGGTTTGTGACTCGAGGGTCTGAGTCATCGACTGAGATGCTTGGATGTGGCTGAGAAAAGTGAACAGATAACATAGTCGTCTCACTAAATTCAACTGCTATCAAGTTGACCTTGAGCAAGGCACTTCTACTTTTTTAAGGATAAATTCTGAAAATTGAGGTACCCCCTTGGGGAGGAGGCTTGTTTGTGGGCCAACTTCAGGTTGAGATCCAACAGAGATAAAATGATCAGTGAGCTCACACCCTCAGGAAGACAGTCCGAGTAGGCTGAGGGCTTATATCTGAAATTATTTAAATTTCAAAGATCTAGGTGCCAATAAATATGTGTAAACTGGTTTATTTAGTATAAGTGAATTAATGAATGGTCTCAAAATGCTGCCACTGACATAAAAATAAAGATAAAATGGATTTTATTTTCAATCTTATGTCACATTAATTATGGCATTCTATCCCTGTTTTTATGTTTGTTTTATATCTATTTTTATGCATATTATCTCTTTATTGTAAACCACTTTGAGCTGTAGTTGTTGTTTGAAATGTGTCATATAACTAAAGTTTATTTTTATATTATTATTTGACCTTACATCCGCCTGCAGTGTTTCTCATAGTCTGTTGCTCTGCTCCCAACTGTAGATGTGCAGACATGTGTGAATGAGAAGAAGAGAAAAACAAGGAGCAGCCTCTGCATCTAAATGTTGATTTTTTTTTTAAATAATTGAGGCTCCTGGATGGAGTTAAAGCATGATGGAGTGCTCTAAATGTTGTGAGCACGGCACTGGAGCCGAATCTTATCTGGTCTAAGCGCTGCATAGTTATATTTTTATGGGCTGGTGCTGGACAGACTAACACCTAGGTCTGGGAGCTGAAAGTTTTGATGGACTAAGTTGACCAGAGGCTGCAAAAAGCTGAGTTTGTTGTTGCATGTTTCTTGGCTGAGCTGGACCGGACCTGAGATGAACCTGGTAGAGCTGATCTGACACGTCTCAAACAGACAAGGTTATGCGATGCTAGGTTTAGCAAGGCTGTCTGCTCCAGGCTGAGGTGAGCTGGAGCTGAGTGAGGACACAAGGAGAGAACCATGGACTTTTAACATTGATCAGTGGGTCCATGGTAGTAGTATGGTCAGAAGGTAAGTACAGCTGACCTCTTGGTAGTCCACCAACCTGGTCTAAGAGCGGTAGTCCTTCTTACTGTACGGTCTGTTGCCCAGGATGTGGTCAATCTCAGACACCACATGAGAGGTCATCTTAGGAAGGACCTGAGCAAAAGAGAGAGAGAGAGAGACAGAGACAGAGACAGAGAACTGAGTACACCTGGAAGAAAGGGAGGAAGTGAGAAATACAGGGAGGTAAAATGAAAAACACAAGTACAGAGATTCAGATATAGACCAGGGGCTGTTTTTTTGATCTAGAGATCGATAGTAGTGGAAGATAGTTGAGTGTACAGTTGCGGAAACTCAGCAAGCAGCAGGTAAAAACAGCACAATGTATTTCCTGCATGTTCCCACCTGTATGGCCCCGAGGTTCTCTGTGAGCTGTTCAGGGTTGGATGTTCCCAGCAGGACTGAGCTCACCCCTTCATTCCTCAAACACCACGCTAGAGAGAGAGAGAGAGGGAGAGAGAGAGGGAGAGAGAGAGAGGAAGAGAGAGACAGAGACACAGACAGAGACAGAGACAGAGAGACAGAGAGAGACACAGAGAGAGAGAGAGAGAGAGAGAGAGAGAGAGAGAGAGAGAGAGAGAGAGAGAGAGAGAGAGAGAGAGAGAGAGAGAGAGAGAGAGACAGAGACAGAGACAGAGACAGAGAGACAGAGAGAGAAATTGATTTTTGAGGTTGATATTCACAAAGTGCCCACATGAGGGTGCACTGCTTCTTACTATTGTTTTAACCACAGGCCATTATGCCAAATAAAACTGAGCTTTTAGTGCTGTCCTTCATATGCTCTTCCTGAATGTACATAACTATTTATCACATGTGGTGTTAAAAGACTTCATATTACTCAGAGCTAAGTGCAACACAGATTTTCAATGAATTTACTTTAACCTTCCAGGCAAGGCAGTTATGTTATGGGGGTATAATAATGCGGTTGAAAGCACAGATCAATTTTGTGTTTATGTGTTGGAGGGAAGTTGGAGGGAAAGTGAAATGTTGAAAGGAGTGGGGCAATCTTACCCACGGCCAACTGAGGCAGAGTGCAGCCCAGCTTCTCAGCGATGTGGTTGAGCTCTTTCAGCTTAGCCTGCTGTTTTCTTCCATCCTCGCTTACAATTTTCTCCTTCAGCCACTGATACGACTGGTGGGAGAGAGGGGGCGATTGGACGAGAGGGTGAGGAAAGGGAAGAGAGAGTGTGAAAGAAAGAGATGAGCGAGAGAAAAATGGAGACATATAAGTATATAATCGAGGAACGAGGGAGAGAAACATCAACAGGAGGGAGGTGAATAAGAGAAAAGTCAAGCATGGCAGAGGCGGAGACTTGAGCTGACAAACTGTGAGCTCTCCAGGCTTGTTGTATAATTTAATATTGACTGCACAAACTGAGAATTAGAAAAAGTGCTGCAGATGTGACTTAAGTTAAGGATGTATTTCAGTAAAGGCATTGATCTGTGAAAGCTAATCCCTTTTCAGCACATACCAAAGGCATCCTGGTTTCTCTGGAAATTGGAGATGGATAACATGACCTTGAAAATTGGTGATTTGACCTTGTGCCATTCAACTCCCAGTAATTACACAGCTGCTAAAGAAATATTTTGACATTTTGGGAAATATGCTTATTTGCATTTGTTAGAGCTGAGAGTTAGATGAGAAAAAATATGCTTTCATATCTGTTTAATGTGAAGCTGGAACCAGCAGCTGGATAGCTTAGCTTAGCATACAGACTGGGAGCAGGTGGAACAGCTAGCATGGCCTCTCCAAAGATAACCAAGTCTGTCCACTAGTCTCTCTAACTGTATCTTTAGACAGAATGTGAAGCCAATTTTAGAGGAGGATTGTGTCTTATCGTTTATGTCCCTTATTGTACATTTTGTCCACCTGATACACTTGGCTCATTCATCCATATGGTTTGGAATTTGCCCAAATATTCACATCTTCTGGCAGGATACTATGAGGATAATCTCCACTTTGACAAATATAAATTTACAGATGGACCCAACACTTCATCTCCTTAATGACTCTCAGCTGCAAGGATAAATGCAGCCACTCCCTCCGCTGTTGGTTTGCGAGAAGAAGGAATAATTGGCCTAAAAATGTCCTACTAAGCAATGACTAGTCTATTTTTTAGTTTCTCTCTTAACCCATTGTTATATATATTTATTTCTCTTTTATGTCCAATGCAGGAGAAGGGATAGAGGGTGGGAGGGGATTAAGTGAGCAACGTGGATTGTTTCATGCTGAATGGCTGACTAACTGCCAAACAAAATCAATAAACAGTCAATGAAAAGACGGGATTACATATGAATTTGCCTGAGGTGGCACAAATTGATGCAAAGACGCCTCCACACAATTTGAAAATGTTTCAGCTGGATCAAAAAAGTTTGTGCCTATCCTAGGGCTTTAAGAATCCACTTCATAAATGTGCAGAGGTCAATCAGAGCTGAATGCTAACATACAGGCACACTCCCACAGACACGGCCTATGCATCTGTTACTAACTGCCTTACAAGTAACCTACGAAAGCAAATTAATGAATATGTTATATCTCCTTAATCCATAAAACAGTATGTAGCAGTTTTGCAGGGGGGGTTGTGCCTGACTATTTCTGGCTAGGAGCAGTGACTTCATGAACTCTTGATATACAGTATATGTGTTAATTAATGAGCTTCAGAGGTGTTGTTGGAGTCATGCTAGCTGGTTCCCTCTGTTTCCAGTAAAACTAAATTAAGTGTGGCTAACCATCTCCTGTCTCTAGCTTCATATTTACTGTTCAGAAGTGAGAGTAATATCAGTCTTCTCACCTAACACTAAACAAAAAAGCATTCAGCCTATAAAGAAAAACTAAAACAATGATTTGACTAAAACCATCAATTGGTTCATATGTTAACTACAGAGTAAGGATCACTGCTCAACTGTTTGTAAAATATTAACATCATATCCAGTGTGTAGTAATCATTAGGGACATCTGTCTGATGTGTTAGACAACTGTCATGGCGCACAATCAAAGAAGGTGTTGAAAGCCTTCCACAGGGACTCTGACCCATGTGTTGAGTTTCATGGGCTCAAAATGGAAATAAGATGGATATTTTCCATCTCATTCCACAGTTCATGCTTTGGCACGGCCTCATAGTTTTGTCTGCACCCACATCAGGCCAGGCTTTGGTTTATACTCTCCTCCTCTATCCTCCACTTCACCCATATCAGCTGTCAAACCCAACGTTTGTTGAGATGCAATGTGTGCTTTAATGAGCCTTCCTGCATCAGTGATGAGCTAGACTGTCAGTGGACTACTGTCTGCTGCTCTGCACAATAAACTGCTTTTGTTGACAGAATGTTGTTTGTTTTTTTAAGTTGGACCATTGCAGACACACTGCTGAGATTAAACAACAAACAAAAAAAACCCTACAGTGTTGCAGATCTCAAAGCACTCAAATCTGGACCATCTATCCAGACTGGAATCCCAACCAGCCCAATTATTTAGGCTTAGACCAAATACATAATTTTAGATCTAGTATGTCTGACTAGTTAATCAATGTTGATCTGTCACACAAGCTATCAAGTCCTTGACAATCCAAGACTAATTTGTGCTGAAGTCTGCATGTAAATCTAAAATTGAGGTCATCAAGCTACGAATTGGGCATCCCTCCCTGATGTCTGTACCTGTTGATTGGATTAAATACGTAAAATGTCAATAGTATCAAAGATTTTTACTCTAATTCAGATGATGATTCTACTTTTGAAACAGTAGGGGTAATAAAGATTAAATGAGCTTTTTTACCTTCATGGAGGCCCTGGAAGATTCAGGAATGCCATTTTCATATTTTCCTGTGATGATGCCGCACGCCAGCGGTGACCACGTCATCGCCCCAACTCCTGTCACCATGGAGACCGTAGGGAGGTAAATCAGTAGAGGATTTAGAAAGATGCGTTGAAAGAAGAGGTGTGAAAAAAATGTGAGAGAACAGTGTCAGGAAAAGTGAAAATGTATGAGAAGGGTTAGGGTTAAACAAGGCAGAATGTTTACAACTCAAAAATGGAAAATGAGCATCATCATTTAAATATGGTTTTATTTTTTTACTTTCTTAAACATTTATGAAGAAGAAGAAGAAGAAGAGGAAGAAGATGATGACTTGCCTATCTTATGGTAAAGTTCAGGCAGTTGCACTTCTACTTTCTCCCTCTGGAAGAGATGATACTCTGCCTGCTCACATACTGGGGGAATCAGATTAAACTGTCTAGCCACCGAATATGCCTCCTAAAGAGAGAAAGAGAAAAAGAGAGAGAAGAGGTTGATGGTTGCTTCCTTTCTATAAACTGTGTAAAATCATTTGGGCTGTTTTTGTGAAAATAAAAGAAAGACAAAGAGAAAAATGAATAAAAGTAATGAAGGTAGGGTGTAATGTTTCTAATAAAAAGATAATTATTAACTACTGTAGCAAAACTCAGTTAACATGTACATCCAGCAACCAATTAAAGCGTAGTATTATAGGTAGGAATGTAAGTCATTGCTGCCCTCAGGTGGTTTGAAGTATTAATAACTCCAATAACTCTTCACTCCATCAGATTCACCAAATTCAAGCTGCACTACATTATTTTTGTCAATCATAAACACTCTTTTTTAAAACAGCATAAACAAACGATTTTCCTTTTCTTTGTCCTTTCTTCATTCCAATACAAAAGTGTCCATATTTGGTTTGAGTCTGCTAGAGCTCAGTTCTGTTCCTCTAAGGATTCAACTTGTCAGGAGCTTTGACACTATGTGTGGATCTTCTCAGCACAGGTGATGATTGTGTCTGCTCAGCCGGTGGTTCAGCTGATGAGTGCAGGCTGAATCTTCCTTCTTTGTCTGTCTGTGTTTCTCTTGTTTTCAGCAAGCTCCTTCCATTCCTCTGACGGTGTAAGATCTTCGACTGACTTCCTCCAGAACATTAATCATCATGTCATCGTGTCTTGTCAGTGGCACCAAGCTCGTCGATAGCTTGTCATAGTTTGCTTTTTTGTTTCACCTCTTTGTGCTTCATATGTTCTGCAGTGCAGGGAAGCGTGGTTCTTGAGCAGCTGTTTGACTATATCCACTCCTTTTTCTGCTTTACCATTTGACTGAGCGTACTTTAAGTCACAGGTTTGAAAGTCAAACAAAGCTCAGGAACTCTGCAGCTGTAGCATGGTCCACTGTCACTGTAAACGATCTGGGGAATTTCACGCTTTGCAAAGATTGACATCATGTGTCTGATCTGACAAGTAGCAGACATGGCAGAGAACAGTGACATCTCTATCTCTGGATACATTTGAAAGGTAGTCGATCAATCACCAGCAGGTAATTTTTTTCCATCCAGGTAGAACAGGTCAGTCCCAACTTTCTGCCATGGTTCATCTGGTAGGTCTTATTGCTTCAGACAGATCTCACAGCCTGCAATCATCCTATCAATGTGATTCCTGGCCAATAAACGGTTGCTCGGGCTCTTCATTTCCATTTTTCCATACTGAGGTGCCCCTTGTGCAGCATCTCTGTTTTCAGTGGCTGAGGAATGACACTTCTGCCGTTTCAGAGTAGAAGCCTGTTGACAATACTCAGCTCTGCTCTGATGTTATACTGCTGACATTAACCTCGAGGTGACTCTCTGTAGGCCTGTGTCTTTCAGCTGCAATCTGCTTGGATTTCATGTCAGGTAGTGATTCACTGACAGGTTCATGTGGGGATTCACGTCAGTCTCTGCCTGTGTGCTTCACTTTGTGTTGTGGCTCTGGGAAAAGCATCAGTGAGCACAATGTTCTTACTTGATGTTTAGATCAGGTCAAAATTGTAGAGTTGCAGCTTCATCGTCAGTCTTTGAATTTGTGGTGAAATCTTGCCAAGGATTTTCTGTCATGTCGCACACCTGCAGAATTTTGTTTTGTCATGGACACGTCATACTTTGTCATGTAATGTGATTGGGTAGTGTTACTAACATTGCTGTGGAGATTGTAGATTTTACTCAACTTCCTATTTCGGTCTGTAACATTGACAAAATATAAATTTGGACGTCATGACAGCTCCCCAAAAGTGAAGCCCCCTGGTGGTTGGTTGCAGTATAGAGAAAAAATCAAATAGATCTTTTACAAAGATGGTTCCTGACATTTTAGGTAGTTCTTATTATGCTGATGCATTTTTCAACAGCTCATTTTTCAGATAAGTTTGTTTTTATTGAGTTTTTTGATGATATGAAAAGTCACATCATGATTGACACCTGTGAAAGCAACTCTCAAAACTCCATCATACAGCGGAGGTAGGCTGAGAGGGTGTGTCCTGCAGCCTGTCATTCCACCGCCCAAATTTTTTGTGCAGACTCCCAGAAAGGAGATAATTAGGCTTCACTTTTGCATAGTGGCAGGAAGTGGAGATATGCTGCCCATACTCATTTATGGTCAATAGTCTGTAACTTTAGATAACTTTTAAAGTTTTTGTTTAATTAGCTCCGGTCGAGACAACATAATATAACTAAACTAACCAGCTGGAAGATAGCCTCTGGAGATGACTGAAACCTTTCACTGAAGCATAAATTGAAAATATCGCACAACTCTTTAACTTCTCCTGGGCGACACTTATCAAAAGTGTTGTGCGACCTACCATTAATCAGCCTTCATAGTAGAGCAAATGTTGCAGAGCAACAGACAGCGACGGGGCCGACAAAGAGGAGAGATGAGAGTGAGATAATCAGCTCACGGCAGCATAGCACAAATTCAAATGCACAGCTCATAGTAAGTCCTCAAATCAATATTCCATATCACAATTCTCCAAGGCATCATATTCAAATTTCCTCATATAATTTCTTATCTGGATTTCCATATGTCCTTTAAGAACACATACCAGGGGAAACACACACACACACACACACACACACACACACACACAGCTTAACTATTCTTTTATTTGCACGTCAGGATGAGAGAATGATAGCAGGGGGAATCTAGTCAGTGTAACGCAAGGCTAATGTAGGTTACCTACATTAGCCTTACAAATTACAAGTTGCCCTGTTGAACAACTCATGTCATGTGCTTTGAGTCTGTGTGTGTATACTGTATTGCTTCTTTATCACATACACCAACCCACTCCAGACCCCCCTCCTCCTCCACCCCACCCTTCATTATTGATGCTATCTAAATTTCACTGCTTTCATCTGGGCTTGTGTTCTACAAAGATATCAGCTCCTTTTCAACGTGATTTGCAGAGAGAGGATGTCAACATATCACACTGTGGTTGGAGGGGAGGGTTAGGGTGAGAGGAGATGAGAAAGGAGGGAATGAGTATTAGCTCCTTGAATGTCACTTTAGGCCTGTGTTCATTTTGCTTCTGTGGTCCAAACTGTTTCTGACAGGAGGAGGAAACAAAGCCGGAGGACACCACTGTGTCTCAGTGGGAACAACTCCTGTTTTTCCTCAGACTTCCACTTTTTTCCCATTTTTCTTCCATTTCCTGGTGTGTTAAAGTCCTTACTCTGGCTCTTCAAGCTGTTATGGTATAGACATTGGATTGTTTCTTATAATTAGCATGTCTAGCTTCAAACTGTTTTATTTTATGTATCACAAAATCATTAGTCCTCCTAGGACACAAACAGTTTTCAAATGCCAGTTTTGCCATGGAAACAAGCTGCCCTCTGTTATTTCTTTCTTGTTTACCTTCTGTCTTACAATGTGGAAAATTGAAAATTGTGCTGTTCAGTGGTCACCCAAGAAGATGATTAGCATAAATGATGACTTACAACACAACTATAGTGTGAAAGCTCTTTGCTGCTTACCATAATCTCCATGGCCGTCCACCGAGACGTCCCCCAGTACATTGCCATACCTTGGTTGATCAGGTAGGTCATGGCCCGAACAATCTCTGTAGAGACAAACACAAACCAACATCATGTCAGTCAGTTAGATCAACATAGAGCATTTGATTTATTGACAGTAAGACCTCTTGTATTGCACAAAAAAACATGTACAGTGGCAGTCAAAAGTTTCTCATTGAAGAGAATGGGAAAATGTGTGCAAACTTTTGACTGTATAAATACATGAAGGTAAATGTCTCCATTTATCCTGAAATGCCAGCCTCACCAAAATCCTTCCCAAATTCAGCTCTCTAAACAAACACAACTGTTCCCACTAGATCAACCTGAAACTCATTCAAAATTTATTCAACAAAACGGCTGAGTCTGTTTTGTTACTGAGACTTCAAGGACACAAAAAATAATATCTGAAAAACATCCCTGCGTGTCTTGAAACAGTCACTGCAGTATTTCCTGACTATTGGTAAAGCAGTCATTTTAAAAGTAAAAGGACTCAACACCCACAACTGCACCCCCGCCCACTCCACCAAGAGCATCATCAAGTTCGCTGATGATACTACTGGCTCATCTCTGGGGGGGATGAGTCTGCATACCGGGACGAGGTGGAGCAGTTGTCAGTGTGGTGCACAGTAAAGAACATGGCACTGAACACTACCAAGACTAAGGAGCTGGTCATGTGTGGAGAGGGTCACAGACTTCAGGTTTCTGGGCGTTCACATAGAGGATGACCTGACCTGGAGCATCAACACCACTGTTATCATCAAGAAGGCACAGCTGCGATTGTACTTCCTGAGAGTACTAAAGAATAACCAACTCACACAAAAACTGCTTGTGTCCTTTACAGTTGCTCCATAGAGATCATTTTGACCTACTGCATCTGTGTATGGTTCTCCAGCTGCACAGCTGCAGACAGGATAGCGCTCCAGAGGGTCATCACCACAGCCCAAAAGATTATCGTCTGCCCTCTCCCCTCCCTGGAAGATCTATACATTTCCCGCTGTTTCAGGAAAGCTCTCCATATCCTCAGGGACCCATCTCACCCAGGACACTCGCTCTTTAAACTGCAGCCCTCAGGCAAACGCTTCAGTACACACAAACAGATTAAAAAACTGCTTTTATGCTAAAGCCATAAATGCACTAAACTGCAATAAATAATGGCTTTTTTAGAAGTAATAATTTATTTATTATTGTTTCGGCACTTTTAAGGACAGCATCTCAATTTTGTTGTGCTTTGTACAATGACAATAAAGACATTCTATTCTATTTATTATATTAATGAGGTTAATCACACACTTGGGTATATGATCCACATAATGAAGGCACACAACATAGCTAGTTTTAACACATTATGATGATAATATACATCATATATTCTGAATTGACAACAGTCACTCTCATAAAAAGAGAGCTAAGGAGAGGAAGATGCTAAATGAAACTCTGCAAACAGTCTAATATAAAGAAGTAGAAACAAAGATTGAATGAGAAATCAAGTGTTAGAAGAAGTAATTGGTTTGCTGTCATAAAAAAGCTACAAACTCTTAGAAGGCGCAAACAAAGAAATATACAGAAAAAAACTAGAAATAAATCCCAGCCTAGAAAGAGCACAAGCATGAGCAGGGATGAAGAAGAAAAAAAAACTTGCCTCCTCAAGTCTCTCATACCTGTTGATGGCTCATCACCAATTCGTAACGACTCTGGGGACAAACTGACAAGTTCACACACCAAATCCCTCTGATCACATTCAAGCCACTGCATTTTTAATGATGCAATTAGCTCCAACACTGCTGACTGTGCCAGCCAACAGCAATCAAGGCCAACAAAAACTCAGATTAGGACTGTCATTAAGGTTATTCATCAACGTGCTGTGCTCACTCTAATTATACTGCAATCTCTCACCGTGGCAGGACTCTGCCTAACTGGTTCTTGGCAAGACAGCAGAATATGAAGGAGAGGAAGGTTGAAGAAAGCACAGAGGGAAAAAAAGAAAAGGTTTGCAACAGAATGGCAAGGATGGAGACATAGAGGGAGGAGACGTTCAGGAATAGATCTGCAACTAAATGTATAATCACACAGATGTCAGGAGACTTGAGAGGGCAGGTTTTTCTGTCCCCTGTTTAAAACAGAACAATCTGGCAAGTGATAATTAACAACCTGAAACACAGATGCCTTACTGAATACCATCCTGCCAAAGAAAATAACACAGTACGAGACAAGTAAACAATTCTATCTCTTTCTTTTGCTGCTCTTGTCCTCCAGCCCTCTCCCTGCCCTCCTGCTGCCCAGCATGACCTCTCTTCAGCAACATGCTGCAACACTGTGCTCGCATTAAATGCTACTAGGCTCAATTTCCGGCCAATAAAACAAACGGGAGACAGAGAGAGAGCGTGAAACATGTTTGAGAGAGGAAGAGCAACAGATCTTACAGTTGAAGGAATTAAGTAGGAAATGAACAGCAAGTGTGAATGTAAAAGAAAAGCAAGCTGGGTTTGCAAGAAAGTAGAAATCAATAAACTGGTATGGGATTAGAAATCAGGAGACACTGCTTCATTGCAAATTGTTAAACTACGCAAAATGTCCAAAATACTTCATTTTGTTAAACCTAAGCATGTTAAACCTGGCATAAACATCATCAATAATAAGCAACTCCACAAAGTATCATTTCAAATTTAAAAATACATTCTTTCACTGATTAACTTTATCAGCAGATTAACATTAGTCATATTAATGAGTTGGGATTACAATCTGAGTTTTAAATTACTGGGTCTTTGCAGATGTCTCTAGTTTTACCTATTGAGTTAAGTTGTCATTAAAACCTCATTAAATTCTTCATTAAATGTAGTTTAAAAATCTAACTGAAGGAGAGTAAGAGTACTGTGTAAGCCTGAGAGTGAAATCACCTAATTCACATACTGTTTACCCATTATAGAGTAGTTGTGAGAATTAATTAAGCTATTGAGATGAAGCCCTCGCTTAATAAGCTAGATCTGTAGAGTGCAGGTATAAATGATTAATTTAATAATATGTATATTACCCAATATACTACTAATATGCATATCAATAAGCAATGTCTTGATAATGGACAGGGGAGTGAGGGAGGACACAGCAGGAATTAAACTAAACTCAGTCAGGAATACAAAAGCTGTTTTAGCACTTTATCAGCAAACTCTGGTCACAGCTCATTAAACACATCATTAAAAGCTATAAATTTACTACAAAACAATAAAAGCTGATACAATCCATAACTAAAAAAAATACACTGTCTTATCTGTAATATTGGATGCTGATTGGCTGACTCACCCTCCATGGGAGTATTGCTGTCAGGGCGGTTGGCAAAAACAACATCGACATACTCCAACTGCAACCTTTGTAGGGAGCCTTTCAGACCTGAAGGTGAGAAATTCAGGGGGTTAGAAACTGGAAGGTGATTCAATTGACAAAAAAGATACTTGGTATAGTTGAAAAGCATATTTATTATAAGGACAATTCAGGTTTCCCCTCTTTATATTCACTGTTGTAAGAGAAAACACTTACCTTCAATTATGTGTTTCCTTGACAGTCCTCTCTCTGTCTCTGCTCTGATGAAACACAGGTATTTCCATTATTGATATGTTTGATTAGCTTGGGTATTTACATGCTTGATTTAATACAGATCATATGAGACTTATGTTCCTAGCTTTTGTTGTTATTTATTGAGTGACTTTGGGGGGAAAAAAAGAAGTTTGTTTTTTTTTGTTGCTGTTTACAATCTGGCAGCAGCTGTCAAAAACTACTACTTTTTACTTACTTTCCTCCCCAATAGAGTTTAGTTGTTATGACCAAGCTGGATCTCCTGGGAAATAGCAGAGAAAGACACAGAGAGACAGAAGGTAAGACGCAGCAGGGTGAGTGATAAATAACGTGCTTAATTTCTCTTACTGTGACATACAGAAGCTACAACATCTGGACCCATTATATAGTCATTTATCCTCTGCACTGCTTCCTCTGCTAAGCTGCACATTTTAAAAAGTCAGTTGTTCTCATTGTCACTCACTAGTACATTCATTTCAAGTGATTTTATGTGACTGAGCCTCCCCCTCTCCTCAAACTGTTGGATTAATCATTAGCACAGTACATGCAACAGGTGTGAATAGGCCTCAGACACATTGCTGAAGACATTTTGGTTGCAGTCTGCATGTGGCGCTCTGCTAAATCTTGAAACTCAACCGACTATTTTTTACCAACTCACAGTTACTAATTAAACATTTGAGATCACAGTGACAAGCTTCTGTAGATTTTAGATATGTGACAAACCAATATACCTCTCTGTTGTGTATTCAGTCTTAATAGTCGTCACTTTTGCACTTTGACAACCAAGGATATTAAAGAAACACATAGTGCTGACAGGTACACGTGTCATAATACATTTGTTTCACTGCAAATTTCACATCAAAGCTGAGTCAGCAGCAAAAAAAAAAAAGAAAAAAAAAAGAATCCCTCAGCACTGTCGGGTCTTTCATCCACTTATACTGTAAATCTGTCCTCTGCAAACTCATGATGACATTCAGAGGCTGAGATGTCAGGAGGGTTCAGCGTGTCTTCACTGCACCAGCATCAAACCGCCTAATGGTGTAATGTAGTCAGCTCAGTAGATGACACTAAGCTGTGTAATGATGGAACAAGTAGCCGGCACAGCGAGACAAGAGTAGCAGCTAAATGTTCCCAAGTTAGAGCTGCTTCATCCTGACACATTAAAGAGACTACTTCCTGTTCCTTTCAGTTAATTTCAGATGACATTTAAGACTTCATTTTAAGTTTGGTGTGATGAGAGAAAAATGGAGAAATGACAATTAATTGAGAAATTAATCTGTTCTGTTTGTCCTAAATAGCATGTTTCATGTCAGCAGTATTTCAGCTATTATCAATATCTATAATCAGAAAACACACAACTGATACCACAAATCCACTTCTTCCAAATCTGAGAATATAGAGTAACATGCATGCACACACACACAGTAGATAATTCAATTTCCTTTGATGTTAACTCTCACCACTCTGTTTCCAACAGTTGATCAATTATAAAAACTGTTCATGTAAATGTTTAAACAACTCCATAAAGGGAATATTTGATTATAGAAAGTATTTCATGTGCTGTGTGTTTGTCTCTTTATCACCTTCCTTTGTCTTTCTTTCATACTATACACACACACACACACACACACACACACACACACACACACACACACACACACACACACACACACACACACACACACACACACACACACACACACACACACACACCACACCATCCCTCTGTCTCACTCCCAGAAGTAAAATGATGATGCAAACACAGTCGCACACACATTAATGTTATCATTACCTCCAGCATTTCTTCTTGATAATGTTCCCTAGAATGATTTCGGCCCTGCAAGGCAACACAAATGAGGTGTTGTTATTAAATTGCACTTTGAATTCATAAACACTCCCCTCTACCACATCAGCCCCACCATTTATTGTCTAATAAACTAAAGAGCCCCTAGTGCATTCAAAAAGATAGAAAAACAGTTGGTTTGCTGACAGGCAGTTAGATGGTGCATTCAAAAGGTCAGTGACTACTTTTAACACATGATGAATAAAAATAAGATACAACATGCTCAACTCATAATAATCATAATAATAGCATGAAAACTGGGTGCTGGATCTGTAAATAATGAAAAAGAAAGACTAGGACAGCACTCAAATTGACTATTTTAATTTCCACATTTCAGAATAGTTTCGTAGTATATTCTTGGAGATTTTGTACTATGATGGAGCCACAGGAAATGTAAAGTGCAATACAAATAAAATGTACTATTATTATTATTATTACAGGAAATCCAAAGTGTTCTTGTGGAAGGGATTAGCAGTAGAAAGGTCCAACTCCACTGTAACTGAACATTACAACATTTCTTTTTCTCCAGTTTTTTTAAATGTACTAAATTTAACTTATTGAGTCCTGAGACAATAATAAAAATATTTCCAAGAAAAAACTATAAATGGGTGGAAAGGTGTTAATCAGTATTTTCCTAGACTGTTTAAATGGCTCACAAAGATCATTGTGATGGTTGGCTCAATCTGTCTTTAAATATTTTAACAATAATTGAAGGTACAGCTCAGGTTACTTTAAGCAAAGCACCACAATAACCAGATTTGCAGCCTAAAAACTGTGCTTGTGTATCCAGACACAGATCACATGCTACTATCAGCTGTAAATGGAGTCTAAATGTGTCTGTATGAAGCACTCCACTAATCATGAATGCTAATACATGCTGGACTTTGGGAGGCACAGTGGGGCCAAACATCTGCACCTGATCATACTAAACTGATAGGTTGTTATGAGCTCAGCTGAACTGGGAGGCTCATATGACACCCACCTGCCACCTGCATAGACCTCAGCTGTGTCAAACAGGTTGACTCCACTCTCATAGGCAATGGACATTAGCTGCTCTGCAACCTGGCAAGAAATCACACACACATACAAACACACACACACACACAGAAAGACCAGTGTTCAGAATTAGTTTTCATTCCTGTTTCATTTTTAGGTGAAAATCAATCTTCAATTATGCATAGCCTTGTCAGCGTCAAATAATCAAAACTAGCAATAATTCACAATTTCATAATTGTCATCAATTCAACTCATAATTCAAACCAGAATATTTCATGTTCATATCTCATAATTAATTAGATAAATTATCATAGTAAACCAGAAAAAATTAAAATATTCATCAAAAACATAAATCAAGCATTTTGGCTCCAACAATAAAGGAAATAAATATATACATAATTAAAAAATAGCAAGTACAAGACACAATTCAGCACAACAGAGCACAACCTAATAGAGGTGTAAACTTAGGGCATTACATCTTTCTTCATGAAATTAATAAAAACAAATTTAAAAATGGTTTAAAAGTAACGGTAAAGGTTTAAGTCATTAAGGCGTGTTATATTTTTGAAGTTGAGTTTCTCTTTCTGGAATATACAGTTTCTTTCTTTTTTGCTTCTACACAATTATTATAAATTATCCACAAAGCAATGCAATTCACTGTATTCATACTGTACTATTCAGCATATAGGACTATTTCAGTTTGCTTACATGAATGCAGAATATGTACAGAGCTGATATTTGGCATCACTGCTTGCAAAGATACACCAAAGTCTACACAACTGGGAAGTGGGGGAGGTGATACAGGAATTATTTCTCTCCTGGAGGAACTCAGAGGCCCTCAGGTGGATAATGGGGTGGAGGTAGGGTTTTGACATATGAACAGCAGTGCAGCATGGTGTCTAAAACTGAGCCTATACTGTGAGTTTGTTGATGCACAGACTTTATTGAGCGAGTGGTGTCACAATGTAATTATCTATGAGAAATACTTCCTCTTCTCATTCATTCCTCTTTAATTAATAAGTGCTCCTGCTAGATAACTGCCTGTTTGTTTGTGTTTCTTTGTGTGTGTTTGATTGTGTTTGTGTGTGTGTGTGTGTACTTTTGGAAACACGGTGACCATAACTCATCAGACCAAGATCAAATTTCTCTGTGGTGAGTTTTATTACATGGAGACTTTAAGTGAATTTCACCATCATTTCCCTGCAGATTTAAATGCGCGCATGAGTTGGTTTTATGAGTGTGTGTGTGTGTGTGTGAAAATGTGTGTTTGTGCACACGCCGCTTATTTGTTTTTTGTTTACATACAGTATGTGCATCGAATCTGTTTGGCAGCTGTTGTGTATACAATATGCATGCTTAGTATGTAGATGTATGTGTGTGTGAATTGTGACAGACAGCGGAGGTGTTGTCTAGAAGAATGAAATAATCTCTCCTCTGAGAATCAACTTTCTCACTGCAACCAGCGCAAACTGGGTGGCAGTTAAGTGTGATAATGATAAATAATAACACACTTGAGTCAATATATTTAAATCAGAACTTTGGTGAACATGATGAAAGCACCACACTTAAATAAGTATTAAACTTAAATAAAGCAAAACAATAAAAAAAATGTACAACAATGCAATATTCAGTTTTGTATTTTTAATTCATATGCAAAAATGTCTAAAAAAACGTTTTCGCTTTCTCACTATGGGTATTGTGTGTAGATTGAGAAAAAAGGGAATTGAATCCATTTCAGAATAAGGCTGTAACATAAAATGTGGGGGAAGTGAAGGAGTGTGAATACTTTCCGGATGCACTGTAATTGAACACGATCAGTGATATCTTAAAATCAATTTAAACAGGAAACCAATGAAGAGATGCTTGGATTGAGGTAATGTGATCATCTATTAGTATATACCGTCAAACTGTCCTTTCTTCTTAAATTTGCTATTCAAAAGGGTTAAAACATCACATCTTTATATTACATGTAAATAGCAAAGCAATACATTCTTATACTGCAGCATGAAGTCTTAAGCTTTATAATGTAGTTTCACTTTAAGATAGTTTAAAGTCATTTTAGTTGCTGAACCACTGCTAGTGTGACTTAGTGACCAGATCAGCAAAACACTGATATGAATTATTTGGTGATGTACTGACAAAGGACTTGTTGCCCAGCATGAACCAGAGCCAGCTGGAGGTGATTTTTGACCTACACTGCAGCAAGGACAGAGTTTCAGTAATCCAGAGAAAATTTTGGCTTGTATTATTATGTTAAAGTGAGATGTTTTGGCAAAGGTTCTGAGTGGCAGTAAAAAAAGGCCAAAAAACTATTTAAACCATAGTCTTAATAGAGTACAACTATATAAGAACATAATGATGCTCCTGATGCTCGTTCTGTTGATCTTATAACTGTGTTCACTTTCTGCAATATTTTAAAATCTGCAGACCAGCTCTTTAAGGTCATTTTTATGTTTGCTGAGGCACTAAAAACTGAGTTGGCAGTCCGCCTTGGCTTAAGTGGTAATGGAGACTGTGAATTTTATAGTGGCCGCAAAAAAAAAAAAAGGTGGATTGGTCACATCAGGGCTGTTACCTGTATATATCCACAATATGTCAGAAGATATTCAGATTTAAGAATGCATCACCCAAATGAAGGTTGAATGGACAGTGAAGGAAACAGAGAAGAGTGTCCAGAAGCCTCACTCACTCTCTGAGCCCTGGACTGCCATTAAAGGAAACAGAGCAGAATGAAAAGATAGAGCTGGACAATGGAGAGGTTAAAGAAAGTGGGGGTCAGTTAAGGGATTTGGAAAAGAGGAATGACAGAGAAAATGAACAGCATGTTCTTTCTCTATACTGGTCCAGACGGGAAACAATCTCTGTCACAACTTCTGGGGGCACTGGAGGGTGATTTTAAATAAAGTGAAGGAAGGGCAGGCTGAGAGAGGTTTTTTTGCAGAGGTAAGGGAACAGAAAAAGGATAAAAGGGGAAAAAAGAATGTAAGAAAGTGCTGGACGGACGGAGGAATTAAGGACAGACAGAGAATGTGAATGATTTGCAAAGAGAGGTTAGGGAAGGTGAGGAAGATGCTGAAGAAGAGTCCCTGACAGAGCTCTGACATGAGGACTATAGGTTCAGGTTTTAAATGTGACTGTTTGACCTTTTATGATTACTCATTCATGATGAGTTTCCTAAGATACTAAAGGTCAGACGCTGTCATGGAGTGCTTGGAGTGACGTTCACAAAGTCAAAAAGTTTATATTAGTGATGAAACATCACTGCTTACTCAGATTTCTGACTGTTTCTGACATCTGGCCATTGTGGATGAACTGAATGTGACTGATGGTCTTCAACTGGTTTGGTAATTAAAAAAAGAGCACAAACTTCAGGGACAATCTGTCTGAGAATTACACACACACACACACACACACACACACACACACACACACACACACACACACACACACACACACACACACACACACACACACACACACACACACACACACACACAAACACACACACACACGCAGCTTTTCTGTCTACTATAAAAAACCACTGAGTCATTGTAAAGTTGCTGAAATGCATGGGTGGCTATGCTCCAGGCTTCTTTATTTATTTTATTTTATTTTTTTCTGGGGCACAAAGGGTGCAGGAATATTTGATTTCCATACATGGATCAGTCATAATGAAAAAATAATAATTTCTGTCTCACAGCCCCAGAATCAAGACTGCTATAACCTCCCACATGCTACCCACACAACCTGGAGATGATTTTATGACTGTGCTGCTTCCTCCCGTCCACGCTCACTACATCAAAGTTAACATCGACAAAAGACACTTTTTTCAAATGCATTTATGATTTATGGATCCACTTTTGGCCTTTTTGAATGAGTAAACAATGTTTAACTGGCATCCCACCATCACTTCTGTGAACTCTCTGTCTGGGAATATGTGGCTTCCCAGAAATGACTACAGTGAAACAAATTTAGTAGCACTTTAATTAGACTTACTATAGAAGGGGAATATATAGTTGTAGCTAATGGTATTATAAAGTGAACATGTAATTTAGATTAACAGTCATTTATAAGGAGACCTTTTGATGAATTATTGCAGAGGTCAAATCCTTTATCAATACTTGTATCACAGTTATAAGTGTGGACCAGATGGCCTGTTATGAAGTGAGAAACTCATGACTCATCTCAGCTCTTTTCTGCACTCTGCTTGATGTGCTAGAGCCATCTTTATTTTGCCAATTGAATATATAATATCTACACAATATAAATACATTTTTCCATGGTGGTAGTTAGTCAGAGAGACAGAGACTGAGTAGGGTTAGACAAGAAGAGGATGATACAAACTCAGTCTGTTAAACCTCTGCACAGTTATCTGTGTGTGTGTGTGTGTGTGTGTTTTAATCCAGCAGAGTTCATCATATTGTTGGTCTCATTTCCAGGTTTTCAGGTTAATGACCAGAGCTGGGTGAGAAAAAGCCGGCCCAGTGAAAACAGAGGACTAAAATATGAGTTGATACATTTGACTGGTGTGCAGTGGGCATAGGTTAATCTAATGTACAAATACTATTCATGATGTTTAGATAGGAGAAGCACAGTAATTGAACTGACAGAAGTAAAATCACAAAGCATCTGTTACATGTAAATATTTATGTTTGTACAACATGAAAAATGTCATCAAAAACTTAATTAGAAATGTGTGTGAACACTCTGAAATGTTTCCTGTGGACACTAACACTGCTGTGAGCCATAGCACAAACATAACATCATGCAGCTGGATGCTGTGGACATTCAGATTTACTCACTTTCTAATAAATCATTACTGTAAGTAAAAAAGTAAGTAATGAATGGATTGTTGTCCAGATGCTCTGCAGTTCTTTCCCTGAATACCAGTGACTTACTGGCTACTACTAATAAAGTCACTGGTTATGATTCAAGAACATTTTATAAACTCTAATTCCCCCAAAAACAAAAGGAAAAGTTAGGTCTCATGTGTTCAGCCTTCACGCCAATCTTATGTAGTAACCGTGTTTGTGTGTCAGAGTTGTTGAGTATCTCATTGAGGACAGGGACACTGAACTCTGAAGAGGACATGTAGTATATTTAGGGTGCATTTGATAACAGTGACATTGAATGGGGGCATTAAGGACAGCAAAGGTCTTTTTAACCCAAAAGCATTACATGTGATGGCAGCACTCTGTTGTGGAATGACTTAAGGTTGCACATCTACTGAGACGTCCTTTTCCCTCTTTGTTCCCTTTTTCCTCTTTCTCTCTCTTGTTATTTTCAATTGTGAGGATGTACTGCTCTGTGTCTCTAGTGAAAGCTTAATATTAATAGCAGCAACAAGCATTTCCCATGTGAATCTTCTTTGTTCAAGCCAAAGCAGAACAGACTCCGAAGTGTCTGAGTGATATCAGTGACATTGAACTGGGGACAGTCAGAATAATGGAGGGGGAGAGGGGTGCTAAGCCTGGAGCGCACCATGTGAGTTGATGGCACTAAGCCTTAAGTTAAGAAAAATAATACTGTTATATAAGCTTACTGTTTATGTGTCCCCCGGAGTGAACTCTGTTCTCTTCTCCCCAAGTGTCACTCTACGTGTGTGTACGTGTGTGTATGTGTGTGTGTGTGTGTGTGTGTGTGGATGGGCGCACGTCTGCGATGACCAACGCCAAGACCCAGCAGCAACATCAGAATATGTTAGAGTTCATCGGCATGAGTGTAAAGGGGACTTAAATACATACACATACACATGATATGTTGACCCATAGTGCCCAATTTTTATTTCCTATGTGAGGTTTGAGCCAAACCAAATAATCTGAATAATTTACTGAGAACACCTATTCTTTGTTGGAGATGGAGGTTGATGTAAAAAAAAAAAAAAAAGGGCCTCCTCTCATTATATTATAAATGTTGGAAGTGCAATAATAAACATGCAAGCTTGTAGGCTAATTGAGCATGTGATAGCCTGTAGGTCAGGCAGCCGATGATTTGAACAAGGTTAACTGTGACACCGGTCAATTAGAAAAATGTGACAGATGTCCTGCAGTCACACTGACAGCACTGCGGTCATGTGTCACCCTGTTCTGACCGATAGTAGAAGATGCAACAGGGACGAATAGCATCTGTAGTGGCAGTGTGCTTACTTCATTTCTTTATTGTTCCTTTACATGTGATGGGGTGGGTGAAGTGATGATACACAATATATTAATATGAATTCATAAACCATCAGTCATACACTCAATACTGTGGTAGCTTACCCTTGTGGGTGGCAAAATGTAATATGATTTTTGCATCAGTGTGATAGAGTAATTTGATTATTTCAAAACCAAAAACAGATTTTCCAGTCTGATTATTTTATTCATAAGCAGTCTCTCAATCAGTTGTCCCAAAAATTCAATATATCACAGAATAATTACACATACTGATGATACTGAGGATTTAGTTCCTCAATGTCCCTCTGTATCATACTTAACAGGTTTAGTATTTACACAGCCTGCTCATACCACGTCAATTTTTTAAAGCAGAAAATTTTTTGCCTACAAGAGGATATTTGGCAGAATTCACGGAATAACAAGGACAAACTTTACAACCTAAGCCAAAGTACTGTTGGTCTGGACGATATGGCCAAAAAGTCAAATCTTTATTTTTTTCAAGATTGGCGTTGATTCACAATTTGATTGATTTTTATTTGCCTGCAAAATGCATCCTGGAAAGATATTATGTTTTAGACAATTGTGAAAGAATAATGAAAGACCTGCACCACCTGCAAGACTGTATCATTATGCATAAAATACAGGTTATCCCACACAGCTAATTACTCATGTTTCAACTAGAGCACATTTAGTGTAATGATCAGTTGCGGCTCAGACAGAACAGAAAACTCTACTCACTAATGGATCTGCTGCTGTTATCTGCTGGCTGCTGCTCGCTGGTCTTCTCTATCCAGCAAAGGACAGACACACTGAAACTCTTCAGTTAACTCTCAGCACTTCAACTCTCAAAACTAGAGATGACCCGGAGTCATGACAGGCCCTTAAACTGCTGCAGATGGTCATATAACTAATCACTTCACAGCAGCTATCATCTGTTTTATTTTTTTTTTACAAATTAATTTTTTTGAGCATATTAAATGTACTCAATTTTCACATTCAGAATCAGATTAATTCAATATATCACCTTGCCCCCTATACCACAGACACAGTATGCAACTGTTCTGTAAAACATTTTATTTGAAGTGCCTCTGTTTGTTAATCTTTCAAATACTATAGAGAAATGGTGAGACTCAAATGTAGAATGAAAAATCAATTCTTAATGGATTGTGTACATGCTGAGCCAAACAAGTATGTTTACTGTATCAGATTGTTTAGATCGAAGAAAATGTTAGACTAAAGTCCATCCACAGAGAAGGCAGATTTTCTTTATATTACACAATAAATTACAGGTGAACTCGGTGTGTTTTGTCCAAAAAAGACCTGAATGCATGTAGACAGACAGAAAATCCTCTAAAACAAGGAATGTAAAACACATCCACGGACCAAAAAAAAAAACACGTTTTTATGAAGTGTGGGTTGTTTAATCAACTGAAAATGCAGAAAGGCCACAGGCAGCTTGTGATATCGGTCAGTGGAATAGATTATTTTAATATTTACACAGTGTGTTAAGGACTTGTTACACATTCAATACTCATAACTACTGTACTCAAAAAATGCAACAAACTCAAACAGTCAGTAATTCAATTTTGGTGAAATGACACGAACATGAAGAGAAAATGTTTCATACCTCGTCTGTTACTTGTCCCCCAAATGTCACCCATGTACCTGGAGAGGAGACAGAAAAAGACACGTCAACACTAAGAAACATTTCTACCCCGTCAGTCCCTTTCAGTCAGAGTGTGTGTGTGTGTGTGTATGTGTGTGACATCCAGGAGTAAACACTACTAATCCCCGGGCTGTGACACCAGTTGGAGGAGGCTGTCAGGTTCCCCAGAGAAAAAATCTGTCCTGTTCAGAGCTGCGGCTCAATAGTGACGGATCACCTTGCGTAAGTGCCTGTTAGCGCTTTCTGTCTTCACTGGTGACTCTTCTTGTTACCTTCATGCATATTAGGGGAGACCTCGTGTCCCTTGTCCTTCTGTGCTTATGTGTCCTCATGTGTGTACATCTGACTACATGCTCCTGATTACCCTGCAAACAAAAGGCTAAGCCACCCCCACTAGAGGCGACACTAAATCCTCAGCAACATTCCCTCTCTGAATTATGCATGTAGCTTTGTTGTGGCAGAAAACACATCCCATTCAGATTATGTCAAAGCAGTTTTAGCTGGGCTATCTAAAACTGTCACGCTCTGTCAGACAGAGAGGAACACCTTTTTATATCAGAAAAATGTCTGGCGCAAACCATTTAATGCTGCACGGCTTATGTGTGTGCCGGGAGTTAGAGAAAAATCTGGGCTGCCTGACAAGATATGAGGCGTTTTGTGCTGAAGCTCGTTGGAAATTTGGCAGGAGAGCCAGGGGAACATTGCATTAAAATTGATAACGTTGCATGAGATGGATGACTTTATGAGCTGTTAATGCATGCAATAAACTTTGATGCAATATATCAATGTTTTATTCTAGACTGTATTTTATTAAATCATTGACAATATTGACATTTTACAGTTTAGAAAATCTATAAAGAAAATTAAAACAGAAAATGATTCATCAGTCAATATATAGCATTTCTGAGAACTTGAGTAAAAGATAATACTTGACAAACTGCATGTTTTACTACAGTAATTGAGGAGAGCTGATGTTATACTGTATCCCTCTTCCTCCTCCTCCTCCTCCTCCTCCTCCTCTTCGTGTTAGTTAATGAGTGGCCAGATTAACATAAAATTCAATTATCACAGTCATCACTGAACCGTTACATTTTAATTGTTTTTGTTTTAGTTGCTCTCCTTACGTACAGTAGGCTACTGAGTGTCAGAACTACAAAAACTTACAACCTTCGATATCCTGACATTAAAGGACACCTGCCAGCCAATCAAAATTGAGATTTTTCTGTGGACAAGGAATATGTTTGTTATTAACCATTACCGTAACAACATTTAAAAATTAACTGTGTTCTCAAAACACTATTAGTTGTGTAATTAATGTCATCTAAAAAAGCATTATTATTGTTCTAGTTAGTTATTTTGCATATTGTGTAAAATGAATATCACAGTATCACAATTTAAAGCATCATAGTGTGTGATACTTTAAATTAGATCCCATGGTAAACATACACTCAATAAATAGCTCAATCTATTAAAACTACATGGGCAGAGTTGGATGAATTATAACCATAATAGGTTTTGAGTGGGACTTTTTACAATTGAAAAACAAACTTGCTAGTGCCCTCTTATGGACAAACTATACTGCATGTTTCTATGTTACCTCAAACATACAGTATGTCCATACTGTATTTCCGAGGCATTTCTGTACTACATTCTGTTGTCACTTATTGACAACATGAAACAAACTGAAAAGTCTACACACCATGACTTACACTGAAAATATCATTTAATGCACTTCATTCCTCTGCGTGCTTATTTTACAAATGATGTAAAATCACATGCAGGTGGCCGTTAAGCACTAGGCTGAGTAGTTAACAAGCTACAAACTAACATAACAATTAACAGAGCCAGAAACAGAGCTGTTTCAAGGTCGACATTTTGACTTGGAAAAGCACAGGCAGAATTAGTAACTTAAATAATAATGGCTGTTTTCCATTCAGATGAGCCTGATGCTCATTCACTCACATGAACCACTGGAATAATTACAAGAATGCAGCCAAGCCAATGTTAATATTATCAGTAACACCTGTCAGTTACACCACTGTCAAAATGTCAATAGACTTTAAAATCATCCTAATGCCTATGTACTGTATTACAGCTGCTGACGATGTGTTATGTTTTCAGTTAGTCGTTGTGTGAAGACTTCCCACTTTGTTTCATGTATTAGTTTAGGGTACTTGTGCTTTTCATACAACTATAAGAAGGACTAGAGTTGAACATGTGCCTCCATACTTAAATTGTTACTTACTGACTGACATAAATGCAGATCACATATAAACTGAAACATACTATTACTTTAGTTCTCAACCAGTAGAGGAAGACGTAGCCTGGCGGTCTTCCATCAATGAGTTTTCATTTAGAGCAGTGAGGAGGATGTCCTCTGAAAATAATGCCAGCAACTACTAAGAAATCGTCTCCCTGCTCTCTCTGCTCTACATTACAGCTCCCTGTTGAGTCTTGTTGAGACAATTCTTCCTCTGACTTTGTTGGCCTCTGTTGCTCAACTGTCATAAAACAAATGATGTACCTCAGAGACGAGGGACAATGAAAACGCATTTAACCATCTGCTTGTTTCAGGAGATGGGTTGTTATGATACAATAGATCTCATTATTTCCATACATTGCAATACCATCAACTCCACTGAGGTTTAACTTACAGATGACACCCTGAGGATAAATTGGATCTGTTGGTGCATAATGATATGATCTTAACTTAATCAGGAGCAGAAAGCTGCGGTTCTCAACATGCATCATCAGCAGAGTCATAAACGCAGTTTTTGTCGGTGCTGGGGGGTTTGAGTGGGGGATGCTGCTGCTCGAGATAATGGTAATCACTTGTACAAAGGTTGCTTTTGGAAATTGTTAAGACCAGTAACCATGGCAACGTCGCTAAGCCTCAGCTGCACCTACAGTCATTACAGATTGCCTTTATAATACAGTATGTGCACTGTGTGTGCTTGTGTGCAATTTCTTATCTAGACATTAATGTAATGTTTGCCTGTGTGTGTGTGTGTATGTGTGTGTGTGTGTGTGTGTGTGTGTGTGTACATCCATGTGAGTGTGTCTGTATTCAATCAGTCCTTCAAGCTACCTCCAGTGTGGTGGAATTGTAATCACAGCTGACAATGTCCAGTCGTGGCTCTGAGCTTTGAGTCTGAGCGGGGGGCTCAGCATGAGATGAAAACCCTGCAGAGTTCTAATGTCAAGGCCACTGCTCCTATAGGATCAACTGAGTTTTTCTGTCTGATGGAAATTAAGGCCCCGTGAACAACAAATGGTTCTTTTTCACTGGCAGCTGCTGGTGGAAAGTACCATTAATGGCACTTGATGTTGCTATGCAACAATACTAAATCAGATAACCTTGCAAAGCTCTTTTCTACAGCTGAAAGCTGTTTGAGTCAACAAGCAAGCTCAAACACCTATCAATTAGGTGTGGAACGGTTCATTAGAAAAATCTGTCCCGTTTGGTACGCTTGTCATGGTTCGAGGCACGCGTGTATTGTTCCGTTAGTTCGGTTCATGACACGTAACATGCCAGTAACCCAGTGAAGTGTTGACGCAGAGCCATTACATTATTATACATGGGACCTATGGAGGATGGAGGTTGGAGGCGTTTGCTTCCTGCGAAGCTTTCCAACAGTACGAGCACCGGCAGCTACTGACCTGAGAGAGCCTCGCCATCTCCAGACAGCTTGATTATAGCAAAGCAGCCAAACTACACAATAACACCCATGGTAGGATACACAAACATGTGAGGACCCAAACTATCTCTGCAAAGTAAATATCTATAGCCTTTTATTATTAACATGGTGGTTGATTGGTTATACGAATAAATGATCCCATTTTATGTTGACGTGTTACTTGATCCCCCAAGCATCAATAAAACAGTTTCCTTCAGCGTTTTTCTCTTTTATCCTGCAATGTGCTTATTGAAATAGGCTTTATAATGTAGCACAGAACATTTCTAGCCTAACTTCATCAAACTAATGAATGTATTATGGAGCATGCATGCACAATGATCTTCATGTGACAGCTCTTTATATTGTTATAATCTTTCTTTTTTTCTCCGGGGGGAATCCCAGACCCCCCACCTGTGTTCACGGTGTCAATGTGTGTAAAATAATGTTAATACATCTGAGGCCCTAATTTATAAGTTTCCTTGATACATGACTGTTGGTTAGCGTTAAACTATTAAGGATCTTTTTTATTAATCTGTATTGCGCTCTTGCCCTGATGACGTCATCCAGTCTACCCCCCAGAGATAAGAACAACATAAACCGACCCTAAAACCGTGATATGAACTGAACCGTTGACTGTGAACCGTTCCACCCCTACTATCAATATATTATATGTTAATACTGAAAGCTTTTAGTTTGACTTGATAAAAAAATGCTTTATTGCTGCCAAACACTTGAAATGACAAAGGAGTCAAAATAAAACTGACATCAGCTTAACTGTGCAAGCAAGAAATGTTAGAAAAAAGAAAAGGGTGAAAAAGAATGTGGAGAATAATGAGTGAGAAGTTGAGGAGGAAAAGTTGCACGGTTTGGGAAAAGGTGTCAGTTATGCTTTTTAGCTTTGCTTGAGCTTTTTTAACCTTCTTGAATTCAGTCCTGTGCTTGGCAGCGAGATAGATGGCACACATTTAGATAAAACATTTCTCTCTGGTGTCTCAGTTTAACTGATCTCCTAACTCTCGTTTTTCAGCACGTCAGCCCACAGATAGAAAAGCTGAGTCATATTTTTTCATTGGATTCATTTCCAGAACAGTACATCTGTTAGATGGGCACATACTTGAAAAGTTATCAGTTTATTCAGATTAGACACACAAAAAGTCAAATTACATATAAAACTAAATGTTGACATTCATTCCTCTATGGAAGTCATTTCTTAGTTTAAGTTAAACTATTGTAACTTTAAGTCATAACATTTTGTAACAGAACTTTTTTTGAGAGGATCAGCACATGTACATGAACTTCACAACTGCAGTTTATTACTCTTCATAGTTGTCACTGACAAACAGTTTAGCATATTGGTTGACTAGCTTTAACTCATCTATACACTACTCACAGACTGCAGTGGCTGTGAGTGACATCAGCTGCACCGCAGAGGGAAGGATTTATGGAGGTGAAATGAGATTTTTTTAAAATGCAGAATAAAGTAGAGGTGCTGCAGTAAGTCTCAGTCCACTCAAGTGTCTATCTTGCAAAAGTACCAGAGTGACAACATGCACAGCTTCACCTTCACACTGCAGGACTGCAGGATTTTAAGAACCATTTTAAGAATTCATTAATCAATAATGCTGCATCAGTGCAGCAAGCATTCAGGGGAAAATATGGTCCTGACTGGACTGTGGCGTGTGGCGTGTGAGGACTGGAAAAAAAGTTATGTGTTCATACAGAAGGTTAATGCTGATCAACAACTTCTGCATCAACTTCTTTTTTGCTTTGTCAGCCAATTAAAATGGGTTTGCACATACAGACACACACAAACACTCTTTTTTATATCAATTTTCCTCTAACCAATTAGTATGGTTGGAGCCAGTGTGTGTGTTGACAGCACAGTAATGCCACTACAGACCTCCCTACGGTCACTCCATTAGTCGTTTTCAGTGAAAGAAGAGAAAGTGAATTATCTGCAGCGGCACAATGCTTGTGCTGAGAGGTCACGTTGAATTCACTAATCACTTAATTTCTACTCTCCATGTCTCTCTCCCGGCATAATCACTGTTTTAAAATCAATTCAGTTTCAATTAAGTCGTGAGAGGTTACAGGCACACTGTAATCACAGGAAGCTGTTACACACTATGTGACTTTTTCAGTTGCATGTAAATTGAATTGATATTAAATTGCTTTCTGCTGCAATGTGGAATAAGCTTTTTTTATTGATAGTGAACTAGAAAAATGACTGATATTGACTCTACCCAAATTTTGGCTGTTATGGTAAAAAAAAAACATACAACACACATACAAAACATACATAACACATAACATACAAAAACAAAAAAACCCCCAAGAGATTGAATTTTGACAAGTAGGCCTAAAAAGTCAGTTTCAGAATGACATGGGGAATGACTGAGGAAGATGACTGCTGTTGGTTAATGCAGCTGAACTCACTGTGTTATTACAAAAGGTGGCATATAGTCATTTTAAACCTTTTTGATTTGTATGTATTTGGATAGACATACCTCAGTTTTTCTTTTGGTCTTTTACTGTCTATTGAACCTGTAGGACAAACTGTCTTGTATGTGCGTGTCTGTGTGAGTGCATGTGTATGAGTGCGAGCGTGTTCCAGCCCTCTTGATCTTGCCTCAGCAAAGAACTAACCTCTATCCAACCTCTTTTAACCAAAAAATAAGCTTCTCATACCACCAGCTGAGCCCCTTGAGAACAATTCCCACAGGGACACATAGAAAAAAACATTTTTAAAAAAGAGGGTGGGTGGGGGGGTGGGGGTGAGGAAAGGTGACTGGTGGACGAAAATACCATCCTCCTTCTACCTCTACATTCCCCCTTCAAAAAAGAAAGTACAACAATTAAAGAAAGAAGAGTTGATAGTGAGAAAGACCCAGAGAGTAAAAGATGAAGACTGGCAGGATGAGGGCAGAAATGCAAGACACATCTGTCCTCTTCCTTTTCCCTGTTCTCATCAGCCCTCCATCTCTCCTGCACTCTGTCCCTGTAATGACTGTATGTGAGGAATACTAATTCATCTGCCTGTACAGAGTGCCTCCAACATCAGCACACAGCCAATGAACCCAAAGACACTGTACATTGGTAAGAAAATGTTGTTCTTTTAAATACAATTCACAAAATGAATGTTATTCATTCCTCAGCTACACACATTGATTACGTGTATATGAATTATGAATAAGTTAAATATGGCTGAGGTACGGAGCGAGTTCAGAGTAATGTTCCAGTATGCTGAACATTATAATAGACTAAAAAGAAAATGTGGATGTTAGGCTTGCACTTCATTTACATTTTAAAAACAATGGCAAAAGGTTATTATGGATTTAAAGTGATAGCTATGTATATGATAATCTCTTTATACAGGGCTTCATTCTGTCAGCTGGTACCAGGCTTATACTGAGGTTCAAAACCATATCTACTGACAAAGTTAAAAAGAAAAAAAATCTATTTAAATAAATAGTAACATTTTGGGAAATATGCTTATTCACTATCTTGAGTTTTATGCAAAGATTTATACCACTCTCATTTCTGTGTGCCATTTCTTATGTAGCCAGGCCACAGTCAGCTTAGTAAACAAACAAACAAACAAACAAACCAACAAAAGGGAAACAGTTAGCTGTCTGAAGCAAACAAAAAACCCTACCAGCTCCTCTGAAGCTAAATAATTCACACTTTATATCTTGTGTGTTTCATTTAAATGTTAGTGTGATTTCTTGGTTATCCTAACAGTAAAAGCCACTCACTGTCATGGTCAATCTGCTATTCTCTAGTTTCTTAGCATTAGCAACACATTCTGATTTTTAGTCAGTTTGTGAGGTTCACACTCTTTAAAATAGCAGAGAGCATGTTTAAAATCACTTGAAATAACATTTTTTAAGACTTTTTATAACCTAAAACTAAAACAGTAAGGTGTCTGTTGTTCTGATGTGAAGAGAAAACGTATTGACTGTATAAATGCATACAGTAAATGTGGGGAAAGGCTTTGGGAATTCTGAACAAGTAACAATAACACTCAGTGAAAAAGAGGCCCTCAACCGATTAAATCATTATGTAAACGAGGCTGGTGAGATGGTGTTTCTCTCGGGGCATCATCATGCAGTTGCAGATTGGCTCTTTAAAGTGTGACTCCTGCCATAGTTACATCTTCTCCTGCCTGCGTTTCGCATAACCAACAGCAAATGGAGGCAAATGACAAAATGGTACATTTAAACGTGATTGAATTTGTATGATTTATTAATGCTTCGGTCTGCTGCACTGTCAGTCAGGTATGTGAGTTTGTTCATGTGTGTTTGGTCTGATGATTGCTATTGTGACAAACAGCCCTAAAAATAACTCAATTGTGCTCAAACTCTAATGTTTAATTGGTGGAGTTTTCATTTAATTAACCAACTTCACACACACACACACACACACACACACACACACACACACACACACACACACACACACACACACACACACACACACACACACACACACACACACATAATGTAAACACACACCTCTGTCTTGGCTCTATTCCTTCAAGTGAAAGTGTGAAACATCGTTTAGCAGCCCGCTCTTTGCCCTCCCTCTTCCTCCTCTCTCCTGCCAGCATCATGTCTGCCCTGGGCGCAGCATGTGGCAGGCAGCTGGCATTAGGCTGACCTTTTCTGCACCGTGCAGCTCAGCCAGTTTGAGTCAGACCTCTCAGTCTACCGTGAACCACCTGGGGTAGCAGCGCACAGAGCCAGCCTGGAAAGTCTGGAAAACAAAAGTCCTGCGTGCCACAGAGCCAGAGCTCTTTCACTGTTTTGGGGCCATAGACTCTGTAGCAGTCAGCCTGTTGAAATCCATCTGAGTGACTTTGTTTTTTGTTTTGTGAAGCACCTCTGTTTGAAAAATACTATACAAATAAAGGTTGTTATTATTATATAACATGCATAATAAAACCAACTGGAATAATAATAATTTTAGGGTGCAGTTAATGTAGATAATGAAGCAAATTCAAAATTGTAATTTATGTGCATATATGAAATTCACTCAATGTTGCAATCCAAGGAGAGACCCTCTACTTCTTGTAAGACATCTCACATAAAAGGTCATTTGAAGCAAACATGAGATTTTATGTCACTTCCATATTAAAGTTGAGATAAAAATAGATATTTGCCCACTGTGCTGCTGTTCACTGGTATTTAAGGTCAAGCATCACAAATGACTCATGTATCTAAAAATAAGAGACGTTTTGTGCTGAATGTCGTGATTGAGTTTAGCTGGTAAGCAAATATGTGCTGGAGCTGCTGTGAAATATAACAGGTAGTATAAATTGGGATAAATCCATGCAAGAATGACACCTGCAGAGGAGAGCAGCAAGAGTCCCTCAGTAGAGTATCAGAATGAAGAGTCAGCAGGACAGAGACTTACAGGAGTGTTGACATATAATCAACAAAAGGTTAAATTAGGACTAGAGTATGTCAGAACAGCAGTCACAGCACGTACAGAAAACATGATTAACTACTGCACTAATGATATTACACTTCCTGTCTCTTCTACTTTTCAAAAAGCTTCTTCTTATTGCTGACCAGAAAGCATTTGTCTTAAAACCAGAGCATCTTCTCACTCAGCCAACCAAAGCGTCTTCTGTTTGTACACACAACTTCCTGGTCGAGGTCAACCTGTCTAAGCTGCCAGAGTTCCTGTCCCAATGCGCACTAGACGTTTTGATCCGATTTACTGGATGGCAGCTGATCTGTGACCTCCAGAGCCTTATCTGAGCAAGGGTAAATCCTCAGGATCCTGCAGGTCTACTACTTATACATTACTGACAGTCACAATGCTGTGATTAAAATCTTGTTTTTTATGCATGGGTTCATCACATCATCACATCTTATCAAAGTGAGAACAATCCTGGGCAAATGTGTTGCATGCACATGTTTAAGACAATGTTTAAGATAAAGAGGAAATGTGTGTTATATATGTTGGACCTAAAAACTTGAGTTACTTTAAAAAGGATTTCATCAGATTCATGTGCTCTGATTTTAACAATGTTTTGCTTGGCATTAAATTCTTCTCAGCTCAGTGAGGTCCACATGTGGAGTGGACTCTCAAGAAGATGCACAACTTATTTATAAACAGTATTAGAGTCTAGTTATTATAACTGGAGCAGCATTTGCAAGTTTCAATGGGGTTTCCAGGAGAGCCCTGGGAAGGAAAAACTAATACATATTTAAACTTTAGTGAAAATGAATGGCTGATGGTTTATATTCTCTTTGAAACTTGAATAATGGATTCCGACGTTATGTATAAATTAAACAGGAATCTACAAGAAGCAGTGGACACAAGTGGGTCACTGATAGTTGTCAGAAAAAGGAGGAGAGCTGCTGGCTGTAAATAAATATTCTTGTAGGTGATGACAGTGCTTTATTCAACTCAGACAGAAAATAATCATTGATTTTGTGATGGAAAAAAACAAGTGTGGAAAATCTAAATGTGGACTATATATTGCTGTTGAATATTGTGGAAACAAAACATGAGATTATTGATTTATTTCATTTAGAAAATTCATAACACAATGAATTCCCACATTAATTCAATACTAAATTATTCAGTGAATCATCACTGTTCAGTGAAAATTGATCATTCAGTCCAGATGTTGCAGGTCTACTGTTGTACAGTATGTCTTTACTTATAGTGAACTTATAGTGACTTATTCCTCAATGGTGTCAGCTGGAAATGTGTGTACAGTGCAGTAGCGTAAATCCTTCTGGCTTTTTATCACATTTTATATCTGTGTGTGTGTGTGTGTGTGTGTGTGTGTGTGTGTGTGTGTGTGTGTGTGTGTGTGTGTGTGTGTGTGTTCTTCCCAGAAGAAGGGGAACATTGAACAATAACAAGTAAAGGAGCTCTTCATGTTGACAGAAAAAGGAGCCTGTGTGTGTGTGTGTGTGTGTGTGTGTGTGTGCGTGTGCGTGCGTGTGTGTGTGTGTGTGTGTGCGTGTGTGTGTATGTGTTATCTTCTTCCCACTCTCATACTAAATTCTGAGACTGGGGTGGATTTGACTCTATTATATGAAAAGTGGAGAACTTCTACTTGCAACACACACACCTGCAATACAAACAGTTCAGCTGGCAGGATACCAACTGCTTGTAAGTTAGTTTGTATTTGTTTTACTATTTGAACCAGGATGTAGAATGATGACGTTGAAGTAGATTTGTTGGTTTAATAAGAAAACAGACTCAACATGACACATTTATTTCATGGGTTACGATCACTAAATAAGTATCTTGCAAATAACCTTATAATTGACTTAATGCAAAGCTCAGCTCGAACAGCAAAATATATGCTCCATCATAACTTCTATCACAAGATCTTTCACTTAGTTTAATGTCCATTGTTATTGTTTCCTAATTGGGGCCTGATGAGAAAGATGAGAAATGTGCTGTGGATGAGGTGCAGTGCAGTCTACTCACCTAGTCCTAAGCAAGAAACTCTGAGTCCTGACTTTCCAAGGTTCCTGCAGGGATGGAAAACAAGACTTAGATCTGTGGTACATGTTCATACACAAATACTTAACCAACTGAACATCAGCATGAAAAATCTTGACATTAGGCATCAACATTAGTAAACATTAGAGAAGTAAAAATCCACCATCAAGCCTCTCTCCCTTAATCCCATGCATTCTTCATTTTGATATTTCCATCTACAATTGATGAAACAATGTGTATACAGCGTGACGTCCAGGGAGACTGACAGCCAACTGAAAACCAAGCAGGCTCTTCTCTTCTTTTCTTTTTTAACAAGAGGCTGGATGTGTCTTTGCTTCAGATAATCACATGACAGCCTGACAGTGCTTCTGTCTGCCTGATTTCTCCAAGACAGGAAATTGAATTTCACCTCCCCAAGAGCCGCAGGTAGGTGCTTTGATACTGTCAACCTCCTACAATGTCAAAATAGGTGTGTGTGTGTGTGTGAGCAAAAAATCTGAATAAAGTGGGTAACAGCATCTTCATTGTTACTTTCGAGTCAGCAGGGAGGAGGAAAACACCAGCGATCAATAACAGGATGATGGAGAGAGAAACTGGTCGAGAGGCAGAGATAGCAAAAAGCAAACATCAACAGTACACTGATTAAACTAAAATGAAAAAAACCTACACTAATGGCCTCGTTAACTGTACCATTAACACAACACTTTCTCTGTAGTCCTGTTTATATACTGTACACTAATCAGCAGACTCTTCTATAAACCTGCATCCAGCCTTTGCAACCTCATTAACCCACTAAATCAAGGACATGCTGACTGTAGTTTCTACCGCTCCCATGCCTTCAGTAGATCAAGACCCCTCTGGAATGAATAAATAAATAATAATTACAGTTATAATCATCCCAAAAAGGTGTCCCATGTGCCTTCATCCTGATAGTAACAACTCTTTTTCATAGCAGTGTAATACTGTGATGTGTGATGTTTAATAATTTACTACACTTATTTGCAATCCTATTCAGTCTGTTTTTGTTAACTGCAGATAATCGAAAGTACAAAGCAATAAAACATAAATGAACCACAAGTGTACGATAGCAGAGAGCCAGTATCTGTCTTTCCACTCTAAACTGTCAAAGCTTACATGTAATTGCAATCCTCTACTGTAAATAACAATCTGTGTTTGAGTCCCATGACAGTTTTACTTCAGTTATTCTCACTGGATATTCTCATTACTGTAAAAGATAAACACATTCTCCACTGATGCTTGTTGTTTTGTCTTTCTGATGTTCTGAAAATAAAACATATTCCAGTCTTCCTTTCAATGAACTGAAGAAAACTGGAATGACACCAATCAACAATCTGCAGACATCCAAAATACTTTAATTTATCTTCAGTAATCGAGGTGAGAAGAACTGCTGAGTCAGCTGATGATTCCTTTCACATTACACACCAACAACATTTGATCCATAGTTATATAAAATATGAATTAACTAAAATAAGTTCAGTTTACTTATAGTTTCACTCTCAGACTACAGTTATACAGCAACAGTGTTATAACTGGTTCTTCCTGTCTGCTCTGGTGCTGTGGGTGGATTGGCAGATCACTGCCGTGTCCAATTAAGCTTGATGGACAGTTATTGTCCTGTCATGTCAGCTTCCTGTAAAAGCGGCCGCCAGACTGACGCTAGCACACACACACACACGCGCACACACACACACACACACACACGCACCTTTAAAGACACTTCCAAGTTTATAGCAGGTGCGAGGCTGAAACTGCTGCTCCAATTCAAGATCACAAATTTATACATCAGCACTTTTCTACCAGCTTAGGAACCTCATTAAAAGATACTTAACAATTGATGTTTAATTAAAATCTGTTTCATTTTGTTATTTGTATATTTGCTATCTTTATCACACTTTAGCAAATGGAGAGTGCAAGAAAGAAACCTCTGAGCACCACTCTCGTTACATGACTACAGTGGCCACAACAACAGGGAGACACCAAGTTGAACTATAACAAAAGAAAACTTTATTAAACCAATTAACCAAATGAAAGTCAAATTAAAAAGTTATTTAAGTCATTAAGGTAGGGAGTATGGATGTCTGTAAATTCATTGGTAATGTGTGTGTGTGTGTGTGTGTGTGTGTGTGTGTGTGTGTGTGTGTGTGTGTGTGTGTTGTAAGCTGAAACGCAAAGCATAAGAATGAACTAGAACATGATAAGTAAGTGAAGAGGAGCAGAGAGCTGCAGCAGCACAGTGGCAGAGAGTCAGCGAGCTATACTGCAGTCTGGACTTAAATAACCACATAACGCTCACTTTTATGTAACACATCTTATTCAAACAAAAATAACTGCTTTTCTAATGTCATCTTTACAATAATGCCATAATGGTCAGATATCTCCACTAACTGATCCCTTATACAGCCATTCACAAATCCTGCCATAGGTGTTTCAACAAACTGTGGAGGAAGCCATAATTACAAACACTGACATAGAAAATAATGTGTGCACTGCCAGGCACGCACAAGGGCAACTGACCACCCTTGACAGAGAATTTCCCCCTACCTACCTGACAAAGGCTAGCTAAAGCTCAACCCTGGTCTTCAAGTGGTACTTGTGGGTACTTACACATTGCATTGACTGTACTACTAGTAATATACAGGTGATGACTACAGCCCCACAGCCTGGTAGAGAAACCATCAAATGGCAACCCATCTGCAGCTGTGAATGTGCCCCCGAGACAACAGCTCTATTCACTTTCCCATCACAGTACAAGAAAATAAAACAAGAACAAAGACAATCCATAGAGAAAAATACCCTACTGCCTATTGGAGAAATATTGGTCAAATAGTGTAACAAAAGACTAAAACCTACCTTCTGAATGTCTGATCAGTTCAGAACCAAACACTTGAAGGAAAAGACAGCAATAAAACCCAAACAGTCTCCCACAAACACAGTTAAAAAGTCAGCATGGACCTAGGCTAAATCACCTAATCAGTGAGCACAAGCAACACCATGAGTCTGCTGCTACCTGAGGCACAAATAAGCTTTCTAACAAAAACAGCTTAAAAGGACGAGCCCCCGTTTGTCATGAATTGGCTCAAGTGGCTGCAACTAATAGGAGACATACCATGTTGAACAAAAGACAAGTTTATCAAAGCAATTATTCAAATGAGTAATTAAGTAATTACCTACGGTGTGTGGATGTCAGCGCAGTCAGTAGTGATGTGTGTGTGTGTGTGTGTGTGTGTGTGTGTGTGTGTGTGTGTGTGTGTGTGTGTGTGTGTGTGTGTGTGTGTGTGTGTAAAGCATCATTATTATAGTTAACTAAAAACTAGACTGCAGAGAGTGGACAAACATGTGACTCACTCCGCAACCACGCGATGACGGGGGTCTTCACACCCACACTGTGAACACCTTGAAACAAAGGTGTAAAGCAGCTGGCTACAAATGTCATTATGTGACCGTTAGTTCAGTAAAACTCATAAAACAGTTGAAACAGGACACACGTGATGCAGGAAATAAGATCCAAGACGTTTAAAAAGCTAAAAGTCTATTCACTCAATTATAAGATAATGCAACTGAATTTGTTGTTAAGTTGAACTGAAATTATATTTAGTCATGTATATTTGTATTCAGAGATATTTTAGATGTTTTTAAATGTTACTGTTATTAGTTCTTTATCAATAAAAGGAAGAAAAATGTCTTTTACGGTGTCTTCTAGACCTTTTTCACAGCAAACGTTTTGACTTCTCACTGCAGGTAAAGCCCAATAGAACTGAGAGCAGTAATGAAGGAAACTGCAGGAGAATACAGGACATGTGATTAAAGAGCAGATATGACAGAAAACAAAATATGCAATCTAAATTCAGCCTTTCTATAGTTTCAGAGATGACTTTGTATTAAAAACACATTCCTGGCTTGATTAAAAGCATTGTGTTTACACGCTCAGCCCTGCATATTGATTGAACAGTGCATTATTCAGTGTTGTCAGCAATCCTTCATTTTTTCCTCACCTGTCAAACCGTTCACGTTATTCATTGCTGACACGTGACCTCTGCATCCTTCAATATCAGAATGGTTAATTGGGCATAAAAAAAATCAAGCCACCCTGAGAAAATCAATTTTGCATGACGCATTAGATCGTCTGTAACCTATAAAGTATCCCGTAAGGTCTAGGTGATCTCAAAGTAGAACATTACAGTGCTGATGTCACATTTCTGGATTTGATGGCTGCACTGTGTTTCAGGTTTCAGTGTTTCTGCCAGGAATTTGCACATTCTCGGGTTTCCTCAGGGTCCTTCCATAATATAGCCCTATATGGAAGTGAGTGGAAGATTGTAACTATCCACACATATGAATGTGTGTGTGACTGAGGCTCAGCTGTGATGTAAGACACCTGTCTAGGGTATTTTGTTTTCCTCCAAATATTTGCAGGCTTCTCTGTTTCCAGGTCACAACCGTGAAAGATGGTGATACAGGTGCGTTCTATTTCAGGTCTAAAGAGCAGAGCCAAATCACAGAACATAGCAAAACAAACTGCACAGTTATGAGTTATATGACAACTAAACAGTCATTTATACAGAGCATTTTAGTTGCAAATAGCGGGTTATGTTTGTGAAGTTTTCATTGCCAGCCAGAGCTGTGCCAGAGAGTGTGTTAGTTTGACCTGAAAAACTCTTCCGCACATTAATTATCCAGACCAGAAGAATCACAGGACCGGTTCCTCCAACGAAAACAAACTTCAAAGACCAGAAAGGAAAAGAAGTCAGTCTTGTCAGAACAGGTGCAAACTCACAAGAACTGACTGTTTAGTTTGTTATAACATTGAGTATAGTATAGATATATCAGTGAGTATAGATATCTTTGCTTTTATAGTTGGATATAGTTTCTATTTTGCTCACAGTTTTTATCTCCTGTGTTGGTTCAAATCATAAGTCTACACAGTGCATCCGCTCATTCAGATGGATGGACTGCGAGAGGAACGGGTGCATAGATGGATGGATGGATGGATGGAAGAACAGCGGGGAAGAGGATAACAGGCAAGATGGAAAGAACGATGCAGAGAAGAAGAAAATAAGGTTTTCCCACATGGGAGATGGAGTGAGAAAGTGATCTTCTCCTTCATTTATAACCCCTTTAAAATTGTTCTTATGCAAATGCTTATAGGCATACACATAAATAACCAAACACCCACTGCTAAACACACACACACACACACACACACACACACACACTAATACAGCTGTCCTCGCCCATCAAATATTTATTGAAATATGAACCCCCCCCCTCAGCTGCTTTTCTAAACAGATCTGCCATAACAAGTCTTCCCCATCAACAAGGCTATTCATCTCCACTTAAACATGTCTTCATTTGACTGATGATGGACAGTAATGACTTGCTCTAATACCCCCGGCACTATGGCAATATTATCCTCCCATACCAAAACTCTCTCTCTCTCTCTCTCTCTCTCTACACTGCATGTCATCACCACAGATCTGTCACTGATTCGCCCATTACCTCCTCCGCCACAGTAGAGGAGGGAGCTGCTCAGTATTCAGAGAGAAAATAAAATAGGTTATGATTAGAGTGCATCTGAAATGAGATTAGGTTTTATTAGACAGTTAGGCGTAATTGGCCAAAAAGGCTTCACTGTTAGGAGCTGAGGTGACAAATTGCCTTTATATGAGTATTAATCTTGGCAAGTAATTAGTGATTAAAGTGTTTGTCGATGAAGGCACTTCAGACTGTGACAGGTCAATTTACCGTATGTTTGTGATTTGTTTTAAAGCGATAAGATAGGTGATAACTGATAAGAGTTAGTTGCTGTATACAGTATATGATTAAAAATACATTTGTTTTTTAACACCTTTACAGGTTAGGAAACGTTTTTATATGTACTCATTTTATGTTTTTTCCCCTTTTTCATGGTTTCTTTTTATTTGTGTGCTTTATGTGTAATGAGTCGTCATATATGTTGGCCTTAAAATAATAAAACCTTTTTTTTATGGCTGTACTATCCCTTTAATAAGCATGCTGATGCCTTCCGGGGGGGGGGGGGGGGGGGGGGGGGGATCAGATTCATTTGTGTGGTCGGTTTGAGAATGAAAATTGAATTGCCTGTTTACGATACAGGAAAAACTGTTCTGAGGCACGAAGACTGCCTGACACACTTTTCCATCAAGTGTAAAATCAGTCTATGGGGGGATGTGGGGGAGGGGGGGCAGAGGTGCATGCCTAAGGCCACCTGAGCTCCAGATAAAGTAGGTTAAAATGTTACAGTAATCACCCAAATTCTGGCAAGGCAACACACTTTCATGGAGGTGGCACATTTTGTTTGTCCTCACACAGCTGTGATCACCACTGTTTGTATTACTCTGAATCTCTGTCCTTACACCTGTCTGTCTGACTCTGTGAGTGTCTCTCTGTCCTCGACTTTTCTTTCATCAGTCGCTCTCATCATCGCAATGTATCTTTTTGTTTTGGCCTTATCACTTTCTGGTTTACTTTTTGTCCTTACTGTCCTTTTTTAATGCTGTAGTGCTCAAACTCCAAATCATCATTTTGGCTAAGGTATGTGACTGTTTCACTCCTCTCAGCTTCATTTAATCTAATTATAAAATGTGTATAATTATTTATTGGAAGGATACTGTCAGTGTAGATAATGAGCTGGAAACCTTTAAACTATATTGACTGTATAGTTTGACCTATAAAAATTGAAAGAACGTAATTTTTGAATCATTCAAAAGCACATTTCAGTAAAGATTAAACATGTGTTTCTTTTCCAGCATCCTTCCCCTCCTCTCTCTCTTTTCACCTCCCACATGTATTTTACCACCATCTTATAAACATGAAAACTCAAAATGCGACTTCTACTGCACATGTACATCAATGTCAATCACATATTCAAGTCTGAAGGTTTGTCAAAGCATCTGTTCTACACATAGCAATCTGATGAGGAGAAGTAATTCAGTGTGTTTGGCACAAAAAAAATATTGTTTTTGCTTTTCCTTTGTTTAACTCTAAACATGCCCGAGCATAGATTCCTCTTCAGATAATCATCACGTTGTGTGGACTAATTATCTCTCCATATTTAATTGACTAAGTAATTAAGAGAGGCACTTGTGATGACTGATTAAAAATGTTAAAAGCCAAAACAGATCGGCTGTGATATCAAATACATAGTATATGTATGTTCCTAATTCAATCAAAGTAAGTTCAGAAATCTGAAAATTATGTAATCTTCCATGAAAAATCTTCTTCTATTCAAATATCGTAGTCGGACAGAAAGAAATATGTAAATAATAAAAAGAAAGAGAGGATAAAGAAACAAATGAAAAACAAAAAGCCTGCAGGACACTGATAAACTGCAGCAAGGAGCTATAGATCTAATAAAGCTCTTTTCCAGTGGGAAACTGGTGACACAAAGTTTGTATATGGTCATTAATCATGTTCCAATTAAATCAAGATTTAATCGTAATGAAGGATTGAGAAATTAGAGTGATGAACTTCCCTTCAGCTCCCCAAGTGACAGAAGAAAAACATAAATTAATCACTCTCAAATGATGGATAGAGAGATAGACAGAGAGACAGATAGATAGATACTGTAGATAGTTGACTTTGAGTCAATCCCACGTACACCATCCTGCCACCATGAAAACGTTCTCACTACAACCAAAGGTGTATTCATCCTCATCTGAAATGAGTCCCTAACAAAAGCATTGTTTATGTTTGAGTAACATTTGTCGAGCTGTTCTGTGAGCCAATCTTAAAGATGGATTTCTTCAGTAGGGGCCAGAGGGCTGAGGATAGAAAGCCATTAACAGAGAGTCAGAAAGCACTGAAACTCTGGCTAATGCATTGTTGGGTTCTGGATTTTCATGGGATGGGATTTGGTAACAACAAGAAAAATATACATCGACATAAGACTTATCCTTTAAGTTCTTCAAATAACATCTAAGCAACATGCAAGCAAACTGACGACACAGGGGAAATGTTCCCTCCTTACATCCTCCTTACTGTAATGACTAAAGGCTGAGCTGCAGGCTGCAGCCTCAGAGCACATTCCTCTGTGTCATCTTTAGCTCTTTGCTTCAAAGAAAAACTGAAAAGTTAATTAAGGCCAAAATCAAAACCATCATTCTTGAAATATCTCTTTTGAAAAAGAAAGCAGTTCCTGAGTGTGTGTGAGGTTGCATGAATGAGTGTATGACTCATGCATACATGCCTGTATGTAGCTCACCTGTGTGTCCGTATGAGCTAAGCTGTTTCTATGAACTAAGGAGCAATCTCAGCAGTGGGCCTATTTCATGCCTATCAAAGCCTGAGCAATGAGTGGATGTGGGGGTGTGTGAAGGAATGGTGGGGGGGGGGGGGGGTGGGGGGGGGCAGCTCTGAAAGCCTACATCCAGGCAGAGTAATACAGCAGCCTGTGTATGGGAGTAATAAAAAAGCTGTCACCTAGCAAGCGAGGCAAGATAACACTGCCGATGGGACCGGTAGGAAGCACGCTTTCAACCAGTCAGTCTTTTGACACCTTCACAGTTCCAGCTGCAATATGTGTGTGCATGTGTGAATATGTGTGTGTATGATTTGGCATTGTAACATGATATGCAACACTGTACATCATTTGTGTGTGCGTGTGTGTGTGTGTGTGTGTGTGAGTTAATCATCATGTTTAGACTGATGAAAACAATCACAGAAACTTTCTTTTAGTCTTGTTTACTAAGAATTAGACACCTCAAAACCTTGTGCTATTAGCATAAAATAATCTCCAGGCTCTCTGTAACCTACTAATACAACGCTTCATCAGCCCACACAACTAAAGATTATTTTTTATTTAAATATATAGTGCCTACAGTATATAAATACACATGTTTACAGAGCACATAATGAATCACCTGATGTCACTAAGACACATTTAGTGCAGTTGGTAAGTATGTCAATATGATAACTACACTCAATATGATATGTCAATATGATAACGACACTCACTGCACTGTGTAGAGGGTACAAATGCTGCCCCCTTTTCAAGCTACACTCTAATCCACATTTTCTTATACATTTTCTTCCATCAGTTAGACAAAAGCTATAATGAGCTATGATGAATCTAACATGATGCTGATGTTTCAAAGACTTAAACCATGTGTTAAGGGTAAGTAGTCATATCTGACCATTTCAGAGAGCACTTGTGAGATCAAAGAAATTCTCTGTGGGGACAAAAAGGTTGAGAACTGAAGCCGAAGCTAACCTGGTCACAGAGAATGAATTCAGCTTTCTCTACAGGACAACAATAAAGAACCTGCAGGATACTGTAGAGCAGTTCAACCCCCACAGTAAAAACACAGCACCGGGAGCTATGATGGATCATTATGTAGCCACTTCCATCTTATCAGCTCTGCTGGAAGAGGATTGCTGTCCTGGTGGTCCATGAAAAATATACAAATACCTCTTGATTTTTTTTTCTCCTAAGGCAAATTTGCATTAAATGAGATACTCAAAATGCAAATTACCCACAACTACATTCACACTCACAGAGACAAGCTACGCCTGTGTTTGCACATAGTGTATAGGGGTGTTCTTGCAATAAATTAGATCCGTTTTTTTTTTAAACATACAAAATTATTCAGATGTGTGTACATCAGCAGGTACCTGCAATCGTGTCAACAAGCACAATTGAGTTGTTACACAAGGACCAAGCTCAAACCTGTGTGTGCCTGCAGTGACTCAGAGTGGCTGCGTGGGCAAAAGATCCTCACATTTCTGCCCTGAATCATTCTGCCAAACTCACTGATCTATTTGTTGTCAAGTGGCCTTGCTGTTCAGCAAAACAGCGCGACTGGTTTCCAAAGCTATGTAAACTCAGAGCGCCTGAGAGCAGACAAGATCTATAATATTTCCAAATCTTTTTTGGCAGACAATCACCTAGATTCTGTCATCTTTCCTTCTTATTCTTCTGTTGGGGTATTGAATCAACCTCATATCCATAATCCTACCTGACTCTTACACATATACAAACACAAATCAATTTTCTTTACATTTTCAGAGTTGCTAATGGAAATCTGAGGCATTTCAAATGATTGCCAGACACTACACTTGAGGGACATTGTGGAGGGGATTATGACATTGTTGAAGGGATCTGCTGCAAGTTCAAGTGGAAACTGAGGACAAAATACAGAAGACATGCTGGCGAAGGACAAGTCTTTTTCCCCCCCAAATGAAACTTATTTACTTTGGTGCAGACATTGCTTTTGTTTATGACAACAGATGTCTTGTAGGATTCTGTCAAAATCAAAGATGTTTAAACAATAGGACGCACAGTGGAGGGCGGCTGGAGACTAAACCAAGAATGACAGCGACACAAAACTAAAGAAGCTACGATTCATGATTCTTTACTCAACTTGTTAATACTGTAAAACACCAGCAGCAAGTAGATCAATCCACACCGTCTCGCACATGCTCAACAAAGTGTTACAGCATTGTTTGGTGTTCTATATTTGAGAATATAAAAAAAATAAAAAATGAAAATCAATGCGTTTTTCATTGTGTGTAAGAACAGCTATAGCTCTCGTTTAATTTCCCCCAAACCCCGACTGTGGACTGAGATGACTCAGAGCCTGGAGGCAACACCAAATGAGATTCTTAAAAGATCCTAGAGTCTCCTTCAGCAAAGACTGCACCCACACAAACACAAACACACAGACACGCACGGCTACAAGGCTGAACGGCTGCTTTTCTGCTGTTGAATTGGGCTTGCTTCCCAAAAAAGAGGAAAAGGGCAGAAAGGTAGGATGGATGGATGTGGACAGTCAGACAAACATTGTTTTATTTGACATTTCATGAAAATGACTGGTGATGTTAACATGAACAAAAATAAGTTATTTCTAAAAATAAGTAAAAAATATGACAAACTAATACATTAGCAATACTACATTAATAAAAAAACATAGATTTAAGTTACAGGTGGACAGCAGGGATTCACTATTCTAGCATATATGCAATTGGATGCAATTGAAACTAACTACTCCCAAAAATACACAATCTCTTAACTCTTTGACACTACAATACTGAAAAAGTGAAGTCATCTTGGACAACAACCTCCTTCCCTCAGTAAGAGCATTGAAGATGGGTCGTGGCTGGGTCTTCCAGCATGACAACGACCCAAAACACACAGCCAAGGCAACTAAGGAGCAGCTCCGTAAGAAGCATCTCAAGGTCCTGGAGTGGGCCTAGCCAGTCTCCAGACCTGAACCCAATAGAAAATCTTTGGAGGGAGCTGAAAGTCCATATTGCCCAGTGACAGCCCCGAAACCTGAAGGATCTGGAGAAGGTCTGTACGGAGGAGTGGGCCAAAATCCCTGCTGCAGTGTGTGCAAACCTGGTCAACAACTACAGGAAACGTCTGATCTCTGTAATTGCAAACAAAGGTTTCTGTACCAAATATTAAGTTCTGTTTTATCTGACGTATCAAATACTTATGTCATGCAATAAAATGCAAATTATTTAAAAATCATACAATGTGATTTTCTGGATTTTTGTTTTATATTCCTCACAGTTGAAGTGTACCTATGATTAAAATGACAGACCTCTACATGCTTTGTAAGAGGGAAAACCTGCAAAATCGGCAGTGTATCAAATACTTGTTCTCCCCACTGTACCTCACTGCGAGTGTGTGTGAAAGAGTGCTGTCCCGGTTTGACTTATAAAATGTACCACGGATGTGTGCACACACACACTGCTATGCTTCTGAATTCATGACCTTGCATTTTGACGTATGCATTTATATCACTTTTCAGAGCGGATTCATTTCACCGGGCAAAGCTCCTGTAATGTCATTTTTCCATGTTACTGTATGTGTGAAAATTCTGAGAATGTGTTTTTTTAAGGATAAAGCTCACAGCTCGGATGGGAAATCTGTTAATCTGCACTTAGATGAGCAGCTGGTTCTGACTATTTGCTTGAATAATGTTGTATTACTTTACATGTTAGGCCACATTGGTGTGTTTAACTGCCTTCTGTTGGCTGAAGGTTTCCCTGGATTTTGTACTTTACAGCTGCAGCAGATTCACAATGGATTAAAATTAATGATGCCACTTGCAACATCCACATACCAAACTCAGAAAAACACTAAGCCAGTTTGAACAGGGATTAGCTCGTCTTTCTGCCTGCAGTTCTGCCTGCAACTAAATGAGGAATTAACAAGCTGCAGACAAAAAACAAACCTTCACACTCTTATAGAAAAAGTAATTCTATATTTCTAAAAAGGTCCATCTTTACACATAGACCAATTTATAATCACGCTCTCATCCATTCACATTGCATTACGCTTCAAGGGAAGTGAAGACATCACATTAACACAGACAGATTGAGGGTTTGGCCGCTGACTGTACAGTGATGACTCTGCATTGTGCATGACTGAAATACACAAATGAGGAGCAGAGACAGGCACGAACGTTAGACCAATGGCTGTGAAACTAAATTTCTCTGTGCTGACTGTTGCCACCTGAACAGCATCTCTGCTGTTGCAAAGGTTGATTTTGTGTTGAAACTCACTGCAGCGGCAGCATCTGCAGAGGGCAGACTGGGGTGGACAGACTGAGACAGCAGCCAACACTGAGACACTGTATCTTGTTACTAGATCACACATTAAAATTATTGAAGCAGCTGGGAAAATATGACTCAGCAAGCACTGTCAAAATGCCCTTGAGCAAGACGAGGTGTAACATTGTGCGTTAAACTACAGCTGTAGACACTTTGACATTAAAAATGCATAAATAAAAGAAGCGCAAACAACAGAGACTATTGTGATCCACGTTTCTGTTCATTAGCAGCATGTTCAGCTGATCCAGATGGGACTTTAAATACACCAATTAAGACTTGCATGAACACACAACAGTAGAGACACAATCACACAGAAATATTGAGGCAAAAACAAACACACAAACAAGCTGATTCTTGCTCAATTGAGATCACAACCTTAATATAGAAATAATTCAGCAGTTAATAACCTGATTACTTGGTGAAAATCATGAAGTGAAAAATATTACAAAAATCATAAAGTGGTAAATAATAATGTGGAAAATATTAATAAATATGTAAACTGGACTGAAATTTATTGTACGTAAGCTCAGCAATAATTAATTCAAACAATGAAAATGGAAAACTGGACCTTTGAAATGTCTTCCCATCAATCTTAATGGGAAGAGAAATGGCTCTAATTGAATGAAAGCCGTAGTGACATTTTAATGCACGCTGCTCATAGACGAGACATGAAATATCTATTAGGACTATTAGGAATCGCTCGGTGTACAGACTTACATCATCATCGTACCATTTCATGGGAATGAGTTTGCATTATAATAGAATAATAGTGAGAGATACAATCAAACCACCTGACATTACCTCCCATTCAAGTGGTCTAATTTAAGCAGCGTACAGCAGCCAAACAATGGCGATCCAACAATGAGGCCAGGCCTCTGATTAATTATTTAAACAGATAAGTATTTCTTTCATATACTGGGTCATGGCCAATACATTAGAGAAGCATTTCAAACTAGCATGTCATTACATGAACAGATGAGAGAATCCACCGGGAATGTCTTGATGCAGCACCAAGTAATTCAAATTCAATAAATGAAACGAATATCAAAGAAAATAAATGCGTGCTGATGATAGTTTGAAGCTATGAAAATTAATTTGAATCATAGGATAACTGGAAGTGCTATAAAATGTCAATCCTACCAAACATTTGGATTTGCTTGGTCTGATTTGAACATTTAACAGTTTTGAGGTTGGTTTGTTCAGAGGGCCTACTATACTATAAATGCTTCCTGAGAGGATGTCATGAAGTCTCTTACAACCAATTTCTAAAAGGAGTAAAGGTCTCCTTAGAGAATGAATACTCTAAGGAGATAATACCAGTATATAATCATAATGTGAAATAGTCTGATGGATGTAATTTAATGTTGTAAAAAAAATGAAATGAAGTGAATATCATTTATGTGCAGCTGCAAAATCTTCCAAAACTGACATAATCTCAAAATTTGCCCATTTACTGTAGATGTGAAGCCATTACTACAATAAGGATCTCAATAACTCTCATTGGGCCATAGCATTAGTACCTCCAGTATCCTGCTGATAATGTGGTATTAGAGTGATGGAGTGCATACAACCTCAGTCACATGTTTACTTGAAAGTAGATACAATGATTTATCCATTACTAAATGCAGAGCCAAAACTTTCTGCAATGTATATATTGAGTCCAAGGCAAGTGAACACATGTTGACTCAATATGTAAGTGTCAATTTCTATCATTCAGTGTGTTCTAGTCTATTGTATTTTCACCTAAGAGTCAAGTAAAAAAGTTTATGGTTCGCTCACAGACTGTGAGTGACGTCAACTACAGTATCACTTTGCATTGGCGCCGGTTTGAAACCCAGAGTTGCAGCTTGTGATTGATGCCAATAGTCCAACTGTGTCCCGGAGCAGGTGAGTGAACAATTAATCACAGCTGTTAATCAATATCCAGACAGCACACATCATAGTTACTATAAATCTTTTTTTAATGGAGCAATAAATTTACAAATTTGATCAACAACTCACTTATGAGAGGAACTGAATTTAGCAACTGAGACAATAACGACTCACTGAGAAACATGACTGATTTATTATTTCTAGTGGCCATCGGTGGCATTGCACTTCAAGCTTCTTCTGCATTGGATTCAGCCTCAAGCTGTCGTAGTTTGCACTTGGGTACAGTCTGTGCTCACTGTCATAATTTACCATTTCTGGTATTCATGCAAGTTAAGAACACATGAAGGGGGGGCAGAAGAATAGCGTTTCAGATTGTGTTTTGCCTTCAGTGCAGCTCATTATGTTCTGCTGGCTATCATACATCAACATCTATTTCCTTCTCCCTGTGAAACCATATGGCAATGAATCCCATGTCCATAAAGACATATGTTTTATGGTCATGGTCTCATCAGCATAATCACGTTCTCACACACAATAAACCAAACCACAGGTGGTTGCGTGGAAGAGTGTTGGAGGCAGATGCCTCATGTAAGCTCATTTAATTACTCACACAGTCCAAACTAAGAATAAAGACTATAATTCAGCTGGGAGGATCCAAACTTCTACATGTGTGCCCTTGACGTATAATTGGCTCTTTATATCTGACACAGGACAGAAAGAACTATCTGGAATGAAACATAAGAGGCACGAATAGTTCATTAGATCCCCATTTCCCGCAATACTTTCCCCAGAAAAAGAATACAAATAATATTTGCTTTGTGAATAAATTATATCATTATTTATCATTATTTTCTTTCACTGAGCTGGGGTAGACAGTTTTTGGAAAAGGCAAAAAGAAAAGTCAAAAAGGATTTGCTCCTGCAGACTTCCCCCTCCCCTCTCTGTCCTTTATATGCGCATGCAACACAAGCCCTGTTAGCCTCCCTCCCCTTTTTGAGGAGTTTGAGGAGAGGTCTCGGGAGCTCATGGGCTGCTTGTCCTCTCGCTGCAGCGGGGTACCAAGCTCTACCCAGAGTTCATGAGCCTCGTGCCTTCTTCTGCCTGGGCTTTTGGGAGTCACAACCATGTTCTGCTGGCAATGGTGAGAAATTCCATTTGATGACCTCAGAGTCAACCCGCTGAATTTAAACATATTACTTAGCAGAGGAAAAGAAACTACAGAGGCTTTCACCATCTGAAGGAACGTGCCATCTACATTTGTAGATCAGCTAATAGGAACGCCTGTTCTCTGAAATGACCTTCGATTGGCCTTAAGTCTCCTGCCACGGGCTTGATTCCCTTAAGCAGAAGACTAGGTTTCACTCACACTGCTTGAATTACAATATGCTGAAAGGTTATGATACTTTTGCCCAGTGATGCCAAAAAAGAAACTGCCTACAGTACCTTAGTTTTAAGTTCTTTGCTCTAAGAAACACTGACACTGATGCTGAAGAAGCAAAACATAACGCATGGATACACTCCCTGCAAACACGTCATAGAACCGACACAGAATCCCTCACACAGAGATTGAAATAAATTTATTCGTGGAATGCGGAGAAAAGTTGGAGCAAGCAGATTTTCAGGCCATCAGTGTGTATGCTGGGGCGTTGGAGTGTGTGAGACACAATCAATAAATCCTACAGAAGAGCAGAAACGCTCTGATGTATTTTCACAAAATTACACACACACACACACACACACACACACACGCACACACACACACACACACAACATACAATGGACAGTTAATAAATGTCATAAAACTGCATGCTGTGGACCATAAAAGGTAATATACGTGCAGACGCTCTTCCAGGCGAGAAACTAGCCGTGCTGACTATCCAGTATAGTATTATTACTTCTTGCAGTTTTATGGTCATTATCACTGTATTGTTTTATAGCACTAATAAATGAAAGCAAACAAAGCCCAAATAAAATGTTCTACCTTTATCATTTAAAATAGATTTTCAACAATCATATAAAAATGGACTTATGCTGGATGTGTCTTGTCTGGAGCAAGTTAAGGCTCTTTAAATCAGTGTTGAGCACAGGAAGAGAGAATATGAGGGAAAATGCAGCTGCAGCCTTTCAAATAGCAGAGAGTAACAGAAAGGCAGAGTTTAGACTTTCGCATTATCATCATTTTACACATAAAAGTACAATGTTGTATCTTTTTTTTCTCCATTGAGAGATACTGACATAATTTTTCTGATAATACGCATATTATACATACAGCAAGACACATAATGAATTATGTGTATGTCATATTCTAATACTGTATATTACAACAGAACAAGGACGGTGTGACATTTAGACTGCAACGCCCATCAAAGCATACCAAATCCAGCTGTGGTGTCCAGGCTGTTCTGTGACAACTAAACCCCCCCCAGGGATCAACAAATATCTTTAGCTCTTTGATTTAATTATAAAGCAAATAAAGGTCAATGTCACAAAGTAAATCTTAAATGAATTATAACAAGATGACCTTTGCTGAACTAAAATTGGATTTATAATAAAAGTAAAGAGTTATCAATCCAAACAAAGCACGTGGAGCCACCAACACTGGACTGAAAGACATCTTTTGATAGATATGAAAATCTTATGCAATCAGTCTCGTATCTGAATACTTTCTAAAAGTGTAATGATGTTGGCAACATAAGAAAAGAAATGACTGTTTGAGAAAACAGTTCAGCTATATTATAACAGCAACTATATTATGACAGCAAGTATTTTTAATATATACACACATTTAATTGAAAGTTGCTTTTCTACATGTTTTTAGAAGTCTTTAGCTATTTAAAGTGACTTTAGCATCAGTGGTTTTAAATATGACCCACAATAACAAACATTAGTGTTACTGTAGCTATTTGACATTTACTAGTATTTGCAGATAAGTTATGTAGGTCCAAACAAATTATTTTTTGTTGTATGTTAACATGCAATGACAATAAAGGCATTCTATTCTATTTGAAGCACGGATATGTGTATTACCAGGGGTCTATTGTTTCTTTCAATCTATTTTTACAAGGAGTCAAGAACTGGTAAATAATGCAAAAAGTGTCAGTTTTAAAGCCTCATTTTGTTGTTCAATATCACTATTAAATGCATTATAGTTGTAGATAGTTACTGATAGGGGGAGTTTTGATCATAAACATAGAAGCCAAAGCAGATAATAACTGTTAATGACTTGGTTTCGGGTTTAACATTCATAACATAGTTGCATTGTGACACTGTGCCCCCTAAAAATAACTGACTGTACTGTATGACGCCCCTGATTTCACCGGCTACCTTTTCAATCATTTGAACAAATTACTTGATGATCTTCAAGTTCTGAAAATAAAATATTTGACAGAGACTAAGATGGAGAACCGGCAGTGTCTGGTGTGACAGAGTAACATCCCAGTCGACCCAATTCAGCATTTATCATTACAAATGTACTTTGGACATAATGTTTGGTGATTTTATGCTCCTATGGTGCTGCAACAGGCAATATCCAGTATTCTGTCATGACATTAATACCTCAGCAACCACAAAAAACAATTATATCAATCTTATAAAACCCCAAACTGATCCCCAATCTGCAGAGCAAACATCATTTAAAAAAACATGAATCACGTTCACTAAAATCCTCCTAAAGCTCTACTGATGGGTTTGGAAATTCTTGGAGAAATAGACAGTATGTGCTGTGTGCACTGCATATTTTGTCATTTCAGCATGTGAGCAGTGCATTAGTTCATGTTCACTCTGACTGCACTAAGAATACTTTTCTTGATCACTTCTTCCTGCATTATTCACAATGCAGCATCACTGCTTGCCCGGCCATACGCCACACTGCAGCAGTCCTGTTGCAAAGTGAGAGCATTTCAGGCTTCGCTCTTCTAGAGTCGGCTGTTTGTGGTCACATCTATTGTCTCATTAAACTCTGTGCAGGGATATATTCCTATTTGAGTGCTGCTGCTCAATAATAATCTGTGGATGCTGCAACCATTTGTCTTCAGACTCACTGTGCTGCTGCAGCTGCATATGTATGTATGTATGTGTATGTGTATGTGTATGTGTATGTGTATGTGTATGTGTATGTGTATGTGTATGTACTTCTGTGGATGCTTGAACAGTTTTATTACTGTGCTGCTGCTGCTGGTGCTGCTGGTGCTGCTGCTGCTGCTGCTGCTGCTGAACCATGTTTGGCTTCAATTATCAACATAATAAAAAATATTTTTTATAATTGCACTTTATTATTTGGTTAGTTATTTTTACACACGATTCACTTATGTAGAACAGGTGACCGTTCATAAAAGCAGTCACATCATTTAACATTTAAAGAAGTAAAAGTCTCACACATGCACTGACCTTGTTAGGATTCACAAAAAAGGAGAGTTATTACCTTTGTCCCAGTTTTACTTTCTATAATAGGCTACTGTCATTAATTTAACTTTAACATGTCTAACAAAAATAAAAAGTAAAAAGGGGGCAGATTAACAAACTAACACAATAAACTGCTGAACTTATTTCTGAAATATTCTTATTATTTGCTGCATTACCAAAATACATCAGGCCCACATTTTTGTATTTTATGTCAAATTAACACAATAGATCTCAATGTTTATTGCTTACTACAATTATTAATCATCTTATGGTTAAAGTTCATTATTCCACCTTTTCCCACTGAGCCAAACTGCAGCTGCTAATTGCCACGTACTGTATACCAAAGCATTGAAAGGGTGAGGCCAGGGTTAATAACTGCAGTGAACATGGTTTGGTGAAAGATATGGCCATGAATGTATTGAGCTTATGTGGACAAAAGTCCCCTGATGTGTGTTTTCCAGGTGTTATAGTAATATGTTCATTAGATTCTCAAAGACTGAATATGATAAATTAAGCCTCCAGTCGAAGGTGCTTGTTAAGTAATATAATACCGTGCTGGCTGGCTAAGCACTAATGAACAGCGAATCCCCTTTTTCACAAGAAAATCTAATCATTAAAAATGTAATCTCTATCTACTTCTTTGTCTCTACAGTTTCTCTTTCCCATCCACTAATATTTGAGTTATTTAAAACTCATAAAATCTTCAACAAACACTCTAGCTTCCAACACATTCACACATCAACCCAGCTTGACAGCAGGGGGAAAAAGGGATGGAAATGAGGAAATAGGAATGCAGTAATTACAGAAAGAAACTATGGTAGCACAGAAGGGGGAGGGGAACGGGGGGTCGTTCACTAAAGCCACAATTAGCAACGTGTCTGTATGTGTGTTTCATGCAGATGTATGCAGATGGGAAACACAGAGATGCACACACCATCGACTCACGCTAACATGCAGAGGTAGAGGATGATTAGAGGATGGACAGATGCAGAAATGTGAAGATAGGAAACAAACAGCACATACTAAACTGTTATTCTCTTGACTTAACTCTGAAAGAAACTTTTTGATTTTCAGGAGTAAAAAACACAGAAATGTCTTCCTCCTTCATAAATAGATTGATAAATAGATAGTTTTGTAGCTTAAATTAGAGTATTTTATAAAAATGTATTACTTTTCCACATATTTTTAAGGACTCAAATGCAGTTACACTACCACAGTCTAACTGCATAACTACCGTACCTTAGTGTGAAGAACAGCCAATAAACCTGCAGAATATGGAGTTAATAAGACTGAGAGTAATGGAAGCAGGTGATCAGTGGAATCCAAAAGCAGACAATGAAGTGAACCCCAGAAAGGTGAACCATGAGCCTGTCATTTACACTGATGAGTTTATGAAGTTATCACGTCCAATGTGTCACTCTGTCTTGTTAAATCTACAGTATAAGCATTGCAAAAATTAAGTTTGCACATTAACATAGTTCAGTGTTCATCAATAACTCATGGGACTCAATGAGGTTAGTAACACAATACTCCATTTTCCTGCAGAGACATTTAACAAGATTAGGAGATAAAACATATAGAGACATTTAAAAGTCACACTGAGCGCTAAGAAGTACTTTACAGTGATGCTGGGTGTAATACAATGGGTTTAAAGTTACAAATTGCATTAGGATGAGTGCAGTGAGCATAAGAGGTCAAGGCTCTGTGAAGTCAAGGCTCTCCTTCCTTTTCTCCGTCCTCCTTCCTCTTCTCTTCCTCACATCTGTGTCGGGTTAGGTGATGACCATAGACTGTATGACACAGATGTGAGGAAGAGAAAAAGAAGGAGAGTAAATTGGTCTCATATTTGACAATTAGCTGAGAGAGTCTGTCCTGCAGCGGGTGATTGAATATCTGTCCATACGCCTCATTTTAGTGCTCAGTCACTTCCTCTCATCCAGCTGCACTCATCCCACTCTGTCCTTGTTTGCTCACTGTCTTAAACACACACACAAACTTTCAGTCCTACTTTAATTCATTTGTGTCATCTTACCACTCTTAACAATCTGGTTGTTCACTGAGGCAGAGTGTGTATACAGGGGTGTATGTTTATCTGTGTTTCTGTGTCTGACAAAGTGAGAAATATAAAAATTATACTATACAGTTGGTACCAAACAAAGTAAAGTCCATAAAACCTCCACAAAGTCAAATCATCACACACACACACACACACACACACACACACACACACACACAGAGCCTCTTTCTTGCCGCTTTTGCAGCCATTCACATCTCCATGGAGACGGGAGTCTATTATATGGCCTTCATATGGATACGAATGCACATGCAGTCCCTCTTCCCCCCACACGACAACACATGTAAGTATGATATAGTGACAGCTTGGTGTTGCTGCTGACTGTGTTCATTGCACACAAATCTTCTACATGTATTAATTCAACACATCCTCATAATTAAATGGCCAGGTCAAAAGCCAAGCCAATAATGTTTGAAGTCATGTGAGTGTTTTATAATATGCTGCATTATGTTTGTGTTTTCTGCACTAACTTTTCTTTACCATACAAATAAATCACGTTTGTTTGTGCTACATGTTTAGTGTTGAAGTCCAAATGTCAAATGCTGAACTTTCATTATAGCAAAGTCATTTATGAGGCCTTTACAGTCCAGCTTCTGTTAAGGTTGATGCTCAGAATTGCCAAACCGTTTAAGCTCTCCTGGGACATAGTACTAGTTTTTTTGAAGAGTTTCAGAAGGACTACTTGCCTCCAGTCACAGTCACAGACACAGTGAAGAAAATGCACAGCAGGACACACAGGCTTCCATCAATGCTCTGTAGTTCCATACTGTATATGGCATTCAGCAGTATTAATCAATCCTTAATGCATAGCACTGACTTCTGTAGTTGGTTATTCAAGTCAAGTTATGGCTGATTCACACAAGGATCCTTTCACCATTGCTGCAATTTCCTCTCTAAATTACCTAAATTCTATGAAACATTCATTCATTTCCCACGCTGAGCACAAAGATCAATAAATTCATTTTGGCTGTCAGGCGAACGGTAATATGCTTGGACTCTCTTTTTCTGTTCCTCCCTAATGTTTGTGAATGATTATATAGGATGTTATCATACTTAGCCAATAGCTCAATTATGCCTAGAAAATGCCCATTATCTAGCTCATCGAGTCTGTTTGTGTTATTCCTGACCGACAGATTCCTTGACACTAAATACAGTTTAACATCCAACAATCTCTGTTTTTCAGTTTCTGTGGGTTTTTGTTGTCTATATTAGACCATTGTAGGACAGAACACTGAAGGTTCTTCCATTTCCAATAACAGTGTTTATGTGCACTGCTTTTCTTATGGTCTGGAGATTTTTCTCAAAGCACTCATCATTTAATTGATATTAGTAATTTTCATCAGTGCATTGCATGCCTTTTTCTTTAGTTCAAAAGAGAACAGCAAGCATGGTAAGCAAACTTACAGTAACAGCTGGGTTACCAAACCATTTTGTTTGCATTATAGGAAGGGGAAGTAAAATAGTTTCCAACCACTATGCCAAGAAAAATGAGGAGAATAAAAAATAACAAGCTTTTATGTGGCGTACAAATTTAATACAAGTTAGTTATAAGTTTTACTTATACATATCCACAAATATGTATTTTTGACAAATTATTCCAGCAGATTATTTAAAGGTTACAAACCTGTTTGGGCCCTCTCTTAGCACAGGGCCTGGGACAACTGACCCAGTGTTCCTGTGGTGTTGGCAGCTCTGTTTATGACCCTGCCTATGGCAGATGTCTATGAATATAACAGCCTTACCTGCTAACTCAATTCAGCAGCTCAACGGTTATAATACAATGTGACTTACATTAAATGCAGTGTTAACATGCCTGCTTTTCATGGGCATATGTCCACCTCAGCCTCAGGGCACAATTACTGCAGGTGATTTTCTATGACATGGCTCAAAGGCACTGAGCTCAGCACAGAAACACTTATTCCTCACTGTGCTGTGTGTGGAGGTAGGGGAGGCGACAGACAGAGCCAGGGTTGGGGGGGGCTGAAGAGGTATAATCTAAAGACAGAAGAATAAGGCATAGTGAAAAGGAACATTTGTAAGCAAAGGGTGTGTGTGTGTGTGTGTGTGTGTGTGTGTGTGTGTGTGTGTGTGTGTGTGTGTGTGTGTGTGTGTGTGTGCACCCGTGTGTGTATATGAATTCATCTTCATTGACTGCGAGTATTTGAGAACCTTTTGTTAACTAGGATGACATTTGCCTGTTGCGTCATATTTGACTACAGACTGAGGGCCAAACTATTCATGCACGCTTCATGCACACACACTTGTGCAGTATGTTAAGACACACACTCACAGACACACATTCAAAGGCAATGAAGCTGAGGGTTCACTTAAAAAATATGAATAAAATCACTTAATAACTCTTCTGACAACTTCTCTCTCTTTGTATCTCTGTACTCTTTTTACCTCTCATTACATTCCCGTCTAACATTCTGACAATAATTCAATATAAGCTCGTCAGCTCTACCGACGTGGAAGAGAAAGGGAAAAGTGAAACAGATGAGGAGTTGGCAGCAACATTGTCTTCATAAATCTGGATGATGATATTTTGGATATGGCAGAGATCAAAGCGCAGTCCTGTTGTGTTAAATTACAGCATGGTGAAGTTTTCAGAGGCTGTTATTGTGGGATCTTTGATTTCTCTCAGTCCACACCTATTTGGGTTATTGGGAACAAAGAGCTTTGCAGAGAGCGAGAGAAAAGAAAGAGATGGAGGAGTGATGACAGAAAAATCTGCAACAAATACTAACACACACACACACACACACACACACACACAATAATCTTATAGCTTACATTATATTAATTCTATTCACTTTGCTCCACATACAGCTGTTACGTATTTTTATGAACTTTAAGGCCCCTTATTTAAAATGTATGCATTCTCTTTATTAAAAACTATGTGGTGAAGAAGTCTACTGTTACCCTTTCAGTCTGTGTAACTCTTTCTGTACTCACTGTATTTATGACTTAATGAACTGAAGCATATTTTATTTATATCGCATTTTTATGTGTGGTGCTAAAAGTTTTCTTTCATGCCAGGTATCGGTGGGTCAGTGTCTCATAAAATAAAGTGTCAGATCATCTAATATTAATGAAAGTGTGGTGACTGCATGACACAAGTTTTGTTACTTTACCAATCAGTAAACAGTCCAACGATCACGCCCACTTTGAATTAGCGACTGATTGGCAGGATGTGCTGAAGTGTGAAAGTCAAAGGGTTTAAATCTCAGAATTCATTCTTCACTCAGCTACTTCTGTCACATTAGGCTAAGATTACCAGTGTCCTGAGTTATAGCAAATGGACAAGTTGCACCTTAATCCAAATATAAGATTATTAATGTTTACTGTTGCTATTCAAAGCCTGTTTTCATTAGTAGTTCTTGTATACGACTATGAAACAGGTCTCCATTAAGTGTCATCTATAAAAATACAGACTATCAATTTTCCCATACATAATTCAAAACCCTTCCACCTGAAGAATCAGCAGTACTCATTTCTAAATGCAAACTGTGAGTGCAGCACTCAGGTCATGTGATGAACTGAGATTCATGATAACCCTAACCCTAACCCTAACCATTTAAATATTCTTGATAAGATGATAAGACAGGGAATATGTAGTTCATGTTCATCAGGTAATAATATACATAAATAATACAACTTTAATGTGTGTTTGAAAACTAGTTTTAAAAGTACATTTTAGTTTCGTATAGATTGAGCATGGAGACATTATTATGCTCTAGAGGCAGACAAGCTGTCAGCATGGAGGTTGAAGTAATAATAATCATCATTTGAGTCGATGAATACCAGCTGTGAGATCTCACCTAGAATGCTTAGCAGTCTGTCTGGTGGGAGCTGCACACTGTGCTAGCACTGAGAGTTAGCATATCCAAAATGAAAAAGTGTAATGACATGGTTTTTAGGAAGTGAGAAGCTGTTAAGAGCTGGCAATGCTTCTCTGTTCCTCATTCACTGTAAGAAAGTACAATTTGGTGCGGAGCTTTCAATTCAAGTTTAATTAAAATTATTAATTAAAATAATCCCATAGGTTTTCCATTGATGTAGTCTTTTTCTTGTTGATGATCTTCGCTTGTGTGTCTTGTGAAATACTACAGTCTGGTCATGCAGGCATCTCTAATAAAAATATTATTTGATTCATTTGAAGGTTGTAAATCAAACATGAGCACTGCTTCTAACAGGAATCACACAAGAAGAAACCAGCATGTGAAAAAAAACGAGGCCCTGAAGGTATCGGCTGTTCTATAGACGACAATCTCAGTTTCAACACTGTTTGATGTTCTCCGTGGAAATGGAGTGCCTCTTCTTCCTCTGTGAGTTAAGATTCATAATGGGAGAGGAAGAGGAGCAAAGCTTATTGATCATTGTAGATACCACTGCAGGCATGAGGAAGAGACAGACCGGTAATGACAGAGAGCATCTGGGTAAAAACGTCTGAGAGTCAGCTTCACTACACTGTGGTCCAGTCATCTTCTCCTGGAGTCTAGATAGTAGCAAGGTAATTTGTGCATGCAGATCAGATCTAACTGATTATCACTTACTGGCAATTTGATACTTCATGTTGATAAAAGTGTATTTACTGCTGCAGCACAGTTAGTCACAGTTGCATGTTTGCTGCAGTCAAGGGAATATCACCAAACCCTTGAAACTAAACTCTTTTAATAATGATTGGAATGAGAAAACCTTGTTTGTAGAAATTGCTACAAACAGCAGCTTTTTCTCTGATGACGGATTAATTACTGACTTAAAAGGGCTTTTGGGAGGAATTAACTCTCCTTGGGAGGACAGCTTTTTTTGGAGGAGAAAGTACTGCAAAAAAAAAAAAAAGAAATCGCTGAAGTTAACATGTTTAGTCTGTTTCTTTTCCCCTCTCTCTCTCTCTTACTGTCTCTCTCTCTCTCTCTGCTATCCTGTGGTGCAGCAACAAGAAGAAACACTATTAGCAACTCCTGCATTATAATCCCTGATATCAGTCTGTACTGCTCGTTCTCTGTTTTGGCTCTCAGCCCCATTTAAATCACTCTGCTGCATCACCATGAAACAAACCTGACCTTATCCCGGCACTTCCTTTTATTAAAGGTCACATATTATGCAAAAATGCACTTTTTCAACATAAATATATAACCTTGGTGTGTTTAGAGACCCCCAAACTTTACAAAAAGACCATCCTCTCTTTTTTTCACCTGCTCCATCTTTCAGTGAATGTGTGTGTGAGAAAACACTGTTTCAATTTGGTTCCTTTTATGACGTCATAGCTCAGTTATCTTTGTTGTTAGACCTTAGCCTGTTCTGCTGCGTGATCCTCGTTGGTATGTACGTTACTGCAACATTATGTAATGTACTCAATAGACGTGCCATGAAGGTAAATATACATGTGTCAAAAAACAAAGATCAAACTGCAGGAATTAATTTGCTTGGCAACGTAGTGTAACTTTGATTAGCAACCAGCAGCTAGCTTGCTCAGACCATAAAGCCACAGAGGGCAGTGTAGAGTCAAGCCAAGGCTAATTCATCCTTTCTTGTCCACAGATACACTTACATTAGAATAGCATTAGAATACTGTATTACTATTAAAGGCATAGAGGCATGCTAGAATGTATAATGGTATTTTCTCACTGGTATTTTCAACAGAGAACTTCAAAGACATGTTTTAGAGACTTCAGAGACTTATATTAACTTGTTGAAAAGGAGCATAATATTTCACGACAAACAGTCATATGAATACATCTGTAGTGTGGCATTCATAACCAGCAAGGCTGTGGCTCCATCAGAGTAAGCTCTCGCTAACTGAGTCAAATATTTCTATCTGCTAAGTAGAGAGAGGTATCAGGATTATCACCTGGTGTCACATACGAGATGAAAGATTTGAATTTAGGGCTGGTTTCAGCTGCAGAGCTGTCACAGTAATTAATAACACTATCAGAGTCTTTCAGGACACCCAAGGGCACCGCAGTAGTTTACAGACACAACCTGACAGACAACCAGAGACAATCGCTGTTTGTTATTCTACCCATAGTTCAAAATGATAAGGTCCCTGTAGGGATTTCTTGTACTATAATCATTCACAGATTTGACACACCGTCATTGCTGCCTTTCACTCCGCTGTTCTTCCTTTATCTTTCCTGAATCGCTCTAAATGATGGCAATACCTGCCGGTGTTTCTCTAACAGCTTTGAACAGCTGCATGTCGAATTCTCACACAGGCTCCACAGCACTGACTTTTTTTTCATTTTAACTTAATTTGCCAGTAATCCATCAGAATAAATAAACTTAATAATTCTTAATTAAAAGGTCTCAAGTGTTTAACATCATGTTACATAGCTCAGCAAATTGGTGCGGTCTAATTAATTAACACAGGATTTATTTAATTATTAATGAAATTGGAAACAACTAATCTTGATGATTACAACAATAGCTGTGGACTCAACATGCTCAAAATCATGATTAAAATCATGTGTCTGACCCGTTCATTCTCCAGTTACTCCAATCCTAATCCATCCCAAATAACTTAAAGTCTTTAAATGTTTGTTTCCTTTAGTTCCTTTAGTAGTTTGTGTGTGTGTGTGTGTGTGTGTGTGTGTGTGTGTGTGTGTGTGTGTGTGTGTGTGTCTTTCAAAATGGTTCCAACTGAACGATGCCTCTATAGAGCCAAGGACATGATTACCATAGCAACAAGCAGAGATAATGTGTTGGTTAGGGCCATCGAGTATTTGTTGTGTGGCAGTTTGGAGCGCAACCAGTAGGCAAAAAGAATTCCTTCCTCAATTCATTATCGTCCTCATTTTATCCTTTTTTTTCTCCTCACAAGTGATCTGTTGTGTTGAGAAATGCTACGTTCAAATGAACAGCTGCCATCTTTATGTGAAAACTAAAAATAACGCTTTGTGGTTGTATGCTACTTCCAGTCATTTGCAGTTCACATCTTAACAATCACCACAGTTCCACGGTGGCCACCTGAGATTAGTGTCACCAGTTGCCAGAAAATTACAGAAGATGATATCACAGTGAAATTGACCTTTTGGATATAAAATGTAATCACTTCATTTGTTCCTATTAGATATTTGTGTGAAACCATAAAATATGTTTTGTGAGGTCACAGTGACCTTTGACCACAAAAATCTAATCAGTTCATCCTTGAGTCCAAGTGGACGTTTGTGCCAAATTTGAAGGAATTCCCTCACAGCGTTCCTGAGATATCATCTTTACTAGAATGGGATGGACAGACAGACAGACCAAAAACATGATGCCTCCAGACATGGTTGTCACTACACACACACACACACACACACACACACACACACAAACTCATTGTTCACAAGTTCATTCAAAATACATGATAATATGATTTACAGCGGTGGCTAATCCGGCCTTTCACAGCACTATGCTGTACAGGCTCTCAGAAGGCTAGGCAAGCAGTATGAGTTGCCTCATTCAAAAGCCAATTGTTCACAAAGCCTTCATGTTCTTTTTATTTCAACATGCTGAAAGGTCATTTGACATTAGGGGTTTTGTTGTTGTTGTTGTTGTTGAACCTTTTATATTTTTCACACCTTTGTTAAAATAGTTAAACTGATTTTCACCTAAATGTTTTTGCTGTTTGCCTTATCTGATAAATAACTGAGTGTGTTATTATCTTGTGATGAAAGTGCGTCATTGTGTTGCTTCAGCTGCATTTTCATTGGTTTAAGTGTGTTGGCCTTGACTGCAGTATCCACATTAATGCCTCCTATCTCCCACATCTGTTGCCTCTCCTTCTTGCTCTCTCCCACTGAAAACCCAGAACATCAGCAGGGCTGGTCATGAGGGGAAAAGGTCTATGTGATACACAAACCAAAAATGAGTGTACACTGATGTTAAATTATGCATCAATAATATGAAGATTAGTGTGTGTGTGTGTGTGTGTGTGTGTGTGTGTGTGTGTGTGTGTGTGTGTGTGTGTGTGTGTGTGTGTGGTGTGTTTGGAATATCTTCAAATCTATTGTAACAGGATTTGCTTTTCCTTTGAGGCTCCGTCTGGATGTCCTAAGACAGATCAGTGCGCTCACCCCAGAATCAGGTGATAGCATGCCATGTAAAACACTGTAGAGACTGCCATTCTGATCCCAGTGTGCCCAGTGACAGAGAACAAGGTGCCAGCTGCAGTTAAAGGGCTAACCACACATATTCATAAAACTAGAGTGACGTCGGGTGATCATCACAGTTGTGTAAGGTGGTGTCCCCTCAAACACACAAAAACAAGATAAAAAGGTTGTTAGAAATGTGATGTACTTCCAACTCAGCCTCAAAAAAACAACCCAAATGCCTGACTTGGCAGGAACATCCTGACAATGCCCAAACCACCCACAAGGGTCCATCTAAACCCGACAGGCAAACTTCAGTCCCACTTTAGCCCCACTATCCACCAGATGACTCACAAACTTGCTATAATTTCTCTATGATATGCCCGCACGAAGAAAGAACTGGAGACTGATCCACAGTCACACAAGTGTAGTCAGTCTCACTTTACAGAGCGCACGACCAACCTGATTGGACTTGATGTGTCTCAGAGCGAAAAGTCAGAGCTTCAGTGAGGTTAAGTGATAGTGAAGCTTGTTAGATGGCTAGGCACCAAAGAAACTAAATGCATTTAGCATTTTAATGCATCACACATTTCTGTGGGAGGTTGTACAGACACACACACACACACACACACACACACACACACACACACAAACACACACACACACACACACACACAAACACACACACAGACACAGACACAGACACACACTACTGATTTATTAATAGATTTGATATTAAGTCGAGCACATTCTCATGCCTCATAATGCCCTCTATCAATTATACCTACCTCCTGATCCTCATCTCCCCTTTCTTCACTTTACTTGCACAGTCTTAATCCCCACCGCTCCTCCTCTCTGTCTCACTCTTTCAGTAAAGGCAACATGCGTTGAGACTGTCAACCAAACAGAGAGACAACACAAACATCTCTCCTGCCCCAGCTCATTTCAAAAGCTGCCAAGCTAAAAGAAACTCTGACCGATTCAGAGCTTGTTATCGCAACACAAAAAGACTGACTTGTGCCCTGCCGGCTCAATCTACACTGCATACAATACTAACACTACAGTGTGGGGTTTATATCCTTTCATGAAAGCCATCGCCCTCTGCACCCTCTCTCTCCTGTGTATCCCCTTTCACCTTGGAGAGACTTGATGCACTTCTGTAACAAACTCAAAATATACAGCCAGGGACCCTTTTGTTTCTGCTGTACTTCCAGAAAAACATGCAAAGAGTGGGAACATAAATCCACCATCACCCAGTGTTTTATCACTGTATTCAAATATGCATCAACAACCACCACCCCTCCACTGCACTGTACTTCTCTGCTGTGGTCAGAATTTATTACAATTTAAATGACTTCTGCTCAGACAGTCCTGCACAAGGCATCAGTAAACAACATATTATATCAATCAATAGTCAGTAGGCAAAGTATTATAAATATAATACAATTAAAATATTCTGCATTATTGTACATGAGCTCTATGGTTACAAAGGTGTTGGTATTTTTTCCTATTTATCATTTTTATTTCATCTTTTATTGTTTGTTTGACACTTAAAAGACAATAAATAGTTAAACATACTGACCCATCTGTTAGTACCAGTGTACGTGCATATGTGTGTGTGTTACATGACTACACACACTCAAACGGTGAGAAGCAAACACATCTTCACTTGTCACGCTTTCACCTACACTGCAGTACCGGAGCAGATGGCGTGCACAACCCTGAGTTCACTTCCTGAGAATAAACAAACTGAGGGAGAGAGAGGGAGGAGGAAGAGAGGGGTGGGGGTTGGGGGTGTACTGTCCATCCCAGTGCGTTCCTGTCAGCAGAAGACAATGCCGCATTGAATGATTAGCGCACACACACACACACACACACACACACACACACACACACACACACACACACACAGGTATTGTCTCTAGTCATCTCTTTCCATTTTCATCTCGCTCTCCTCTCTCCATCTTTTCCTCCATTGTCCCTACAGAGCAATGAGTAGAAACCCGAGCTCATCCTTGTCAATTCTCAAAAGAGATTTTCACCATCCTCTACCTGCTGAACTTTTAATGACAAACTGACAGGAAAGCATACGGGTTGTCATCCTATAGAGGAAGCTGTGTAGGGGAATGTGAGTGTGTATTCTCTGATACTGCACCTCCTTTTTCAGACTTTTCTTAAGATGATTACATCAAGTAATCATTACAATCATAAACATTTCCACTGGTAGTAAAAATGTCAGAATAATTTCTGTGTGACAATTTATGTTTACAGCTTCTGGTTGGATTAACCCCCACATCAATTTACATACATTTACAGAACATATAATATAGTAAGAGTACTGTACTCAGTGCTGTAAAGCTTCCTTAACACTGCCTAACATGTGGGTGCATTTGTGCAGACAAACCCTGCCACACACACTAACACCCTCATGTAAGTGAGGGTGTTAGCGTAAGGGACTGCAAGTCTCTGCATGCTGCTCTGTGCATTTCTACAACATACTGTAGATAGTCAGCACAGACATAGATTACACACAACAGCTAACCCTAACCTAATAAGGTTAACACACGTGTGTCACTCTGCACACTGAGGTTACAAGACTGTCGATAAACTGTATCTGTCAGCTATGTAAAATGATGATCAAGTTATTAGATCACATGATGTTCCTTCACTGCATTTCCACAAAAAGAGAATTAAAGAAATAAAATGGAAAGCCCAAAACATTTGTATTTCTGAGTTACATCAGTATACGATTCTCTGCAATGAAGCAGCTTAGAGCAGTTGACTTTCCCCAAAGCCCAAAGTTCCCAAACATTTGACATGACATGAAGTCTTTTTAAGGCTTCTAGCGTCTTACTTCTTCTGAAAATAAAATATATTAAACAAATGCTGCAAAATCAATATTCTGTTTACCATATTGTCATCATCATGTTTTACCAGATGCTGTTGTACCTGACTAGTCGCATCACCAACTGTAGGTGATAATATTGTCTAATATCTCTGGGACTGTCTTATCCCTCAACTGCCTCTAGCATCTAATTTCATGTGAGACCACTCAGTCTTTATTTCTGGTCCTTGAATACTGACATCAATACATTTGTTATGTTTTTGTCTAAAAGCAGAACTTGAAGCTCTGCAATGACACTTTCTGTTCATTCTCTCACATGAACCCAAATGTCGTCTTATATGACAATTTAAAGGACGTCAATCATGTTAATGATGAAATCTCACCTCCTCATCAACAGGTGGAAATTCTTCCTCTCCTCAACTATTATATAAAACAACATTTCACTCTGTGACTGAGATGTGTTTGGAGGCATATTGTCAGATCCATTTTCAACCCTGTCTGTTTTCAAGACAGATCCATCAATTACTCAACAATCAAATCATGTCAGGGGGTGTCAGGAAATTTCTCAATTATAGACACATGCCTGTCAGTCAACTGAGTCATGAGGCCCTGATCTTCAAAAACCTCAGTCTGAACTTCTGTGATTGACTTTATAAATTACTCCCACCAGCGTTGATGTATTGATATAGTTATACAAGGTAATCAATGTATAGATGGATTAATCTGGCCACTCCTTTAAACATTACAGCCATGCCAGTAGCATCTCTCTGTGGTACATTAAGAGAAATACAACATGACATTTAAGGACAGACCTGAGACCTAGGACCTAAGACTACCTTTCACTTCCAGGTATGTGTACTCCCTCCCTCCACGCTGTTATCAACAGAGGGTGGCGTGGCACTGAGCCATGATCTATGCTGTTCACCTGTCTGCCAGCTCTCATTACTGGTCATCTGTATCACTAACCACTAACATTACACACTGTCTAGACAGCCTCAGAGTCTAGACATCAAGTAATGTCGTCCTCAAAAGTTTTCTACTTCAACAGTGTTAATAATAGCAGCCGCAGTGTTTTTAAGTGCTCAAGATCAAATCTGCAGTACTTGATAAAAGATCACAAAATTCGAAATGACCCCACATCCTTCAATCATCTGTTGCTACTCAGTCAGTGTACTCTGCTTAAGTAGTCAAGAATGCTATACAAAGTGTAATTTACAGAGGGGGAAAGGAGGGTTTTCTCCAGCTCTGCTGTATTATTTTATTCCTGGTTGGGACAAAAATGTATCTCCTCATAGTGATTCATGCTGCTACACCCACAGACTATATAAAATATCTCAAATAAAAATAAGCTTTTAAAAAAAATCTGAGTGAAGAGAACAGCCATTAGTGCAACCAACAATGAAATCAGCAATGGGCTTTCACTGTCAACACTTGTGAGAGAGATGATGTTGCAGTAGATGGATGTGAGGGTGCCCAGATGTGGGTAAAGAATTGGGTGATACTACACAGACGACCGCTCCACAGGAAAGCATCAAAGCAGACGGCTTTCTTAGTCTGACAAGCAGGCATGTACTGCAGCCTATTTATTTTTATGATGACAGCACGCTGTGATTATTATCTTTTCAGTTTTGAAGTTTGCTGCGTGCTGTGAATAGAGCTAAATTAAACAGTGAATTGGAAGAATGACATTAAGTGCACTGTCATGTCTAGGAGAGTGGAGGTGCAGTGGTCAAGTTCAGGTTCCATAATTGTTTTATTAAAAATTCATAATTATTTTAAGTGTTACTATAGCAGTTGTAAGAATTAGCCTAATGAGCTCCGTAGTCTATATTGGCCCACTGCAGTTCTGATTTTCAAAACACCCCCCTCTGTTTTTTTTGTTCACAAATCACATCCTGCTTATACTCCCATTTATAGCACGAGGCTGCTATAACTGACATCATTATGCAGCTTGGAGGAGAAACAACACATGCAGCATTAAAATAAGAAGAGAAACAGGATGTTGTGTGAGGCCAATGACACAGTGATGTAAACAAAAACAATGTACAACAAGAGCACCAAGAACTGTGTGGTCCTGGTCACACCTGGTCACCTCTGACTACACGTATTAATGCACTCAAGATGCACTGAGGACACATTGAGATCTGATCTCTCAGACCACATTGGGAGGTGATCTGGGACCGCCTACTCAACTTATGTACTCTGTTCAAGTGGAAATATGTACTCATTTGCATGCCAAGGGCGAAACAAAAACAGGACGCCACAACAACAGGCAAAACGGATTCTTGTGCATTACGTACACACAAAACATGCAGTCTAATTTCCATTTGGGCCGAACAGTTTTGGCTGCACGCCAACGTCTTTGCAAACTTCTTTAATTTCCAGCAGATTGGGAACATGAGGTGCATTGCTGCCTCCCACAAGTTAGAACCAACAGCTGTGGTCTTTGCAAACAAAAGTGATGTATGTGTTTACTTGCATATAGAGTGGGGCAGTGAGATCTCATCACGGGCAGGGGCTCTAATGCCAGATGTGAACTGAAGCTGTCCACTTGTGATCAGATCACCCAGGACACATGTTAATGCCAGGTGTGAACAGAGCCTGTGTTTCTCAGATCAGATTTTAACTGCCCCAGCTGCACAGGTAATATAAGATACAGTCACTCACACTGATCTGCATGAGTCAGCACTCTTGTTCTATCCAGTAAAAGCTTCACTTTACATTTAGACAAACTAATGTTGCAGCTACAATTGTTAGATTTAATCTATGAGATCAACATTTATCTTCCACAATGAATTATATCATATCAAAAGGCTATGTGACATTAGGGTCAGTGGTGAATCACCAAAGAGCTGCATAGATCAGTTCATCAGATAATTTTCTCCCCAGGATGACAAATGCAGGAGTTGGGCAGCTTCTGTGAAATGACCAAGAACATCCGAGCAAATTTCCAAATTGGCATGAATTGGATAAACTCACCACATACTGGGAGTCTAAATGGTTGCTTTCTCATCTGAAAAATATTAAAACGTTATAAAATGACATATTAACAGTCATACAGTGAAAATGACTACATAATTTGGGATACTTGGTCCGGTAGACCAATTGTGTAACTTCATCACTCGTGTCATGGATGTTTGCATTTGTAGGGTTGGCCCTGCTGTTGCAGTCCAGTCAAAAAAACAAAATAAAATAAATTTTAATAATGGAGATGAACATCATCTCTTTAAATGAAAGAGAAATGAATTGTGGCAATTTGCAGTTTTCACTGTGAATTAAACATTTATTTCCCTGCAGCTCTTGCAAAACATTTTGAATCATTAACCTATTTTGACAAATGCAGAACTTGACAAGCAGCCTCAATTTTAACAGAGGTCTGCATCTTTCCACTGGCATCGGCAACAATACATAGAGAGCAAAAAAAAAAAAAAAACAACCGTGAAATTTACCTACAGAAGCAAAACTGCTGTCTAATTGAGGTCTGATAGTGCGTGATTCTCCTGAACATGGAAAGACTTCTATAAAGTGGCTTCATTCTGTGGAATATTACCACCATCAAACACAGGAGTGCTGAATAGCGCTACCTTCAACCTGCAATCTGTCACCATCACACACAAACCATGCCCTCATACACTCTGCCACACACACCTCTGTCTGATTTATGTGGTGATCTGGAGAGCTTGGAAAGAAAGGCACCATATTTTTTTAAGATTCACAGCCCGAGGCTAAAAGAGTCAAACACACAAGTCAGTTGAGCAGCGGCACTGCTGAGGTCAAATCCGACTCAGACACTCTGCCCACACTGCAGAGCGGTCTCACCGGAGCAAACCACAGCGAGAGGCAGAGAGGAGAGAAAGGAAGGGGAAGATAAGGTAGATAAGTACATGCTAAATAATTGTCTTCCATTCATGGCATTTGAACATGTTATTTGTGAGCAAGACAGGAAAAGCGAGAGGCAGACAGTAGAAAATACTGTGGGGAGAAAGAAAGGAGAGATGTTGATAGACAGAACAGATAAAATAAAACTGCGGGGACTATCAGTAAACTCTCAGTGCAGCAGGTAGCAGACAGCATTTATTGATAAATCCTGGCAAGTTTGTTTGAGACATCTTGTTTGAATGAGGAGCTTCTGTATGACTTAAAGTCTGAAAACTGAAGATCAAATTTGAAATGTGCAGTGCAAGCTCACTAAAACCATACTGCAGGCTTGGGAGAGGGGGTCAGCAACAATGGATTTATGAAGTGCAAGAATATGACGGCAACAAAAGACATAAGAGTCAGGGTTTTAATGCAGAAAAGTGTGATTTTGTGGTTACAGCAGTAGATCATCCAAAAGCCTGTCTGAAATCAGTGTTAGATATTATTATGAATACTTTACAGATATTGATATACAGTATACCACAATATAGTGAATATATGCAAAAATTATACGTGAAATAATCCAATCAATGTTTAATGCAACTGTTTCATTGCCATGTGTTACATCAGACAAAACTATATGAGAGAGAAAAGCTATTTTGTTGCAACAGAATACTGTAAAGTGATAACAGTATGTTTGTGTCATCATGATACGAGTCCCTGAAAGTTGATAAGCAGTATATTAATTATTGCCAAGCCTTTCTAGATAGAGTGCATGCCTTTGTAGCGTTTACATATCATATGTTCTGTCTATCTCCTCAGACTTTCAATAAGAAAAGGTGTGAAAGAAGTGCACAACAAAAGGTATAAAGTTGCTTTTAAAGCCATACACGTGTGAACAACTGATTTTGTGAAAAATTGAGCAGCATGATAAATAATGAAATTGTAGCAGATGAGAAAATGAAGACAAACAGAAATATGAGCAGCAAAGCAGTGATAGGTAATGAACCCTGCTTATTATACACACACACAAGCTGGGCTTTGATGGAAAACACACATTATACACCTGAGCGCACACACACCTGTACTTCATGCCAGTGTGTTTCCCCGTTGACTCCTTCAGCGAGATGTGGCGCGGGGTGAACGAGCCGAAGCTGCGTGCGATGATGGCCACGGTACGGAACTTGGCCCTGGCTTGGTTCACCACGTTGGGGCTGGTGGCGCTCTGCTTGCTGTGGTCCCCATTACCCCTCTTCAGGTTGTGGTCTGTACAGGCCATTGACACTTGCATGGTTGCGCTTCGGTCCGAGGGAGCAGAGCCCGAGCCACAAAGGAGAAGTACAAACGGGACAGAGAGAGTGGAAGCAGAAACTCGCCAGGGAGCCTGAAGCCTGTTTTTAAAATGTCTTGATTCAGTGCCTTGTTCTCTTTTATCAGGTTCTCCTGTTTCTTTTCAAGTTTTTTTTCCTTTTCTTAAAAATGGATTATGTCCTCATGTGCCTCACTTTGTTCTGTGAGGCAAAAAAAGCTGCAAAAGCTTTTCCTCTGGTTTCTTTTTATTTTCCCCCCTCTCACATCAAGTCTTCCATTTTAAGTCTTTCCTTGTAGAAAGAGAAGCAGCGGAACAGGTCAATCATCAAAAGCCTGCAAAGAACAAAGAATCCTCAGTTCTTTAAGGGAACCCCAATTTATTCCCCCATCGGTCTTCCCTTCTCTTCTTCTCTCCTCTCCTGTGTCCTGCCTCTAATGCCGAGCTCTGGGAAATTTCTAACAGGCTTTAAGCTGCAGAATGACAATCAAAGGAGCTGGAGGGAGTCCAGAGGGATGGAGGAGTACGAAAGAGAGACGTAGATGCGACCCGGGCGCTGCGCTCTCCCTGCTCTGACTGTGGAATAAGAGAGAGCAAGCGATAGTGTGTGTGAGAGAGAGAGGAGCGAGAGGAGGGTGAAGGAGGAGGGGACAGGGTCAGAGAATAGATAAGAAGACAGGGTAAAGAGGAGGGAGGAAACAAGGTTGGGGTGGAGGGGGGGGTTAACTCTCAGGTCCTGGCAGAGTACAGCATCACACTTGCGCCATCAGCACTTTTCCCAGCGTCTTGTCACTTCTTCTTCTTCTCCTCGGTCTTCTCTTCCTCTGTTCTTCTTCAGGGCTCCTTTGCTCTCTCCTGATGATGTTAACGCGTCTCTAATTTGCTTGTGCCCCAGTTTCTCCCTCTTTCTCCCCCTTTTTTTCCATCTCCCACGCACTCTGATACTTGCTCTCTATTCCATACTCAGATGCTCCACTCTCTTTTTTCCCCCCGTTTTTTCCTGTTGTTTTTGTTTTCCTCAGCAGGGCAGCTCCTTCAGTGACAGCACACTAGGAAGTGAGAGGCATGTGGTGCACCAAACAGCTCACTCTCTCTCTCTCTCTCTCTCTCTCTCCCTCTCCCTCTCCCTCTCTCTCTCACCTCACTCCCACTCTCTGTCTCTCTCAGCCTCTCGCTCAGTTTTTCTCACCTGTCACCCATCTTTGAAGGTTCCTTCCTCTCTTCCTCCACCAACAATTCCTTTGTAAGCTAAGCTGTTCCCTTAATTCCCTCTGCCTTTTACACACTTTGCTCTCTGTGGTATCCCTTTATCTTCTTCTTTATCTCCTTTTCTCCTGGGTTTTATGGGTTCAGTAGTTACTCTAACGCAAGTGACAAATATCAGTTGGCTCAGTGTCCTTCAGCTGCTGTAGCAGATAAATCCTGGCACTGTAACTGTGACACCTTTTGGAGATTTTCCAAGTAAAAAGAGAAATGCTGGCACTCTGCTTTTGCTTTTAGATTCACTCTATATAAGAGACAACATATAAAATGTATTTGCCAGGGCAATTATGCTAAATATGTGTTGCAGTGGGGGGGGGGGGGGGACTGCATGTGCAAGTCAGAAACATATTTGCTGACATTAAGTCATCATTTCTCCCCAAATCCCCTCACACATTGAACATACAACCTCCATAGTCAGCTACAAATCAATGCGAACCAGAGAGAGAGAGAGAGAGAGAGAGAGAGAGAGAGAGAGAGAGAGCGAGTGTGTGTGTGTGTAGCGATTGGAATCAGGAGAAAGAAAAGGACTAAAAACAGCCAGCTGAGACGTAACAGAGCTGCGAAGAGAAGGAATTAATGTTTCTGTGTGTTTGATTACAGCACATCCAAGTGTGTCTGCACGCCAGTGACTACTGTGTGTTTCCAGTGTGTGTGTTTGCAGAGAAAGGCGTTTATGATGTGTGCTATACAGTAATTCTATAAAAGGATGTCAAACGGAGGTAAATGGAGCATTTTGCTGCAGGGTCGCTCAACAGCCTCTGTGTTTGTGTGTGTGTGTGTGTGTGTGTGTGTGTGTGTGTGTGTGTGTGTGTGCTCGCGCACAGTGAATGAGCACATGTGGTGTAAAGGTCAGCACTGCAGTACTTATGCATGCGAGTGTTTAGACGGAATAGAAACAGCTATCATATTATTATATGGACACGACAAATATGTAGCAGAAGTCTAAATACAGTATTTATTGATGTTGGTTTAGTTGTTTCTCTTTATTGACAGCAGATGCTTGAACTGTAACAGCTGTTAAATGTCGAAAGTTAACACACTGAAAAAGCCTGCGCCACACACAAGAGGACATGTTTGTGAATGTCAGGCAAATGTCGTGCTAACACCAGTGCTGGCAGTTTTTATTTTGGTTTAGTTTTATGGTTTTATGGTTCCATCTCATCAGTCCTTCACACAGCCAGCGTAGAGAGCATGTCCACAGTTCAGATGAGGTTTCTTTTAGTAGTAGTACTTTCAATACTGATATCAAAATGTCTCATGTTGTTTTTTTATGTCAAAAAACGTCATGTCAAATGTGACCAGACATTCAAAGCCAGTGTTAGATACTTGTGGAGCAGGGAAGGTACTGTAGGTCTAAACACAGGAGACTGCAGCCATCAGTAACTTGATGAATAACTATTTAATTGGGAGGAATGCAGTACTGAACTGAACAGAGCAGAACAGCACCGATCAAAGGATCCACCAAGACTAAACTGAAAACCATCAGAACTAAAATATAAAATGCACTTATGAGGGGATGGGGAACAGGTGACTAGACAGAGAACAGGCAAGGAGCTGATTAGTTGGGAAAACAATGGGTGTAGAGTAGGACTGAAGAGACTGATACAAAGCAGGTGTGGAGGAAAAACCAAAAACCCAGAAAACACAATAGGTATGCTCAAGAAAGCCTTAAATGCCAGCAGACCAAATGAAAACATAAATTCACCCTAATACAAAGCTCAGATAATCTGACTGACAAAGTAAGTCTACTCAAGTAACTCAAGCCAAAAAAGATAGATCTGTTCCATTACCCAAAAAATGAGAGGGTAAAAAAGTGAAAGATCACCACTAAACTAAGGAATCAACCAGACTGAAACACCTTCTCAAAATAATCTTCTTATAAAACAAACATTCTCATTTAATCAGGTGAGGGCAAAAGTATTTCGGACTTCACTTCAGTTTTGTACATTCTCGCATTCGATTACACATATTACTACAAACTAGGCAGTAAAATGTCTGGGAAAACGTTCAATGTAATGAGCAGCAGTATCTCAGTCCAGTCTAAACAGAAAAGTTTGAGGGCATCTGGTGGACTGGTAGAGAACGGCAACTGCAGGACATACAGACAATGACACTACCCAGGCAACCCAGCTGCCACACTAACAGCCCTGTAAGTTTTATGCACCATGGTGCTCTGAGCTAAATGCTAACATCGACATAGCTGCTAAAATAATAATGCTAACATGCTGATAGTAAGCAGGTACAATATTTAGCATGTCCATCATCGACTTTAGCGTGTTAGAATGCTAACATTTGCTCAATAATATTGCAGGTATTTGGTCGTTAAAGTCCGTGTAAAGTAAGAATAAATATGTGTTCTGAGTTTGTCATACCACAGAAAAGTGTGTTGTTAACCACTCTGCCAAATTTGAATGATTAAAAAAAATCACCAAATATATGAAATTAGGCTTCAAAGTTGTGTAAAAAGCACTTTCTCTGCTCCAAGTTCACTTAAACCCCGCCCCCTACCAAGTGTCACCTGTCAATCAAAGTCACCACCTCTACCAGAAACTACTATTATACTATTATATAAATATAACATGATGAATTCATTCATGCTACTAACCCCGTTACTGGAGCCCCTGCTAAACTGACCTTGTTAAATAGGGCTTTGGAATTACTCAATAAATGTCTTTTGGGATAAAGTGGCCTGAGGAAAGCAGGGCCGGAGCTGCCTGTTGAGGTAATTGGTTATATCTGACTGTGACTGATGTGGAGGTATTAGTCGGTTTTAAACTGCTGTATTTTCATTGATTTGATTTGAACAGCACCAACACTCTATTTTTAACCTTGTTAATCAGATCACCACTTCTGACCCGCTTTATCTTTATCTCAGTTGTAAACATTAAAAATAAGACAGTTCAGCTCATCGCTGTAATGTGTTTTTTTTTATAATGAGCACTGTATATTGTCAATCGTGTGTATGGACGAGGGGTTATTCCCATTTCATTTCTTTGGAAATTAACTCTCCATATTATCTCCACCTCACTTTTCCCATTTTCCCCACCATACTGAGTGGATGTATATAGCCTCAGATCAATCTCACACCTAATGGAAAATATGTTCCTCAGCAGCTCATTCCACATCGATCCCGTCCTGCTCCTCCTCCTCAGGGGAACTGCAGATTCCCAACCAATTCCACATACAGAAATTAATCTATCTCAAAATGTTACTGTTGAGTACTCCTCTTCCCTCTAATGAGAAATGAAAAAGTGCTGTGTGAAAGATAACTGTGGTTGTAAGGTGTATTACTGTGCTTGAGAGTGTGCAATAAATAGTGTACGACCATAATTATGCAGAGAGGTCAGATGGTACACGTCAGTCTCCCTCGATCATTGTCAAAACACAAAAACTGCTGGATGAAGTTTTAAATGAAAATACATGTCTGTCATTAAAGTAAATGGACTTAATTGATATTCAAGCTGTAGCTCACTCCTGTGACCTAAAATGCACATGTTCAACCTAAGTGTCCTTATGTGTGGGATTTGTGCACAGTTAGTTACTAGTTAGAAGAGAAAAGTGAAGGTGACTGAACTGAGGAAGAAAATGCCAAAATACACTACACAACTACACTTTAGGAATCACAGAGGAGAAAACTCCAACAATGGTCAACAAAACAAATTTAACAATGTATTTCTGTTGTTTTTATTTAACTATGATAAATGTGCTTTATTTTCAGCAGTATTTCAGATATGCAACTAATTATGACAAAAGTAAATATGGCCGATGCCTAAAATCAATAGTCCTAGTATAAACAGACGCACAATGCACTTACGTGTGATCACACTATTTGTGGAAAAAGATACTGTGGCAAGTTTTATTAAATTATCTGAAATATAACACGTTTTCTCACTCTGTTGTCCAGTAAAGGAGGGTACAGTTCAGCAAAAATCAATACAAGCATTTATGTTTTATTACAGCTTTTACAGCTTAGAGAGGAGACGCAAAGTCGAGCTCACAGAGCTGCTGGAAATCTTCTCTGCTCAAAAATCTGTTTTTCTTCTTGTTTCTTCACTTGAATGTTTGAGCTTTATTGCATGATGTATGCACAGTTTGATACTTGAGGCTGTTTTCATATTCAGCAACTGCAAGTTTAGTGTTGAGTCTTAAAACATGTCTGGAGGTGCCATGCCAGGGATGTTATGAGGGGCAGGGGCCCAAAATAATTTAAAAAAATAAATAAATATATATGCCTGGAAGGACCACTTTTACAACACTGTTGAAGAGATATAAATGACTGTCAATATGGGTTTATGAGATTCAGCACACCCTAAATACACAAGCAGACAAAGCCAGCAGGTATCATCTCTGCTTTGTTTCACAGGCACACACACACACACACACACACACACACACACACACACACACAGTATGTGACAGCAGCTTTACAGCTCTTTTAATCACTGGAGAATATTGTGTGGGTCCTCCAGCTTGCTTTTATTCTGCAGTAGCTGCTGTATCTTCTCAAATGCTGTGAGCTGTCACTCAGTATGTACAGTATGTGCTGCTGTTTTCCTAAAGTGCTAAAAACAAAACTCACATTTTATGACTGCAGCAGTTTTATGCCTTGCAGTAAAACATCACACAGTGTACAGTGTTGTAAATGTAAATGTTACATTTACATTTACAACACCTAATGCTAACCATAACCATCTGAGGTCGGAGATAGAGACAGATGTGCTGAATAATTACAATTTATAAAATGTGCTGAAATCAACATAAATGCCACATCTTTTATACACAAGCATCATGTGAAGAGTGAAGTATCAATGTAACACGGTCGTCCTCTGTCCAGCTCTGCCATTAACTCGAGGGTCTGTTAAGTTACAGCAATGATAAAAACATTCCATATAATCAACTAAATTACTATCTATTTTTTTTTACTTTTTAATTTTTTCTTGAAGGAAAATTATTTTGTGCAACATATTAAATAAGATAATCAAGTACAAACAAACATCCAAAGTGTAGAGGATTTTTTTTTTTTTTTAAAGGTCTTTACGTCAATTGAAAATCAAAGCAACTGATTCTATATTGGATCACTTGCCTTCATCAAACTCTTGTACAGAACATGTAATTATCTAAATGATCATTTCATAGACTTTCTCATTAATGGCCTGTTTGAGTTCTATTTATGTTTTCCACAATGTGTTCTTATATTTTTCTCTGCCAATATGAACGCTACAGTCTGGTTACTCCAATCTCCTCTGAAAGATGATTTCTAGCCCTACCTGTGTAAGGTTTTCAGTCTGTCTTTCAGTTATAATTACACACGAAGAGACTATATCCTTTGACTTTAATATACAGGTTAGGTTTAGTGTCAACACAGCTCCATGTCCAGAAATATGCCGAAATGAGTACTGCATTCCTCCCAAGTCTACAGGAGGTCAAGAAGTTGTGGGAAATCATTAGTCAGCCTTTAAAGGTCACTTACTGCTGGTTTTCCCTGAAATCTCTTCCATCACACCAAGGTTCTGATTTAAAGATTAATGGTAATGGCTCTCTGTGTAAGTGTGATTCTTGATAGACCAAAACTAGATGTGGCTAAACTGACTAATTACCTTTACAGCTTGAGATCTGAGGCTCTGCTCTTCCAGCTGAACTAATACAGCTCAGGCTTTCAGTTGCTGCAGCTGTGTCCCACAAACACACGTGTACTGTAGATTTGTCTTTTTTTAAATCAATCACTAACCACCACTTACATTAACTGCTAGGTCTGGCTAAAAATAAAATCTTGTGGGTCTGAAACACCCATTGCTATTATTTAGTAGTCAGATTGTGCATATCTTAATCCTTTTTTCACCATTTCCCTGATTATCATCTCTGCGTTTGGTTTTTTTTTTTTCTTCCAGCAGCTGCCCCGTAAGCAGCAAGTGATGACACAGTCATAAGGCAACGACTTGTCCTACTTTTTCATCTGTGTGTGTGTGTGTGTGTGTGTGTGTGTGTGTGTGTGTGTGTGTGTGTGTGTGCACCAGTATCCTACTTCATGCTGGGTCATGAGCTTTGTCAGCAAAAAGCCCACACACAGCATGCTGAAATCCCCATGAGGTTCTCCATGCAATGTGTGAGTATACAGTATAATGTATATGTTCTGTGTGTGTGCGTGTGTGTGTGTGAGTGAGATATATGTGCGCACCACTTCCTAACAGTCTAGTCAATCCGCAGGTCAATGCTACCACAGCAAACACTGAGGTGAATATATTGTCTATGATATACATGTTGTTCAAATTGCAAACATCCACGATTTTCCTTTACTCAGCAATGGACACAGAACACGTAAATACACACACAAACACACACACATACATACATACACATGCAGTCCCGTGTGCAAACCAAACGTGCATAAAAAGTGACACATTTAAAATTCATTATACACTGCAAAACTGTTCCTGAGGAAAGCTGTGTCAAAATACGAAACCTAACCTGCCTGTTTTTATGAAATGTTATTAAAACACAATGTGGTACAAAACTGACGGCTCTATTTTAACATGCAGTGCAAAGATCAGTGTCAAGCACTCGGTCGAGTGTGCACTGTGCACAAAACGGGTTTTTTTGCAACATTATGATGCACACCAAGTAATACTGCAATTGTTAAATATATTAATTCAATTTACATGTCCATTGCCCTGGATATAAAAATACTGCAAAGATAATTAAAACATTTCAACTATCATCCCAAAGCACGAATGCTCACATACATCCCCATTCAAATCTAGTGTGATGGGTTATTCTGCCTACTCATTAATGCTCAGTTTCTGGGTTCTGTTTCTTTAAATACATTAAATAGGAAATAGCAAATGCAATAAATGTGCCTCAGACCTATACTCTCTCAAGTAAGTCATGACAGAAACACGCTAACAGTAGTACAGTACATACTGTACTTATGCCCTTGTCTGAAACTCTGCTCGGAGTGTAATGACGTAAGTTGGGATGTCAGCCTTCCTTATGACATTAAGCTCCTCATCTCCTGCCCATAGGACTGAGCTGTTCCCACTGCTCAAATGAATCATTTGTGGCAGCTGTAAGGAGTTGCTTTAAGTCCAATTTGACACTGCTGTACAGTAATCTGACTTGTTTGTGCCCTCAAATTGCTGAATTGTCTGGTAAGCAAAACAACTAAGTTTACAACATGACTTTTATTGGGGTTAGGACTTGTTAATTCAACCGCTCAATAACTTATTTTGGTCTTCAAACTTTCAGAGTGCCACCCCTTGGAGAGCCAGGTACTTACATAAGCTTCTCCAGGTGTTAGAAGTAGGCTGAGAGCACTGTATTTTTCCCGCAACATTTGCAAATAAAGGGTCCAACCAAGTCTTTTTTCTCAAATGCAGCAGTGTGGTTTAATATATGTATCCAAACGGCAACTCCAAAACACTATGTTATAAAAGTTATAAAAGGTATAAAAGGTTGCACAGCCACCTTGCTGTGACTCCATAGTTATAAGACATGCTGGATAAAAAAGGTACAAGAACACCACACAGGAGAAAAATGACCAAGATGTGAATGAGGATATAAAGTAAGAATGAACATGCATGTCTCCAGGATGAAGGAGGGTTTTTGAGACCCCTGAAGCTGGTAGGGATTATGTGTCTTGCTTTGGCAAACTTGATGCTTTCTAAGAGGCAGCTTGAACAATGCAAAGGATGATTTCTCTAAAAACATTACTTTTAACACAGAGTATGCATGTAGAAGTTGAGTACTCCAGATATCAAATTCCTGTCAATATATGAACATGTGACCACTAAATAATGTATGTCTGTCACTTCACACTGACACCTCTATGGAGTTACAAACACACACACACACACACACACACACACACACACACACACACACACACACACACACACACACAGAATTCCCCAGATCTGCCACTCATGACTGAGGCCACGGGTTAAAAGGTCAGAATGACAAAGTAGACAGCAAGCCTGAACGTTTCATCAGTCAATAATATCCATCCATATCCATAAAAGTAGCATTTCAATTTGACCTCTGTTACCGTGGTAATCTGGCTCTCAGCACCACTGGTGACACCATGATCCTGTCACACCCCCATTACATCCACATCTGTGCTCACGGCAGCTGTGGACATATTCGATTTTGTATTTGTGAATTATATATAGTTTATTTATATCATTTATATTTAGTATATTATGATATTATGATACATCTTCAGTTGTGTCTATTATACAATTACTGCCTGTATTTTAAGTGTAGGCACAGGATCATCAGTAACATTATACAATAAATACCCTGTTACTCTTTTCTTTTCTGTAAGAATTATTTATCAGATAATTGATTAATCTTTCAATAATTTTTCAAGCATAGAACACCAAACACTTTTATGCTTCCAGCTTCTGCAGTGTCAGGACTTGCTTTTCTTTGACTTAGTTAAGTCACCTAGTACTTTGAACTTTTGGAAATGACCATGGGTTTTTTGTGGGTTTTTTTCTTTACTGTTTTCTAACATTTTGTAAACCCAACTATTTAATTGATTATTAATCAGCAGATTAATCTGTTAGTTGATGCCCTTGTACAAGCATCATTTTGGACTTTCGGACCTTCACCACATAACTATATTTTTTAATTAAGGTCCATTTCTGGATAACTCATTACTGTTCATCACCAATACACATATTCCAAACATTATTATGGAAATTGTGAAAAATATGAAAATGTGAATATGAGAAATGTATTCTCATTATAAGCCTCAGCATATTGCAATATTACAGTTATTGAGGTTTTGAAAAAACAATCTTGGTGAGAGTTCAGTGTATGAGTCACTGGGAGTGGAGCATGATTGTATTGCCTGTGCAATCACTTACTATTAGCAGGGCATCATGGGTAATAAGTTTGAAATACATGTACACATGCTTGTGGATACCCACCAAATGTCATACATTACTCCTGGGGATTTATTACTGTATCATTTGTATCACTACGGCACGAAGTTCATTGCACCAGGGTAGATCATGGGTCAAGGATACTACAGCCATAAGGGTATTACAGTGATGAGTCTTGGCCTTGGGGTCATCCTCCTGTCAATAACGGAGCACACTTATGTCCACGCTGAGTCTCGAATAAGAATCACCCACCCCCCCTCCTCTCTTTATACAGGCAGAGCTGAGCGTATGCCATCAGACGAAGCACACTGGGCTTGAGATGGATTATAATGTAACTGTAATAACCAATCATTGAGCTCTATAATTGTGTTTTACACATGTTAATTATTTTGTTTTTGTAATGAACCTTTTGCACTGAAAGGACTTTCAGTCTTTTCATTTCATAGGTCACAACCAGGCAACTACAATGGTTACTTCTCTGTAACAGTATATTGAATATTCTGGTTTGTTATGTACAGGAGGAGACATATTGGGAGGTAAAGATTTGTTCATCCCCTTCAGGAAAATACAAGCTAATTAAAATCATGACTCTAGTTATTTTCAGAGCTGAATTTAAATGCTCTGTCTGCATACAACGTACTCTTACTGTATGCTGTAAAAAGGTTACTAGACTGTATTTGGGCCCTATGAGGCAGGTAAACTGGGTTGGTTCACTCTCCAAAAGTGGCAAATGAGCAGAGAAACAGAAAATATCCTGACTCAGCTTTGCATAAAAGCCAGGAGTTTCCATTATCCAATGGCTGAGCACTGAGGGGGGTCACAGTGGAACAATGCTGAATCCTCTGCAGCTGCCACCTCCACTCAAGGTATTATAACATAACCCCTAAAAATAAAACCACATCTCCCCCAGACCAAGAAGAGCTTACGTATGTAACAGAGTGCTAATACGAACTCCTGCAGTGAAGAACTTTTGTCTTTGCCTTCTGGAAATGAAAGTAATTACAGAAACACTTTCAACGTCATCAGCGCAGACCCCTGATGCTTTTTACATAAGCTAGCCCCTGCCCTGGTGACACGACACTGTGGAGATGCACTGAGACATTTCGCCCTGACCGACAGTTGCAAACCAGTCATTGCTGGCTGATGTAAAATGCATCATCACCTGCGCTGGCGCGCAGGAAATTTCTATGTCCCACTGAAGATCTTAGCTTTAGCTTGAGTTCATAATTAAGATTATTTTTAAGTTCTCTCTGAAATTGTGCTGAATGCATAATAATGACCGCACAACACAGAAAATGTATTATTTATTACTACACTTTCCATGATGTTTGGCCACAATCACAGATAAACCTCCCTCAAGTTTCTGAAGATAAGAAGCTGTAACTAGGGTGCATTTCTTTCTATTAGGGATTAAATAAATACTAAATACTAAACATGTGCATGTTAACACACTGCTTAACAATTTAATTGCACTCTCTTTACTCTTTCTGCATCACCACACACACAAAAACACACACGCACAGGCAGAATACCACCAGCTCATAATACATAGTGTATCCATTTAGCAGCTGTTATTGTTCTCAGAGGAGCATTAAATTACAGTTAGTTATTTAGACTTGAGACAGCTGGTGAAGATAAGAAGGGTCAAAGTGGTACGACCTTCACTCATCACTACCACAACCAGTCACCTCCACTCTCTGGACTCCGGACAGTCTTGCAGTCTGTAAATTATTCATGTCAATAGATAATACATACAAGTCAGTACTGGTAAAATAAATAAATGAATAAATAGATAATAGTAGTGTTGTAAGTTGGGTAGTTAGCAGGGGTGTGACGAGATCTCGCGAGACTAAAACGTGACGATGTGAATGTTGCATACTGCATATGATAAATATATATTTAGAAAGTAAAACCAAATTGATTCATTACATGATGATTGACTAAAACATTTCAAAATGCACCTGCATTATTTCCATTTTGTGACTTTCAGATAAAATAACAGTCATATATTTCCTCATTGAAGTTTTCTTAAAAACTTCTCTTCTCTTAAAATCTCGTCTTGTCTCGATCTCGTGAACCAAATATCGTGTCTCGTGAGCTGAATGTATCGTCACACCCCTAGTAGTTAGGTGTCCTCGTGCTGTGTGGTTCCAGATATCATCACCTTTAATGCTGTAATTAGGGAAATCTACTTTAATTAAAACACTTCAGCACAGTGTAAAATTAATGAGTGGGGCTGCACTAGTAGTAGGTATGTGTTAATGCAATGATAGAAACAGGATAGACAGAGAGGATGTAACATTTAGAAAAATTTGATTTGATCATTAAAAAGTGGGCGTGTCATAATGAATCTTAGTTCTGTGCTGCTAAAAGTTCAAGATTGATTTATAGATCAATGGCTATGTATGCACATGTTATATTTTGTTTTAGAGGAAGAAAACTTGACTGGATTTTTTTATAAAAATACGAAGAAAAATATTTTTGCTTTGGTTTTTCTTTTGGCATATCACAATACGGCCAAGGATGCGATATTAAAGGATTAAAAAGGCTTTAGCTCAATATAACTCATATGATATATCAATGGAAGCTGCACTACAAGTACTGTGTCTTCTCTCGATGTGTAACAGACAAGAAATCATCCTCAGAACACTTAAAGACATAAACTGCAAGTAATTTGTAGCTCATCCTACTTTTTTTTTTTTAAATCACCAGCTTGGTCACCATGGTAATATCTGTGCCTGTATGTATGAGCTGTTAGCACCTGAGATGTTTAGCATGTGCAAATGACAAAGGACCTCATTACAAAGAGCCTGTGAGTGTGGCAGAGTGCACTCACACTTCTCCTGCAGAGCTTCAGCAGTGTTGAGTTTGTACTGGTTCAGTGGTTCAGTCTGTAGTGTTCAATCTTTGCTCCTGTGTGAGTGTCTGTGTGTGTACTGTAGGTTAACACTCCCACTGCAGCTCAGGTCACTGCTGCATCCATCTCTGGTGACTGCTGTAAATAAATGTGTTCCATGTGAGCGATTTAAAAGAGGAAGAAGTCTATGTTTTTTATTCATTATATCTTAAGCCTTTGAAATCATGTAAATCAAAATGAAAGTGACACAGATCATTTACAGCAGAATCTCTGAGTGCACATTTCTAAAGGCATAACTTTTTTAATCAACTTTTATCTAAATGCATGACATCATCAAGGTTGTCCTCCAACTTGCATCATGTAATAACCTCATACTCCTACACTACCTGCACTACAATTAGGTATTTGTTGCAGAGAGCAGCTTTCCTGGCTGCTAGAGAGTCTCCAGATATGGACACTTGATAGACAAGAGTGGTAACAACGAGAGAAAACCATCATCTCAGTAATAGCATTGCTATGGAAACAGTATGGAGGCGTTATGTGTGGGGGAAAAAGCAGCAATAAAATAACACCAGGCAAGAATAAAGATGCCAGATGGAAACCAGGCAGCATCTGGAGGAACAAAGGATGTGTACTAGTTACCTTGGAGAAGATCGAGTATACGGTGAGTAGTGTAATGAAACAGGATATTAAAGACAGTTTAATCTGCATGTAGCATGACGGCATCACAGTGCTCAAATATACATAAAAAACAGTGATTCCGTGCCTTAAAACTATTTCCTACAACAGCTGAACAATTGAGGGAACCCATGTCAGTGTTGTGGAGCGAAGCTGAAAAGAAAGACCACAATAAGTTTGCTTCAGACAGCACATTTTAACTATTGTGTATCTTTGTCAGTAGTAACATCTTCAAGGAAGAAGACTGAAGTCAAGAAAAACAAAGTGCTTAACTTTCTCAACACACTGCAAAAGAAACTCAAACTTTGACATTTTCATGAGGCAGCGGCGCTGATGCAGAGCCAACATCAAGAAAAAACAAACTATTCAATTTTTGATATTGTGTTTGTGAGCTTTATGCCACTTGATAGACCGCATTTCCCTCGGTCACACAATACCGCTCAGACACACACATATTTGAGAGGAAGCAGTAACCAAGAAAATATAGTCTGACATTTGAGTTATCTTGCAGAACAAATCTATTCAAATCAATGCAATGACCGAGACTAAAAGAAAATACAATGCACTTAACCTCAGTCATCATGCATACTTTAAATGGTATGAGTTGTGCCGGGCTGTGGGTTTAGTGTTTTAGCACAAACACACACACACACACACACACACACACACACACACAAAGGACAGAGCAGTGGTTGTACTGTACTACCCAGAAAGCTCTAAGAGCACAGGTGGAGGCTTTAAATGAGCTGTAAATGCATCACTATCTTTCCTCCAGATTAATGAAACTCACATATAAGTACAGAGTTACAGTTTATTGTTCTACTTCTATTCAGATTTTAGGTTAATAAAAACCTGAATTTGTTGTTAAATCAATTATTCCTTCACTATTGTCCTGGGGCATCTCTAGGAACTATACATAATGGTTAATACTAGGCAAAAATCCAACATTAATTGACGGTCACACCCATTCATCATCACCACAGCTTTCACACCTTCATTCTTTGCCCCACCACATTAAAAGCATGCTAAACAGACTGCTGCCTGTGCCAGAGACTGTGCCAAACAGAGAGAAACACTGACAGCAGCATGAAACTCCACCAATTTGCAGCTGCAATGATCCCAGCTGATTAATCAATTAACAGAAAATGGATCTGCAATTACACTGATGTGCCTTTTCCAGCTTCTCAAATCTAATGATTTAACGCCTCTCTGTGTCATACATGACAGTAAACTGAGGATCTTTGGATTTTGGACAGTTATATGAAGACATTACCTTTGACTCTGGGAAATTTTTGTCATTTTTGACTATTTTGACTATTTTCTGGACACAATGATTAATCAAGAAAATAATCAACAGATTGATCATGACAATAATCATTGGCTGCATGATTAACTACAATCAAAAACAGTAGAAAGACGTGTTATTTTTCTTTGCACATCAGTTCTCACTATTCCTCTCACCTCTTAAAGCACCTTTTTTTCTGCATTAATTAGAACCAGAATGTCATGATCTCAAACACTTCAGTATGTGGTATGTTGACGCACCGCTCTGGGACCTGCATCAAGAGAACAAGGGCCCACTCTGACCCAATTAGACCACATATAATTTGAAACTGGCCAGGCCTGGACCCCAAATGAGCTCTTGGGTACTATGAACATAAGGAGACTTTTTTAATAGACTCTTTGCACAGCAGACATTTTGATGTCAAAGCAGGACAAGCACAGGTGCAATTAACATTAATAATGGCTGTATACCATTTAGTTTTTCCACATTTATGACCCTGCTGTAGTGCGGGATGGATCACCAGGACAGCTTTCTTTAACACCTAAATGAAACAAAGCCATTGATATCAGCTATTGTCACTTATTAGATCCACCTGTATGAAGTTAAATGTCTGCTTTGGAAATGCTCTAATTATTGGTGCTGCACTTATATCGTGCTCTGCAGAACTCCAATATACATAACTCCTGGAGAGACAGAGCTGGGAGTCATGTTGCTCTCTCAGTCGTTAAATTAAAGTTGGTGCACAGTGGGGTCATGGTGTATAAACCACTGGGAAGAGACTTGTCCTGGTTGTCTGAGCACGTAAATTACACTGCAGTGCTGAAACAGAGCCTGTTAAAGAGCGACGCCAGTGTGAAATAGAAGACACGTAATTCATTTGTATGAAAATGATTCTCCAAGCAACTTACTTCATGCTCAGCACTGATTCCTGGATCAAAAACTTTTTGGGAGAATTTAACACATGGCGTGTGTCTGTTTGCATCTCTGTTGTTAGCGTGTATTTGTTGGCGTGTGCTGTCTTATATCAGTGTTTCTGTGTCTGCAGAAGAGATAAAGCTCAAGAGACAAACGGGAGTGTGAGAGATACATTGCATGTGCTTCACCTACCAGCTTTGGTGAGTTCATCACTTTTTTAATTGGATTAAATCAAACACCTGTGTCTAGTCTAATGTGCTTCTCCCTCTGCTTCAATTTCATGCTCTAATTACTGGATTACTGGCTGGGTCAGTAAAAAACATTCCTTTGTTTTACACTTTTACTTCATATTTATATCACTGTCTCCTACATGAACAAATGTTACAGAATGCAAAGTTGCCAACGCGTGTGTGTTTGTGTTTGTGTGTGTGTGTTTGTGTGGTCCTAGCTTTGTTTTTTGTTCATGGATTCATTTGAATGTGTCTGTGGTAATTCAGGGAAAACAAAAAAATATAGAGAATAACAAAGAAGCCATGGTGAAGGAATGTCAAACCTCTACAGTAAACCCACACAATTTAAATCATATAAAACTTCCAATCTCATTATCACATAATAAAGTTTTGCTGCACGTACACTAGAAGGAGGACTATAGCAGTGCTTCCAGTTTTTCTGTAAATTCAGCAGTTGTGCATGATGTAAATAAGTCTGTATGAGAGACAGAGGAGTAAGGACAGAATTGAGGAAACCCAGCAATGGTGACAAATATATCCACCCACTGTTCTGACAAATGTGTGTTCGTACCATAAAAGGTTGTGTAGTCCGCTGCGAGGAACTGGATTCAAAGATGATGATTGATGACAGCCAGATGCAGCTACGTACAAAGATATTCAGCTATGTCTACAAAACTGGAATATGAAGCCAGAAAAACCTCAATGTCAGCCAACTACATATATCCATAACTGGAGCCATCATCAAAGCTCTCCTCTTAACAATAAAGAGGATGCATCATGCACAGTTGCAGGTCTATATTTGTATTCTGAGGCTCTATTGGTTTATCTTTTACTTATTTACAGTAAAAATAAACTCATTTAACTTGTACTGGCCCTGTATGCAGCTCCTTAGTCTCTTTAAGGGGCCCGTCCTGATGAGCCCACTCTGTTCTCAGAGAAGCTGCCCCATAGCTGAGGGGCATACCAGAGGCTTCACATACAAACAGTGAGAATAGGAATGTGGTAGGCAAATCCAGCCCTCCAGAAGATATATTCAGAATTTATTATTGGCCCTATTATTAATCTGCATCAAAACTTTTGAACAATTTTTCACAAGTTAACAAAATAAATACAAAGCTTGCATATATCCCAATGAATATGTTACTTTTGTACTGAGAAGCACTGAAATCATGGATGCACAAATCTATTTGAATAGTGCATGGTGCTGAATGTATGCCTAATAAACCTCCCAGAATTTTTACACTTTAACTTCTGTATTCAACCACAGCAGCTTTATTTTTCACACACACACACAAATTCCAGTTAAACAGAAATTATTTGTCAATGCCATTTTCTCTAAGGCAACAACATCAACAATAAAAGTATGTTCAGTCAACCGTGAATAAAGCTGCGTGTGGATAACAACAAAGCATGCCTCTAGTCTCACAGTGCAACACAGAACATACATAACTATACAAGCCATTTTTATCCAAATGAGTATTAAAATTAGCTATAACTGTTGGACATCACTTATCAACGGGAAAAAAGCATCTACTCAATGCACCACTGAACAGAGTTAGAAATAAACAAATATGAAGCCATGTGACCATTTTTATATACTGTGTTTCATGTGCATATTCAACATCATGACAGTATAAAAATAACACCAAAAAAAATCACAAAAGCATGATACTTCTCCTTTAAGATAGTTGGATTCCTTCACACTAGTGTCTACACAAGCAATTTTAAGCAGACTTGTAAAGTGCCTTCTGTTGATACTGGAAGCAGAACTTCTCACAATGATGACTCTCATATAGAAACTCACTTTGTAGAGAACGATCATTAGCAAAATTACTGCACCCATAAAACAGTTGAAAATAAAACCACTCTGAGATAATGGGAAGGTGAAGCAGTCATATGAAGAAGAGCTCTTACATTCTGCCAAACCACTTAGCTCTTCTGATAAGTGCATTAATGCAGCTCTGTTAATTATCAAGAGGAGATGATGTTGTAATTCTGTGAGTGAAAACCAGGACTGGGCACTGACTGTTGGTGAGGCTGAAACAGAGTCCAGACTTCAGACCTGAGACATAAGCATTGTGATGTTTATTCATGAAGTAAAACAAAAATCAAGACATTCGGGGATTCCTCTCCATGTCTGCAGCTATTGTATTATATAGAGAGTCTGAAGCTTAAACTGTGTGAAAAATAAAAAACTGTAGACCTGAAGATTATGTGTGTGTATGTGTTTCTGTGTGTGTCTCTTCTGATTTACGAGTGTGTGTGAGTAGTTGTGTGCGATGATCTACGCAGAACGGATTCCCTATCACTCGTGTGTACTGACAGGGAATTTCTGCACCACATCTCACACCATTTATCATCTGACTCATCAAGCAAGATTTACTGACCCAGCCTGTATGAAACAGGTGAGACTGTTTCCATCAGTATCTCTTCCTGCTGCAGAGATCATTTATATCACGTTACAAGACAACAGCACAGAGACTGCACAGTACACCGTATTACTGCAGCGGAAGGTTATAGGTTAGGTTTACTGTGCTGAGAACGAGTTTAGCCAAAAAAGAGACTTATAAGATTATATATTTAACATTTAGATTTAGATTTAACATTTAGATTTAACATTTAGATGTAATATTTATATTTATATTTAGCATTTACATTTATATGTAACATTTAGATTTAGATTTATTTTTTACGTATACATATTTTAACATAACATGTTTTACACAAATTTCTGTTTTAAATGAAAGAAAAAATAGCTAAATGTGAGAAAAATGAGCTGAATATTCAAAATATATCAGCTATAAAACTGTAACTGAAATTTTACAATCAGCACCCCATAACATCTCACATCCTCAGAACTATTCCTGCAACTAGAAATATAAAAGCTAAAGGCAGTCTCACCCGACTTTAAACTGACCTTTGTTACAAATAAGTGCTACTGCAGAAGACCTGAGAGGTCTGCCTTTTAGCTTTTAACACATACTGTGTGGAGCAATGTAATTCACAAGAAAGAAAAATGAAGCAGTGCATAAGAAAAGCCAATGCTGTGACTAAAAATCTGGCTGCAGCTTTGTGAATGAACCGCACTCTTCAGAGAAAGACACAAATAAAGGAGTCTAGAGGTTACAAGTCTCCAGAAGAAGACTTTAAGTGATCAGAAGCTGATCTTGTACCTCAGTTTATATGTTTGTAAAAACTGAAGTCTGAAAGTGATGTAAATGATTTTGGGATATTGTATGAAACTTGTGAGATTTTACATTACAGCGGGAGACTGCAGTCACCAGCCTTGAATCACTGCATCTATGCTGCATTGCTGCACTGAAGCAACTTAAACACTTAACCGTTCATTTAATGTATAGACATACATTTGCAGTTATTCTGCAACCACTTACAACAATATTTGCATGCAAACACACATAATATGTTAAGAGTTCTGTCCTGGATCTGTTGCTTGTGTGCCTGCAGTTATTGCTGTGGTTAAACTGACAAATACTGCAGTGAGCTGGGTCTACACTATGCTATAGTTGTTATTATGATGGCAATCTCTCATATTCCACTGTTTGTCCTCTCACCTCTTCTCTCTAGATAGGCCTATAGGGAGACCACGATGTTATTACCTTTTCTTACAAGGAGGTAGTCCGAGAGTTTCACTCTCACACAAGAAAAGACAAGAAAAGTGCTGATACGAGTATAAACTTTGCCAGTGTAAAACAGCTCGGTGCTGTGAAGATATATGGTGACACTAAAACTGAGTTTTCATTCTAAACGTAACTGCACACAAAACCTAAATAGAGACATAAAACTAACGGCAGGACCGAGGAACTGTGGATGAAACAAAGTAAGACAAAACGTCAGAGTGTGCAGATGCACACTAGGAGGGTAAGCACCAGAGTGAAAACAGCAGAGAGATTAAGGAAAGGGAAATGAGAGTATGAAAGAGAGATGGGTTAGGAGAAAGAAGAGGTAATTGTTTATCTGTTGAAGGAGCTGGGTTGGATATTATATTGTCCCCTCTTGAGCCGTGCTTGGAAAGGTTTCTCTGCAATCCGCCATGGGCGACACTCCTACTGAGCACTGCAGCACCTCTTAAAGCAATACTTCACTTTGGTCAAACATTTAAACATTTTCTCCTTCACTTGGCGAGCACACACACACACACACACACACACACACACACACACACACACACACACACACACACACACACACACACACATGCACAGTATCTCACAGTATCTCTGGAAACACATGAACAGTTAACTTGGTTATGGTGGTTTTGTCCATAGCTTGTAATCAATAAATGTAATGACTGAATGGTGCCGCACTGTTTGATGAGTGTGACACAAAGCACAGATGTATGGAGTTAAAGTTTGTATTTGGGTAGAAATGTAGCTTTTAAAAATGACTCATAGGAAGTAAAAATGACTTCAGAAACTTGCTGCTGCTAAATCACACACACACACAAGCTGCCCCATGCTTTCATGTCCATTGTCAATGTGACAGCAAGTCCATGGCTCCCCCTAGTGGCAAGACCATCAACTAGCACTAAAAACAAATTATACTTAGGGCTCTCTCTTTTGATCTTTTTCTGCAACTCCCAAGGCTCTCATTTTGTATCTCCCTCCTGTAACTAACCGGCTGTATCCCACCCACACACCCACATATACACATAACTGTTAACATGCTTTAAAAATGTCTCTGTCCCCCTGACCACCCAAGGGGTTCTTAATACACCCACACGTTTACCCCTCCTGTGCTCTTCATCATCATTACAAATGAGGTATTTAACTGCTGCTCTTATCTGGAAATATCTACAGCAGATGAACAGAGAGGGGTTCAATCTCACATTCCATCCTTGTAACACACACACACACAACCCTATTAGTAAGTCCCCATTGGGATTTCTAACTGAGTTACATTAATGTGTGCTTAGACCTCGCAGAACATTTTTATGAGTCGTGGTACTTTTCTCATTTACACAAAGCTATAGAGTCACCTTGAACATCAGCAAAAAGATTTAAAATAAATGAGTGTGCGTGCGTGCGTGCGTGCGTGCGTGCGTGCGTGTCACAAAGTTTAAGTTGACACTGTTCCTTCCCTTTTACGTAAAGCAGTGTGAGAGAGAAGAAGCTCTGCTGGGGTATTATCCTTAAGTGACCCCACTGAGACCCAAGAGGTGCTCTGCCTCTTAAATAACCACTTGATCAGCCCTCATCAATAATGGACAGATACCAAGAGAGGGGAGACGAGCCGCAGTGATACCTAAAGACCAAGAGTAGAGAGATAAACGAAGATAAGAGAGGTAGATCATTTATTTTCTTGATAGATAGATGTTTTGCCTTTATTTAGCAGCCTGTATTTTATCTTAAAAAGTTTTAAAAAGCAAAAAGGAAGAAGGTTCAAACACAAACTGTAACGCCTACCCACTATATCTTTCATTACTTGCCAACTCCGATCCCCCAAATAAAAATCTCATTTTAAGTCTCTGATCTAATAAGGCAGAAAATAGTTTCAAGAATACCTGGGAGGGAAAACAAAAAGCAAGAGACCATTTTTAAGGCTGAGAGAGCTTCAAAGACTGTTCAGCCGAGCTTGATGATCCTCACTAACTGTTTGGCCTGTCTCAACAGCTGACAGCAGTCACTCTGGTTTGGCACTCTCCTAATTGAGCACGTCAATAGGATAAACTGATGCCCCATTGATTCGCACAGTCGGCTAGTGCTGACACAAGTGAAACACAAGAGGTCTGTGCATATGTGAGTGTGTGTCTGCAGACTCTGAGAAAAAGAAGAGGAAGTAAAGCAGTGTGTGTGTGTGTGTGTGTGTGTGTGTGTGTGTGTTTGTTTGAGAGAGAGAGAAAAGAGAGAGAGAGAGAGGGTGCCCTGTTGATTTGAGGCTGTAGAGTTGATTTATTGATGAGAGTCCTGTTAAGAACATGCATTAGCTCGCTCAATAAACTAATGAACTGGAGATGTCTGTCTGTCTGTCTGTCTCTGTGTGTGTGTGTGTGTGTGTGTGTGTGTGTGTGTGTGTGTGTCTGGGAATCAGTTTTACATGCTGTCAGATCAGAATAGGAAGCGCATGTCTAGCTGGAGATAAAATTGGCCTCACAAATACATTAACCATTTATGATAAAACAGTCCCTGTCTTCATTGAGGTCAGGTTATGATTAAGTCTTATGTTTGGATGTGTATTGGTTGGATTTGAATACAGAATATGCCTCTAGGAAATTAATAAGTCAATAAAATGTCCCCAAAGTGACAACAACAAATGTGTGTTAGTGAGAGAGGACAGGCAGTGCACAAAATAATTGATCAGTGAGATTGATATAGCAGTAATTAACTCACAGCAGTTCCTGCCTGAGCTTGACTTACAGCAGCCACTATCTATCAGCTCTTAAATCACCTGATAGACCTCAAAAAGACTAATCTCATTGTGTAATATAAATTTCAAGGAACAGATGAATTTATCATAAAATGTATTTCAACAATTAACTAAATAGTATCTAAATTACACCTCAAACAAATTCAGTAATGAATTTTCAGACATTGGTCAGTGATAGATATCTGCAGTAATATTCATGTTACATAGAGATCCAGTTGTGATGTTTAACCACACAGGTGTTTTCACATTAAATTACTGATTAGACTTCTTCTCAGACTCAATTCAAACCTGTGTGTGTGTGTGTGTCTGTCTTGCCTTTAATATGTAAAGCATTAAGGTTCTGGCACATTTAAACCACTAGATCCAATTGTATTCTTTCATGCATGCACAACCATAAAATCTGAAGTAAGAAGCCAATTAAAAAACTAAGGCAATGGTATAAAGTACTGGTGGCAGAGGTGAGAATAAGTCACACAGGTATACAACAAAATCAAAATCAAACTATAAACACGTATTCAAGTATAGCTTAAATTTAAGCTTAAGCTTTTTAACTCACTATTCCTTCACAGATCCAAAAGTATGTATCCATATAAAAAAAACTATGAATGCATGTGTCAAATACATTAATTACAGACAGAAAAATCTCCCAGATATAGCCTACTGCACAAGCTAGCAATCTAAACATTTCACAAAAACACACAAGCAAGATAAACAATTGATTTGATTAATAAAAGGTAAAAAATTTGGTGAAATGTCAAACATGTCACAACATGTTGACCCTTATTATGTTTGTGTAGATACACAACAACCAGTAGCTAACACAACAACTCAGGTGTCCAGGTAACAAACTAATTAGCCACTTAACTCATTTAGCCAGTACGTCTCAACAAGTACACAGCAAGAGCATCCACACAGCCACGGAGGGACATGAACTCATCACCATAGACTGTAAATGATATGGACATAATCACTGTGAACTCACCTATAAGTGTGTGGACTGCAATTTTGAAGGCAGTTCAGCAATTTGACTGTCGCCATCTTGGATTTTTAGAGCCTTTACAGTCTACTAGTGCAGTGCCCATGCAACGGTTTTTGCGTGGGGGGGTCGGTCCGAACACTTAATTGAGACCATAAACACATTGGTAAAGTGTTTACTGGAGTAATAAATCAAGTGAGAAGTAGGGTAATTTTCTCATAGGCCTCCATATCCTCCTGAATCTGATTTCTTTTTGGAGCCAATGGAGTTACCCCCTGCTGGCCATTAGAAATAATGCAGTTTTAAGGCACTTCTACATTGGTTTCAAATTGCTATCTCCTGGTTGTTTCACTTGAATGTTGGTTATTAATTATTACTAATTCTTTCATAATTTCACAGTGGCATGATGATACAGAGCCCTTCCTGGAGTCAGCTGAGGAAAACAAAGATCTATGTGTAAATCTGTAATCTGTGCCCTCAGATTATGAATCCATGCCCACAGATTTGTTAACCTTGCCCTCAAATCATCATCATTATTATTATTATTATTATTATTATTATTGTTTAAGATTATAAAAACTTTGAAACAATGATTAAATACAAATGTAATCAAATGAACCCATATTGTAATTTAATGTGCTTTTATTGAAATATGTATATATGGTTAGTGCTAGTGTCCCTTCTGGCTCTGTCTTGGAGGAGCAATGCCATTTTTCACCACATTGACTGCCTACCTGCTACCTGTTACTAGTATCCAGATGGGCACTGTTTCACCCCACTTAAGAATGTCAACGACAATACAGTGAACATTGTTGGTAATAACGTTTTATAAGAGTCAGTAGTGGGGATGTCATCTGCCTTGTTAGCAAAGTGACCAAATGCATCCTACTCATCAGCCTGCCATCAACCCTCTCCAACCTCTACTAGCAGAGAGAATGCAAGGGCAGAGGGGTTGTTTAGCTTCATTCATTGATCCTATATTTGCCTGAGTTTTGTTAGAATGTATGGCCCCAGCCATGGCTCTGAAATATCAGTAGCTTAAGGCCAATAGAGGCTTTCCATGCTTATTGACAGCCGCAGATTTGCACATGGACCACCGACATACATTTGGTTCCATTCATAGTTTTTTCTGAGGTCCACAGACACAGGCACATCTGCGAGTAAACAGGGTTACAGCATGATACATTTCCAGAGTTGTAAATTCCAGTCTGTGTGTATTACATCCTGCTGTACAGAGGTTTTCTGATCAGAATTTAAAATACAATAATCTGTTACTCCTACAAGACTTGCTAGATTGTATTTCATTGTCTCACTGGCTCTTTAAACAACATGCTACACAGTGCACAGTATTGTTTTAGACAGCACTGTTTTCAGTCTGAGGAGTTCCTGTATGTTGCTGAACAACAACAAACAGCTTAAATTGGACATTAATAATGTACATACATACAGTAGATGACATTGGCATTCCTGTTTGTACAGTTGGCATGTACAATCCGCACAGTCACAAAGTTTGGGCTGCATACAGAGGCCACAGAGGGGTCTGCATGGACCCTCACAGACACGAAGTTTACATCATGCAGAACAATGTGGAGCCTTATGGCCACTTAGAGACAGGAAGTATGAATTGGCCTTTACTCTGCTGTGTATTGATAAAACGGGCGCTGTCCATGGTGCTGATGTAACAGACAGATTTGTAATTGCGCCTTTTTCTCTCAGTCCCACCCTTCTGTTAGGTTTGTCTTGGATGTGTAATATTGTCTAAACTATATTATAATTACCATTCTATACTATATTGTATACTTTACAGAGTAATGTCACCTTCAAGATCAATGTTAAGCAATGTATATAATATATAATATATAATATTTCTATGATCATTCAATAGCATCTGCGTTGCTGTTAATACACCCAAAGACCAAAACCACCTCTGCAACTAAATATTGTATAGTTTTTAATGGTGGCATGTCTTTGTTGAGGAAATTAATTCACAGTGGTGCAAGCATTTTCAATAAGTATTAATAAGTAATAAATAACATTTCAGTAATTCAATTTAGAAAGGGAAACTCATATATAGATTCATTACACACAAAGTGAAATATTTCTTTATTTGTTTTAATCTTTATGATTATGGCCTAGAGCTAATGAAAACTCAAAATTCAGTAGACATACATACATAAGACCAACAAAAAAATGATTTTTAATACAGAAATGTCACCCATCTGAAAAGTATGTTCATGTATATGCACTCAGTACTTGGTTGAGTCTCTTTTTGCATGAATTACTGTATCAATGCAGCATAGCATGGAGGCTATCAGCCTGTGGCACTGCTGAGGTGTGTTGGAAGCCCAGGTAGTGGCCTTCATCTCGTGTGCATTGTTGGTTCTTGTGTCTCTCATCTTCCTCCTGACAATACCCCATAGATTATATATGGGGTTCAGGTCAGGCGAGTTTTCTGGTCAATCAAGCATGGTAATTCCATGTTCATTAAACCAGGTATTGATACTTTTGGCAGTGTGGGCAGGTGCCAAATCCTGCTGGAAAATGAAATCAGCATCCCCATAAAGCTTGTCAGCAGAAGGAACTGTGACGTGCTCCAAAAATGTTCTGATAGATGGTTGAGTTGACTCTGGACTTAATAAATGACAGTGGACCAACACCAGCAGATGACATGGCCCCCCAAATCATCACTGACTGTGAAAACGTCACACTGGACATTAAGCAACTTGGATTCTGTGCCTCTCCTCTCTTCCTCCAGACTCTGGGAGCCTTATTTCCAAATCAAATGCAAAATTGACTTTCATCTGAAAAGAGGACTTTAGACCACTGAGCAACAGACCAGTTCTTTTTATCCCTAGCCCAGGTAAGACACTTCTGACGTTGTCTCTGGTTCAGGAGTGGCTTGACACGAGGAATGCGACAGTTGTAGACCATGTCCTGGATATGTCTGTACGTGGTGGCTCTTGATGACTCCAGCCAGTGGTGATTTTAGACCTTTTTATTGGTGCTCAAGCACCCTTAAATTTGATCTCAGCAACCCTAAAAATAAATAAATTATTATTGTATTTTTTCCCCATAAAATTATTTTATACAACATTAATTATTTTGCAAGCCTGTCTGTTAGAGATGGGACCAACACTTATGCTACAGGTTCAAATGGTTTTATTTGAACAGGTCTAATGTACTTTGGATAGTTATGTCATTAATATATAATCTTTCCATAAGGGTTCATTGTCTTACTATTTTATTGTCCTGTGTAGAAATCTGTGATTGTTTATTCTGGACCATTATTATTATACATTATAGTAGACCACTCTACTATGTATTAATATTTCTTGTTGTAATTTATGTTATCCACTGAAATGAGTAATTCAGCAGGGGGTTTGAACACTTGTATGTCATATTCTCATTAGGAGCTGAGCCCACCTAAAGGTCTGATCCCAGAATCGCCCCTGACTCCAGCCTCAGTCCACTCCTTGTGAAGCTCCCCCAAATATTTTAATTGCTTGACAATCCTCTCAAGACTTCGGGTATCCCTGTTGCTTGTGCACCTTTTCCTACCACATTTTTTTTTCTTTGTTTGTTTGTTTTGTTTTTATTATATGCTACAAATTGCACTTTCCATTTTTTATGCTGCTATTCCGCTGCTGCCTGTATCGACGCTCCATGACTATTTCATTGTACTAATTTGTTTTCTATTGCATTTTACCATTTGGTGACACAGCTTTTGTCCCCCATTGCACACAGTGTCAAGTCTGGTTTATGTATCTGAAAGTGAATAAAGTCACACACACACACACACACACACACACACACATTATTGTGACTGCCTGACCAATTAAGTATTTAGTGAGGATACCAGCTCCTATGTTAAATATTC